>NC_141917.1:12366439-12669469 GCF_057802395.1 Ceratotherium simum simum
GAACTTGATTGTGGGGAGGGGCTGAAGATGCTGACCTTCATCTACACTCTTCCATGTTCTGCATGTTAGAACTGCGTATATTACTGAGAGAAATTTTCTCTCTTAGCCCTTAATAGTATTGGTGAAATACTAAAAATTACTACTGTTGATAAACAAATTGGAAAATTACTGAGCTGTTAAAACTTCGTTTGCCTTCTGTGAAGCTCCTTCATTAATGCTGAAAATGCATGGTGGCAGCTCTTTTGCAAGTAGGACAGACTCATTTTGTTGTTTATGAGGTTGAAAGTAGTCAACTCTTGATTTTCCAGATATTAGGGTTTTCAGATATTTTGGCTTCCCTCCTCTGGATTTGCTTGTTGACCTGCATCAGGGTCTCCAGAAGAGGTGCTCAGAGGAGGTGAAAGAGATGAGACCAATCATATTTAGCCTAAAAACAAAATGTCCTCATTTTAACTAAAGTGAGATCTAAGGATTACCTGTCAATGTAAACAAACTATGTTGTTATAACCTAGCGTGACCACAAGTCACCAAAAATGGTTTTCTTGGTCTCTGTTCTTTATCCTGCCAGAATTTTACTGTCGCCTAATTATATAATTGTCTCTTCATGCAGACCTCAGAGTTGGGTGTCACAGAACATGTTGAAGGAGATCCTTGCAAATTTGCACTGTGGGTGGGGAGGACGCCAACTTCAGATAATAAAATTGTCCTTAAGGTACGTTTATTCGAAGATTGGGAATGTGCTGTGTATGGTTTTTACCTATTATTGAAACCTGTTGGTTTTCATATCATTTTATTTGTTTCTTTTGTGTTCTGTTTGGATTGGTGATTGTCACAAAAAGAACAGCGGAATAAATTCAGTTTGGTATCTAGTGATGAAATAACTTGAGCTAAACTTTTGCTTGCCTACTAAAAGATCAAATGGAGAAAAGTCATTTTAAACCTCTCCCATTGTTCCTGTCTTAAAAAGAATTAGTTGATTCCATGAGAGATGCAGGAAGTTGAAGTATAGAAGCAGGGAGATAGGACCAACAGCTCCCTTTGCACACTTGACTTTTGGTTTCCAAAGGAAAATAGGCCCTGATGAATTTGTGAGGGTCTTTGATGGTTTCAAGTCTGAACATGCCAGGAGTCTTGAGAGGGTCCTTTCTAGTTTGGGGGCAGAAAAAAGAGGGGGATAATTATCACATACAGGGTTTGATAATGTTGTGAAGTATTGGAAAGCTCTAAGGGTGCTTTTGGGTATGTAGTCTTTGGGGGACGGACGTATCTTTGATTTGAACTGTGTTTTGATTTTACTAACCTCTCCTAGGAGTGGCAGAGGGCTCTATGTGTGTCGTATATACTTCCCTCCCTCTGTGTTTGAGAAAATACAGATGGAACTGTCTTTTTGAGCTGTCTGGAAAGACCATAAGCGACTTCAGGATATATTTGGGGGAAGATGTAGCTAAAGATTTGTAGAATATTGGGAGACAAGCCAAAAACTTAATGGAACGCTGGTGTGTGAACTTGCATGTCAGCGATTTTGTCTCTTACATTCCTTTTAATCTCTCTACAGTATTTCCAGCAACTATGAGTTAGTCAACGGTACGCCGCTCTTGTAGAGCTTGTACTTTAGTGACCGCTGACTGTGGAAGCCCTTGTGTTTCTAAGGTCTTTATTCACATGAAAATGATGGATTGTTTTGCAATGAATATATGATTTTGAAGCCAGTATGTTCTTGTTAGTACTGGCATAAAGCCCTATGAAATATAAATTGCACTGATAGCTAAATATTAGATAACGGAACTTTTCTAAGGCATAAAATTTTTAAATATGCTCAAAACCTTAAAACTTCCAACTTATGTTAAGTCTTTATCTAGATTAGCTGCAGTGATAGATGCCAAAAGATGCATCTGAGAAATAGTGCCAGATATTTTAGCCAGATGTGGACTACTTGCATTTAGGACATAGTAAAATGCTCATGATACAATTGAAGAATAAGACTTCTTGTGGGCTTTCCTAGTAAAAGTTTTCTGAGGAATTTTGGTTAATGTTTTTCTGGCTTCCAAGGAGAAACTAAAGGAAATGATGTCCTCATTAATTTCAGAGATTGCTTTGTGGCGATGGTGGTAGTGATGGTGGAGATGGTGTAGACGGTGGTGGTAGTGGAGATGGAGCAGGTAGTGGAGATGGGGGTGGTGGTGGTCATGATATAGTTGACGGTGAGAGTGTGGGTGGTGGTGAAGATGATGGTGATGGTGGAGATGGTGTAGACGGTGGTGGTGGTGGAGATGGGGGCGATGGTGGTAATGATATAGATGACGGTGAGAGTGTAGATGGTGGTGGAGATGATGGTGATGGTGGAGATGGTGTAGACGGTGGTGGTAGTGGAGATGGAGCAGGTAGTGGAGATGGGAGTGGTGGTGGTCATGATATAGTTGACGGTGAGAGTGGAGATGGTGGTGGAGATGATGGTGATGGTGGAGATGATGTAGAGTAGACGGTGGTGGTAGTGGAGATGGAGCAGGTAGTGGAGATGGGGGTGGTGGTGGTCATGATATAGTTGACGGTGAGAGTGGAGATGGTGGTGGAGATGATGGTGATGGTGGAGGTGGTGTAGACGGTGGTGGTAGTGGAGATGGGGGTGGTGGTGGTCATGATATAGTTGACGGTGAGAGTGTAGATGGTGGTGGAGATGATGGTGATGGTGGAGATGGTGGTGGAGATGATGGTGATGGTGGAGATGGAGCAGGTAGTGGAGATGGGCGTGGTGGTGGTCATGATAGAGTTGACGGTGAGAGTGTAGATGGTGGTAGAGAAGATGGTGATGGTGGAGATGGTGGTGGAGCTTTTGGTGATGGTGGAGGTGGAAGCGGTGACAGTAATGGTGGTAACGGGAATGATGGTGATAACCTAGTAGTTGTAAAACAAAATTGTGGCCTTTTTTAACTCTTGGAATGGAGAATTTTATTCCTAAGTCCTTTCTTAAACAGATTTGAGACTACTGAGAGTATGAAACAAATTATCCCTTATCTTAGCCAAGTGGGACCTTTTACTTAGTACTTTCTCTGGGTTACCTTTCTCTTACTATTTCTGAAAAATTGGTACCTTTTTTCCTTGTTTAATTTCCTTAAAGTTAGGAGAATTACTTTCCATAAATGTAATCATCAATTTGCTCTACTTAAATCATGAGAATTTTCTTTATTTCTCAACCATAGTAACAATTTTCCTCAGTTGTCTCCAAACTCGGCCAAATGTTCTTTCTCAGATATTTCTCTTTGTTCAACCTCCCAAATATTTGTATCAGGCCTTTCAATTCCCACAGATCTCTCGTGTTCAAAGTTTTCCATCCTGGGACGCTTATTTCGTGCACAAACTCCCCTGTGCCCTCATCACTCTGCCTCCTACCCCAGAAGAAGTCAGTGTTACTGCCATCCTGGCATCAGATCTGGGAGTGGGAGCAAGAAGCTCCTTTTATCCTTCGTTTATTTCCCCGTTACTGCCCCTAAAGAACTTTAAAGACACATCCTCCAGTTAAAACATTTTATTTAGAAAGAGGTTCTCAATTTTAATTTCCTTTCCCAACATGGGCTTCGACTTTCCATTTTCAAAAACACGGTAAACCATGAGAAAATGTTGGGTTCTCCTCCCTTCATGATCTCATCTATAATCCCACTGACAATTGTTTTAATCATTTACAGGGAATTGTGCTTATATCATAGGAGGTTGATGTTTTCCATAAGGAAATTAAAAACTGTTACTAAGGCCCAGAACACGTGAAAAGAAAAAAACCACCTCCTTTGAGGCACAGTCAAAGAAAAAAAAGTCTGGAAGAGTGATGCCATATGTGTTCATTCAGCAGATGCTTATTGAGTATCTCTGTGTCATTTTCAGAGAATCTTTGCCCACAGTTGTGATGGAGCTGAGTGAATCCACCGTATGTAGTGGGCAGTAGGCTGCACTGGCTTATTCTAGTGGTGTAAACACAGGCAGACAGATGCAGAGCTGGGGGATGGGCTCTGACAAACCCTCCCGGGAACTCCAGCTTCCTCACCTGCCAGCAGTGTGACATTGGGCGCATTTCTGATGCGTCCACACCACAGTTCCTCATGTATAACATGAGGAAAAGGGAGGCCCCAACCCACAGAGTGCTTGTGGGAATGAGGAGAGGGTGCAGTGCGGAAGTGGTGGCAGCTGTTGTTCCCTGAGTCCAGTGGACAAGGCAGCAAGATACAGACGTTGGTTCAAGTTCCTGCTGATGCTTTGCTGGCCACTGACCACTAGTCTTTGCCTAAATAGCCTCAAAGATGGTTTGGTTTGGAGGTGGCTGTGTTTTCATATTTAGCTGGGGCTGCTTGAAAGGTCTTGGGGCTGGGAGTGATTGATTATTAGAATATTCAGAAATCTAGAATAACATAGATGCTATAAAATAAAAATGGTTTTGATGGAAAAAACATTCAAAATTAGAGTCATTTATTTGGTGGCACATTAAACATAGGATGTGGTTGCTTTTCCACTGAAAAGTTAGTTGTAAAATGAGAAACCCCAGGAGTGCGGGAGACCCGAGGATGGTTGGTGCAGGTTCTGGGAAGGGCCCCTTCTGTGTCCTGACTGATTCTAACGCCTTGTTAAGGCTTCCAGTATAGAAAACAAGCAGGACTGGATCAAGCACATCCGAGAAGTGATACAGGACAGAACTATTCACCTGAAAGGAGCCTTGAAGGAGCCCATTCATATTCCCAAAACAGCCCCGGCAACGAGACAGAAGGGAAAGAGGTGAGTGCTCGGGGCCTTGCTGGTAAATTTGTCTATTTAATAGGGTGGAAACGAGGCAATGTTAACTCACTGTTTTTCACAAGTATTTTGAGGAATGTGTTTTTTTAAATACCATTTATATATAACATCATTCTTAGTAATGAAATTGCTTCCTCAAGATAAGAACCTCCTTGGGCTTGAAGTAAATGAAGGGCTGTGTGCAAATCCCAAGCGGTTGCCCTGTCCCACCCAAGTGTGAATTGGTGTGCGTGTGACTTTGCACAAGTTATAGCCCATCTAGACTTTTTGTCTCTCATTTTCAAAATGGAAATAATCATATCAACTGTATCTCAATAGTGTGAGAATTAAATGGAGTGATATGTGTTAGACCCTTGGCCCAGTGCCTCGCAGAAAGCCCGTGGTCAGTGCAGTGAGTGGTCCACCATCGTTAATGCCCCAGGGGCAGCAGCCATCACGCAGCCTGATTTGCACCTCTTGAAACAAATTTCTTATTTCTAGATAGACGACCTTTACCAGTCTGGGAAAACAGATTTAGCAGTGTCGGGAATTAAAAGTTTCTTTGCATCTCCAGGGATGGAGAAGAGCTGGATAGCCAAGGTGATGGCAGCAGCCAGCCCGATACAATTTCAATCGCCTCCCGGACGTCTCAGAACACGCTGGACAGTGATAAGGTGAGCTGCAACCCACGCTTGCTTTTGGAGGTGAATGAGCCAGTCTCTGGTCTTGTACGAAGCAGGTTCTTTCTATCTATAAATGACGGTTTCTCATCACCATTTTCAAACAGTGGCGATGTGCTGAGAGTGGTGCCAGGATGTGGAGGCAGGGGCAAACACTTTGGGGTATCAGGGTAAGAAGATTTTAACCCTGAGAATTCAGGAAAAATCGCTTGCCCTTCCTAACGCAGTTGGGTGGTTTTCTATCAGGATGTTCTGGAGCAGTCTGTTTAAGCTTTTTTATTTTATGTTAAGTGGGAGAACCTATTACTTTAAATTAAATCTTACGGCGAGCACTGGTGCATGAAAGTGGAGCTGCTGATTGAAGCAGGGGCAGTGGTGTCCTCCCAGTTGGCCCTGAGGCACCTTCTCAGAACACAGGTGCAGCGGGCTGCAGGAAATGGTCCTGGATGGCCTGCACCAGTGCCAACCACTAGGAAGACAGAGCTGATTTCTTTCAAAAAGCTTCTGTGTAGGTATACCTTCTACAGAAGTGGCCTGGAGCATCCCATCGTCTGTCATGATAGAATCCCAAAAACCTACAAAATAAAATGACAGGAGAGTTGGGAATCCGGGCTTACGTGATGCACAAATGACCAGTCTTCTGTAAAAGCCAGTGGGGACATTCATCTCAGTGACGTCTTCTGTTCCAACCGAGATGAGCACCTGTTCTGTTTCTAAAACGCTAGACCAAATTCTCCAAAAAAGTTATTTGACAGTAAATAGGGGTTTCATTTAACTTGCCATCAGTTCAGAGTTGCTGAGTTTCTCACTGTCTGACGATGGCTATACTATACTTTCCTACGTGAAACCCTAGTCCTGATCATGAGACGTAGGAGTCTGTTCTTTGCACGACGTTTCCACAGCCCCTATTCGCAGGAAGGAAGTGTCCTGACTTCACCGTGATTTGGAAACGATCCTAACAGGAGAGTCCAGTATCAGGGAGTTATTTCAGACAGCGAGTCTTACAGTCCCAGGCTTTGGTCTTTTCTCAGTTTTACAGAAGAATTCGTGCTATTTAATGTCGTTTCTAGGACAGATGTAAGTAGGTTTAAAAATACTACTCTCCTATAGTGATTTCATTTTCAAAATCCTTCTAGTTTCAGTAATTTTTTCTCATTCTACTTTTTGCATTCAGTAAGTCATAGAAGTTAGAATGCTTAGAATAACAGGACCGGAGAATAAAAAGAATGTCTCATTTTATTTTGTTCAGACCTCAGAGTATTAGCACTCAGCACATATTTCTTGCCAGTAGTAATAACGAGGAATAAGATAAATGACATGTTTAGGCATTTGGTCCCTAATAGCAACTCTCCCTGCTGCCCCACCCCATAGCCAGTTAGTTAAGAAAATAAAGTTTGAACTTGGAAACATTTCATTAAAGTAATTCTGATTATTTTCTTTAAAAAAAGTAATAAGGTGACTAAGTTGTCTAAATAGTCAGTTTACACATGACTTTCACCTGAAGGAAAAGTTGGACATAATAGCAATTCAAGCTGAGGGGAATGGCCACCTTCATTCGTCCATTTAACAAACTCACTGTGGGTGAGCCTCCCCACTCCAGCTGTAGGTCCATCAAGTGCAGAATTCACATTCCAGATATACTCTCATGGATCTGGTCTAAGTTTACCTTAGAAATGAGTTGAAAAGTTCACTTAAAAAAATAATAAGTTATTTGAATGAAATTGCCAAAGAGATAAATGTAAAAGGTTATGCCTTCTGGAAGTTGTGTTAAGACTTTCCTGGAGGTTGGTCCAAGAAGAAAGGGTGACATTGTTTCTTCAGGTGGTTTATGTGTAAATGGGTGGTGGTGGGAGTCAGGAAGTGGCCCGTGTCTAGTAATGGGCTCGTGACTCTCCAGTTCCCCACTCTGAGGTGAAGGTGGCTGTGCCATGCCGTGCCTTCTGGCACGTAATGAATTCGGGTGCTAGCAGTCCAGTGCAGCGCTGGTCCCCGACATGTGGCTGACTAGAATTCACAGGGCAGTTGCCACAGATATAAGGCTGTATCCTGGAGTTAGGAACAGTGAAACTAGTTCTGCTTCAGATCTGTTAACAGCATAATAGGCTCATTTGAACTTGGAATCAAGCCTGTGCAACTCCTGTAGAAAAACAAGCATTGTTCCTGACGGCTATTGCTGTTAAGACAGCAAATTCTATTTGTAGCCAATGAAGAAGAATAAATCACTAACAGAAAAGTATAAGTTTGCAGAAATTAATCATTTTACACTGGGAGTCTACTGGGATATTAGAATTTGTTAAGACCTGCCTATTAAATATTTTATCTATGGAGATAATTCAACCACTTCTGTTTACCTCATCTAATGCGTTAACTCTAAAGTTTATTTCTGTGGCTCAGATGTCCCTAAAGCGCCACTTCTGCGAGTGCAGCCATTCCTGCCTCCACCTGAGTTTCCCAGAGGCTCTTACTGTGCTCCTGGGTGAAGCTGTGACACCAGCCTCTCACTCAGCTTAACGTTCCCATGATTCTAATGACACTCCAAAACTCAGTTTAAGTGGATGTGCACACATTTCCCTTAATACCCCTCACTGATACCGGAGGTCCATAATAGGCTCAAAATCCAAAAAAGGGGTGAAATGTCTTCCTAAGATCATAGAACTGCAACAGGTTATCTTCAGTTCCTGGGATCTGCATCTGGGATAAGAATAAACAGCATGTGAGACTTAATAAAGATAAGTCAGAATTTGGAGTTTGGAGAGGACATACCCATTAGGCCTTATAAAAAAGGAGGTGCATGTTCTACACACATGCCTGCATCTGTGTGTCTCTGCTTTGGAAAGGTCTCCCTCTTTATACTTCTCTGGTAGAACATTCCAGGGTCAGCAGATGATTCAGGAGAATACATTTTGAAAATCAGGAATCTGCATCCTTTCTTGAGTCAGTTTATAAAATGCACTGTTTCTCTGAACTAGACCTAACTAGAAAACCCCCTTATCTCAATGGCAGTAATTCTTCATGTGTCTCGAGGTTCTTTCCACCCTCCGTATTTCAAGTTTAAACAGCCTCTGATGACACGGGCAGATAGATCTGGCAAGGGAAATTACTTAACCATATTCTGCCTGTTTGACTTAATTTATGATGCCTGTTATGAGTTAGTTGTTATTGTGGAATTTGGTTCCATTTCAGAAACTGGGTGGGGGGTGTTTTTGACTCGCCCTTTCAGAGAATTCTTAAGGAAGAGTTATCTGCCCAGTGCTGTAGTAATTCTCAGATGAGGCGCGGGAGGTTGTGGAAGAGTCTGTTAGGAGGGGCTCCTAGAGACGCCCTCTTTCCAGGGAGCATCGTCAGCAGAGCTGGAGCAGGCTGGTCACAGATAGAAACCACATGCCCCGCGAGCACATTTCCTTCTTTGAAAACATCAGTTTTAAAATATGCCATCTCTTTGTTCCAAAAGTGAGTTTAGCGCCAATTCTTGCCCATATCCATACTTATGCTGATAAAATGATTTTATGAAAATATAATTTGGGTTCCAAAGCCGTCAGGTGCTGTCCAGATTCTGCTCTCCTTTGTCCTGGGCTTGTCCTCTTGAGGTAGGGAGGACACTGCTGAGCCAGCCTTTGGGGCGTCGAGAAGACAGGGAGGCTCGATGATCCTCAGGAGGCCGCCCAGCAGTGGAGAGCAATGCCAGAAACGGAAAGTGGAGTTAATTACCTGTCAATTTCTAGACCTTATTATTCCACCAGTGTGAATACGGAGCTAAATATTTTTAGTGTATTAATGAAGCATTTTTAAACTTTTTCCCTCTATCTGCCTTATTAGCCTGTGATTTATTTCCGATAACAAATTTCTATTATGAGCAAAGTAGAAAATATGGAATCAAAAATATAAGCTACTATAAAACAAAGCATCTTGAGGTCAAGATAATAAAAATCATCAAGGCAAAATGAGGTGGCCCATGGAGAAGCTGTCCCAAGCCAGCAGGGGCCAGGTGTGAGCTTTCTTTTGGACCTAAGGTAATGCAGTTCTTATTTTTATTTTTATTTTTTATTTATTTATTTATTTATTTTGGAGGAAGATCAGCCTGTGCTAACATCTGCCAATCCTCCTGTATTTTTGTTGTTGTTGTTGTTGAGGAAGACTGGCCCTGGGCTAACATTCATGCCCATCTTCCTCCACTTTATATGGGACGCCGCCACAGCGTGGCTTGCCAAGTGGTGCATCGGTGCACACCTGGGATCCGAACCAGTGAACCCCAGGCCACCACAGTGGAGCGCGCGCACTTAACCGCTTGCACCACCAGGCCAGCCCCAAGTTCTTATTTTTAGTGAATGATAAATTCAGTTGAGACCAATACTTGGCATGAACTGCCCTGAGCTTGTTAATATGAATATATGAATCCACATATTTTTTTTAATAGTTTCAATTACTCTTTTTGGGGCGGGGGGGAGGAAGATTGGCCCTGAGCCAATGTCTGTTGCCAGTCTTCCTCTATTTTATATGTGGGACACCGCCATAGCATGGCTTGATGAGCAGTGTGTAGGTCCGTGCCCAGGATCCGAACCCGTGAACCCTGGGCCACCAAAGCAGAGCACACAAACTTAACCATTACACCACACCAAAGCAGAGCACACAAACTTAACCATTACACCACCAGGCCGGTCCCTCAATTACTCTTAATGAAGCTAAAATATTATGTTGCGGACGTGAGATTTTATGTAGCTTGAAAGGTCAATCAACTTTCTCTGTCAAGTGACATTCCACACTATAGGAACTTGGCTGGACTTGCATAAATTGCAGAGTCAAGGTAGTATGTAAGGTAGTTAATGCCAATATATTGTAAAATATGGCTTAATCCACATTTTTGAGAAAGGAGGCTTACATTCAGCCTATTTAGGAAGTGCCACACGCTCTTATTCAGCCTCCATCGCTTGCATACCTGTAAAGGTGAGCCCTGGGTCTGTGCTCAGCAGTGTCTCCTCTGGCTGAAGGAGCCTGAAGCAAGAGGGTGCCTTTGCTCAGAGGAGGCACTCCACCTGCTGGACCTCCCTGAGATCTCTGAGTCTGGAAGGGCTTCCTGTTGTAAGTTTGCCCCCGTGTAGGCAGGAAATTGTCATTTAGTTCAGAAGCCTTCCTACAGGACGGCACATAGTTTTAATCTCCCCAGACAGAATACTCCAGGTATCAGTTAGCCATCTCTGCTCAGAGTGTCACAGAGTAGTTACGCAGAATATTTAACATCAAATAACAGGTATTTAAGAACAAGGAAGTGCTCACCAGCCAGACCTCTGGGCTCTGCTGCTCAGCAGCCTTGGGCAAGTTACCTCACCTCTCCGTGCCTCAGTTTCCTCATCTGTAAATGGGGACAATAATGCTACTCACCTCGTAGGCCTATGAGCGTTAAAAATGTGTAATGTGTTTAGAACAGTGCCTGGCATGTACTGAGGGCAGAATAAATAGTAACTGTTGCTGTCTCTTCATCTTAAAAATGGCTTCCTTCTCCCTCAATCTCGGGCTGTTGACCTTCCTTACTGGCTGTTGCAGATTACTGTGTATATCGCCCTCTTCTTTGGGCACTCGATTGCAGTGGATTTGGAAGCTAATTTTGTTCATTAGGAGCTAGAAGCTGTCCTAAGGATAAACTGCTCAGCATTAGGGCCTGGACTGATGCATTGTGGTGGCTCAACAGCAAAATACTGCCCACGTATTGAATGGGCCGTCACTGAAGATGAGGGAGGCTCTTGCTTAAAATATTTCTCCAGCCACTCATCTTTAATCACCCCGAATTAGCTGCCTTGTCACACGTGCGTACAAAATAACTTCATGCTATTCACAAGGTAGGTTCATTCATTCACAGATATTTGTGGATCACCCACTGTCTGCCAGCCCGGGACAGGGCCTTCAGCACAGGAGCGAGCAGGGAGACAAGCCCCACCCACTGGCAGGCAGCCGGGGTGATGGATTGGCAGCCGGGTTGATGGATCACTCTTGGAGCTTGTTTCCTCCTCTTGCTAATCTTTGTTTTCTATTTTCCTAAGTGACTGTGGCTTTTTGTAATTTTTAACAAGCTTTTTAAGTGCTCTCATAAAAACCACAAAATGAATGTAGTCTTTGATAACTTTAGTTGCTCAATCAGAAAAACAAAATCCCCCAAGCTAATGTGGAAAGCCTCAGTTCTAAGACAAGGCAGATTTTTAAAAAAAAATATAACATTTGGGTACAAATGCAACTAAAATGTTTGTAAAAATAGTGGCACATTGAAAAGTGCTTTCAAAGTAAATTTTACACTGCTGATGGAAGTTAGTGCTGAAGATGGTGACCTGGTTTTGATTCAGACTTGAGGTCAGTGGTTTATTCCAGGTGTTATTCCCAGTGTTCTTCCTGCTGGTGAGGGGCCCCGTGGGCTGGTTAGCTGGCCATTGTAACTTAGTTCTTCAGATGGGTATCCCTCTGTTAAAGACAAAAAGAGGCATTTCAAATTAAGTTTCCTGGATAAAAGATTGTCTTGCTCACTCAGGAAATGCGGCAAACAGGTTTCTTTGGGTTAAATTATCCTAAGAAGTTTCTTGTTTCCCAGGGCCTGATGGCTGAAAGTAATGCAGGGGATTTTCATCTGTCCACGTCTCCCAGCTCTCATTCCTTTTTCTGCTTTACAGCTGACTAAGCTTCTCATTGATACTCCGCAGCATGGCCTGCGGTACCTGTTCACCGTGTCCTGGCTTCTCTCCTGCTAGGTGTTCAGGGTGAGGGGGAAATGCGATGTTGGTGCAGGCCAGCTTCTGGGGGAAGCCTTGCAGCCTGATGCATAATAGCTGTCCTCTCTCTGATTTGCCTGACTTTTTACATTTAAAGTTTGCATCTTTTATTTTAGCTTCTTTACATGTAATTTTCCGTTCTACTTCGTGTATATTGCACGGTCAAGGAAGCCTTCCATGTCAGAAAGGCTTTCCTTTCATGTCAGAAAACCAGTGTGTGATCACTTTAGTAAAGAGCAGAGGATTGACATCCCTGAATACTAAGTGTTTCTTTTCTGGATAAAATGTTACGTATGGAAGATGCTGCTTTCGAAAAAGCTTGTTCTCACAGATTTCTTTTTTTCTTTTGGTGGTAAAAAACACAAAATTTACCATCTTAACCATTTCTCAGTTCTCACAGACTTCTTTTTGTACCCCTGGTGTGTGAGAGCCTATCACAGTGGTCCTCTTGGAAACTCAGCAGCAGGTTTTGGTGAGCGCTTCTCCTGTGAACTTGGCTATGGGGTTGGGGCGAGCGCGGGGCCCTGCTTCTCATGGTAGTAAGACCGCTGCAAGTAAGCCCACGCCTCCGTGAAGCTGCCCAGTGGGAAGCTGGGGCGAGTGGGACCCTGGGGTGCTGTACGTTTCCTTGGGGAATTGTTCTGGCTGCCAGTGGTTGCCTTTCTCCTGTAACTATTGCCAGTAACAGAGCCCTACTCTCTAACTCCCTTCACCCAAGTAATCTTTCTTTGGTCTGCTCTGTGTGAAACCTCCACGAAACCACAAGACCCTTTTGTGGGGTTTCTGAATGACTGAACTGCATCGGGCTGTAGGATGTGACTGTTCACAAGAGTTGATACACTTTGTTCTTTAGAAAAATGTCTTTTATTAGACCACATTCTCCCTCTCCTTTTGAATTGCTCTCAGAAAATTGGCCAGACACCCACCTGCAATTGATCTTGGGTTCTTGAAGTGGAATCATTTGCAGCAGGGTCTGCGTCATCCACCATGTCACTCGTAAAGAGCCCTCTCTTCCTCGGGTAGAACTGGCCCCAGAACTCCTCTGGGAGCTTGGTCATTCAAACCAGGTGTTCGCTGTTGTCTCTTAAGAACTGTATGTTCTTGTAACATGAAACTACCTCATTATAGTGCACCAGAGAGGGGATGCTCTGAGGAGCGCTGGGGTGAGAAATCCCCAGCCTTGGGTCTGTTTTAGTTACTGCCATTGACTGGGTATAGACAGAGTAACAGTATAACATGGTTTCTCCAGAAAACATAGAAAGTAAAATTCTGTTCTGTGTGGTGATTGTGGAAGGTTCACATGCCTGCAACCAGAAATGAGTATTTCATTCTTTTGGGTGAAACATAGCAAAATTCAGGCAAAGGGACCCTGGTTTCATTCTACTAGTTGTCCGTGCATCTGGGTCATTGGTGTTCCCCTGGTAGCCCTTTTTAGCCCTTTTAGAGCGACATGGGGAGGTTTTGGAGGGGGCAGTTCATTGGTGGTGTCCGTGGCCCGTGCTCCAGTTAAGGCCATTTTACTGTCATGCTTATTAGTCACCACATTTATTTATTTTTTGTGTGTGTGTGAGGAAGATCAGCCCTGAGCTAACATCCATGCTAATCCTCCTCTTTTTGCTGAGGAAGATCGGCTCTGAGCTAACATCTATTACCAATCCTCCTCCTTTTTTTCTTCACCAAAGCCCCAGTAGATAGTTGTATGTCATACTTACACATCCTTCTAGTTGCTGTTTGTGGGACGCGGCCTCAGCATGGCCAGAGAAGCGGTGCGTCGGTGCGCGCCCGGGATCCGAACCCAGGCTGCCAGTAGCGGACTGGGCGCACTTAACCGCTAAGCCACTGACCACCACATTTATGTTTTAAAGGTGAAAAGCAGAAAGATTTTTTTTTAAAAATCTACTGATGTGAATTTCACAAGAGTTAATGTGAGTCATGGAAACTGAGATTTTCATGAATTGCAATCCTAAACTAAATGCGTGTGGTAGGGAGCCCATGATAGATGTCCATAAAACACACAGAAGTGAAAAAGATACTGTGAAAACTTTCACAAAATATGTTTGGAAAGGAAAAGTGAATTTTTAAACTAAATAAATGGAGTGGTAACATAATAATGAAATTGGGTTACTGGGGGTAGAAATGTCATTGAAAGCAAATTTAAGACCTCAACTATACTTAATGATGTGGAATATATTATCTGAACTTTTTCTAATTAGGAGTTTAATTCTTCTTAAAAGCAGGAATAATTTGCATTGCTTCCTCAAAATAGTTCTTATAAGTGTTTTATGCAAAAAAGTATTTTTTTAAATTAGCAAACCTGTTTTTAAAGATAAGTTTTGTAATAAGCAGTTTAAAATATTCAAATATGAGCATTGAGACAGAAATCCATGGGGCGCCTCCTCTCTGGACTAGAAAACATCCAAAGAGGGCGTTTCTCTCTAGTTAATCATCCCCTTAAAGATTCGTGCAGGAAATTCTTATTGGTAAAGTCAATTGATTCTTAGAGGTAAAGCCCAGAAGATATGATATTTTTTTAATGATAATTCTAGCACTGTTTGAAAACAGATTCTTCCAGTACTAGATTCTATTAGTAAATTCTCCTAAAGCCTTTAAAAAAGAACTTGAACTCAGTATGTGATTCTCTCTCAGAACGGGCTTGATTTTTATTTCTTAACGCTCTGTCAAGTACACAGATGTTTCCAATAGTGTTTGATTACTCTGTGAGGGGCTAAAAAATCAGTGCCAGGAATCAAGTCTAACTTAATCCTCCTCCTCGGGCAGCCCCTATCTCCCTTCCCACCCTTCCCCCACCCACAGACACAGCATGTGGCTGTGAGCAGTCTGGAAAATTAATGAAACCCTCAACAGTGGAGCTGGCAAAGGGCTGGTGTCCTGAAGTTGTGCTCTCCAGGGCGGGGGTGGAGAGTGTCGAGGCGGCATGATGGGTTTGTGGTGAGGGGTTCGGGCAGGGGGACACACTGAGCCCACACGTGCACAAGCAGGCTCGCGGACGAGCCTCATCATGGGAGAGCTGCAGCAGCAGGAGGGGGTCTGTGGGAAGTCGGGTCCTGTAGGGCCTTGGCGAGCTGGACCCTGTATCAGGGCCTGCTCACTGGTCACGGTTTCCCCGGGGCAGAAACATTCCTCCTTTTCGTTACAGGGATTAACCGCTTCCATAACCTGGGGTTCCACCAGGAAAATTCTCCTGGCTGGGCCTCTGCCTTTAACCTTTAACATTAGCATCTTCGATTGTTCACAGAGAAATGTGTAAGATTTAGCATGGTTTTCCCACAGAGAAATTGGGAAAATTTAGAAGGAGATTAAACGTTTGTGAAAAATTTCCTTTGTGGCCCAGCAAAGGCGATTTATTTTGTGGATATTTGTGCTTTATTATGGAAGAGTTTTGTATTGTTTCTGCTTTCTGTGGTTATCTGTTAGACATGTGTTTCTTATTCTGAATGTCTAAACTATCTCTTGAAAGACAGGCTATTAGAACAGGAGGGTAATGAACAGCATGGAGCATGACAGAGGCCACAGACAGTCCTCGGCACAGGCGGACGGCCAGGGGACACTGCAGGCCCTGAGCCCATGCGGGAGGTGAGGATTCCCAGTTCTCTGCGAGTGGATTGGTACTGGGCAGCCTCTCAAGAAGAAGGATGTTCCTTCCTCCCCCAGCTGCAGCCCCGCCATCCACTCTTCTGTCCTTATGCATTCTCTTTGCTGATCCCCAAAGGGGAACAGAAGACTGGGCATGTCCCATTGAACACAAGACAGAGTTAGCTCCTGAAGTCCCAGAGGAAAGGCCTGGTTTTGTTTAGGTTTCTCAAATGCAGTGCCTTCATTTTGAGAGCAAACTTATTTTACCTTTTTCACTTCAGCAAATGTTTGACCACTCACTGGACATAAAGCCCTGTATGAGGTGGGCTTCAGGAGAAGCTCTGCTCCTCAACAGCCTCCTCCTACAAACCGTGTGCCTGCTGTTGTTGGCGTGGGCCTCAGCGGTGACTGTGACAGGCCCAGTCTCTGCCCTCGCACAGCAGGCCTGGAAAGTTCACAGGAGAGTGAAACAAACCTGCTTTCTGGTGCCAAGGGCAGACACACATACATAATCCAAGACACGGGTCATTTCAGAATTGAGATGTAATTTGTTTAAAAACAAAATGCTAAGGATATTAGATACAGGAGCGGCTTCTCAGAGAGATTTGTTGTGGGTAGAATAGACAAAGTGGGGACATGCGGGCTCTAAGCAGAAGAGAGAGCAGGACACTGCATGCAGGGTCACCTCTGAAGGAGCACACAGGCACTCTGGGCTCTGAAACACCACTGAACATTCCTGGGAAGGTGGGCTGGGACCTGCTTGTGGGAACTTTGAATCCTGGGCTGAGGAATTTGTGTCTAAGGTATTTGAATAGGATGATGGCATATTTGAATAGGAGGTTCCACATTTTAAAAAGGTAGGTGGCTTGGGAGGCCACTGCAGAAATCCAAATGAAGTGATTGTTGTAGGCGTACAGAGGAAGGAAGTAATCAGAAAGACATTGTAAAGTCCACCTGACAGCATTCAGAGGGTGAAAAAGAGCGAGATTTTTTTAGCCTGGGTGACTTGATTGTGATACCATTACCCACAAAAGGCAACACTGGAAGAGAAGCAGCTGGGGTGGGAGGAGATGATGAGTTGTGTCCCAGAATCACTGCTTTGGAGGGTTAGGGAAACAGCAGGCTGGGATCTCTGCTTGGGAGTAATCAGCAGAGGGCATGGTTATGAGCCCACATGGGGGAGGAGCGGACAGACAGGAGACGTGGAACCTCCTGAGGCCGCTTAGATTAAGGGCCAGAGGGGGCAGTCCAAAGATAGGGAGCTGGTGTAGGAGGGACGTTAATGAGCCTGTCCCCAAGGAGTGGACAGTCTAAGGGGAAGGCATACCAGGCACAGGCCACAGAAAGCCAACGGTCAGGAGAAGGCCATGCACCTGTTCTATGAGCAGAGATCACGGCGTTGATGTATCTTTATGGAATTCATGGATGTGCTTCAAGGGCACATCCCTTGAACTGGTCGAGTTTTGATGGAAAATGGGAGTGTGCTTAGTGAGAGGAGAGAAAAAGAGAAAAGAATCTCAGGCCAGAAAATACACAGCATATGGGAAATAAGCCATGTCCATAGAGCGTATGGAATGGCGTGCTGAAGCATGGAGTGGGAAGAGAGCCTGGAAGGAGTTTGGGGTTGGATGGCAGAGGGTCAAGAATGTCGCGCTAGGGAGTAACCTGGAGGGATGGGGAGCTGCCCTTGCAGGGTTTTGAGGTGGGAAAGGCATGCTGTGCCCGAGTTTCCAGATCATGAGCCCCGTTGCCTTTTCAATCTCCCTGCTCTGTGGCTGCTCCATCTCGAATCCAAGTGGTGTTGAAGAGCCGGCACACTCCAACAGCACAGGATGCTCACACGCCAAGTCGGAACTGAAGTTGTGAGCAAAACGATCTCATTTTATCACCGTATTTCACAGTAATTGTCCAAGTGGCCTTGAAGCAGGGTTTTTACAGGTTTGCCCTGAGTTAAAAAATTAGTACAGTAGTCCCCCCTTGTCTGCGGTTTAGCTTCCGAGGTCAATCTCGATCCAAAAATATTATTCCAGAGTAATATTCTGGAATATAAAATTCCAGAAATAATTCGTAAGTTTTAAATTGCGTGTCACTCTGAGTGGTGTGATGAAATCTTGGGCTGTGCGGCCTGGGATGTGAATCATCCCTCTGTCCAGTGTATCCTGCTGTATACGCTACCCAGCCGTTAGTCACTTAGTAGCTGTCTGGGTTATCAGATCGACTGTCTGGGTATCGCAGTACTTGTGTTCAAGTAGCCCTTCTTTTTTTTTTTTTTTTTGAGGAAGATCAGCCTTGTGCTAACATCTGCTAATTCTCCTCTTTTTTTGCTGAGGAAGACTGGCCCTGGGCTAACATCCATGCCCATCTTCCTCCACTTTATATGGGACGCCGCCACAGCATGGCTTGACAAGTGGTAGGTCGGTGCATGCCCGGGATCCGAACCGGCGAACCCCGGGCCGCCGCAGTGGAGCGTGCGCACTTAACCACTTGCGCCACCGGGCCGGCCCCCAAGTAGCCCTTCTTTTACTTAATAATTGCCCCAAAGCCACCTTTATTATTGGTTATTGTTGTTAATCTCTTATTGTGCCTAATTTATAAATTAGACTTTATCATGGTATGTATGTATAGGAAAAAAACAGTATATATAGGGTTTGATACCATCCTCGGTTTCAGGCATCCACTGAGGGTGTTGGAATGTATCCCCTGCGGATAAGAGGGGACTAGTGTATATAACACTTTTTGAGGAGGGACATACATTTCAGGCACAAAAAGATTTGGACACTCATATGAAAAACCGTCAGATTCTGACAATGAAACACTCAGAAAATGATAATTATATGTTAGAATGTGGAAAAGTAAATAGCTATCTGTGTGATTCCAGAGAGAAATTATGGGACAGCGAACCTTGAAAGCCCTCACAAAGGCGGTATTTGATGCTTTTCACCCAACTTCGAATGGAAAGTGAGAGTTCCCGGCCCAGTTCACAGCCTCCCCTGCTGAAGGCCCCGTGGATCAGGCTCCCTGACGTGTCCCCTCTCCCTCCTCAGCTCTCTGGCGGCTGCGAGCTGACTGTGGTGATCCACGACTTCACGGCCTGCAACAGCACCGAGCTGACCATCCGCCGCGGCCAGACCGTGGAGGTGCTGGAGCGGCCCCATGACAAGCCTGACTGGTGTCTGGTGCGGACCACCGACCGGTCCCCCGCCGCGGAAGGCCTGGTTCCCTGCGGCTCTCTGTGCATCGCCCACTCGAGAAGCAGCATGGAAATGGAGGGCATCTTCAACCACAAAGGTAGGCATTCACAGGGCGTGGGGGGCAATGACACTGCCTATGGAAATGACACTGGTGCTCTGTCCCCACTTCTTTGCAGCCTTGCCATAGGTATGATCCCTCCTTGTCACTCAGGCTTCAGTCCGTTATCACTGTGTCTCGGGGCCTCTAATCCATCAGGAGCTGAAGTGGGAATGAGGATGTCACTGTTTACTCAGAAATAGTGAACGACGGCCTCATTTCCCAAGACAATGTAATAAGATATCAGTTTAGGGAAGGAGAAGGGGGCCGTTCTTTTTGGGCCAGTGTTTGAAAGTGGAGAAGTCAGGGGAGGGACTGTTCTCCTCCAGGTGATGTTGAAACAGGTAGGGGATGTGGCACTGTATTCAGCATCTCCTTAATCAGGTTTTCACGTTGTGGATTCTTTGTTTCTTTTTGTTTTTTTTGTTTTTTGTGAAGAAGATCAGCCCTGAGCTAACATCCATGCCAATCCTCCTCTTTTTGCTGAGGAAGACCGGCCCTGAGCTAACATCTATTGCCGATCCTCCTCCTTTTTCTCCCCCTTTTTCCCCCTCCCCAAAGCCCCAGTAGATAGTTGTATGTCATAGCTGCACATCCTGCTGGTTGCTGTATGTGGGACGCGGCCTCAGCATGGCCGGAGAAGCGGTGTGTTGGTGCGCGCCCGGATCCAAACGCCGGGCCGCCAGCAGCGGAGCGCACGCACTTAACCGCTAAGCCACGGGGCCGGCCCTCTTTGTTTTTTATTAGTGTTAAATGCTGGAAAATCAAGCATGCAGGCCCTGAGAGTTTAACCACGCCGTCTTTGTAGCTTTGTAAAGTATCTCAGGACATCCCAGACTCCCCCAGCTCCCTGCGTGGAGAGGGAGTGGCCCTGAGAGAGAGGCTGGCTGAGTCTGGCAGGGCTCAGTGTTAGGGCTCTGTGGCTGCGATGAGAGAGGTGGCTTTTGAAAGAAGTGCTTTTAAACAAAAATAATAGGGCATTTGAAGAAAACAGCGTTTGGCATTCTCCGGTGACTGCTTTACATAAGGGTAACTGTAGCAAGACTGCTTTTCCACATGTGGATGGATGGATCAAAAATGGGCTCCCAGTGAGAGGATGAGAGTCTGTTTATCCTGAGTGTCCAGCACGGTAGCCACTGGACACTCTGGCTACTGAGCACTTGAAACATGGCCAGTCTGAATTGAGATGTACACACTGGATTTCGAGACTTAGTATGAAAAACGAATGTGTAATTATTTCATAGTCATTACATGTTGAAATGATATATTTCATAGAGTGGGTTAAAACATATTATTAAAATTAATTTCGCTTGTTTCATTTTTTTAAATGTGGCTACTAGAAAATTTTAAATTACGTATGCAGTTTGTACTATATTTCTGTTGCACAGTGCTGGTTTAATCTTTCATCTTAGTGAAAAGCTAGTTTGAGACTGTAAGCCCTTTTAAGGAACATTGGTCTATAGCTTCTAGAAAAGTGCAGAATGGGTAGAGTTTATATGCCTTGAACCGTATTATGTCTCAGTCTTCATTTTTCTGCAATACTGGCAAACGGCTGATGCTTCCAGATTTGGGGGTATCCCATTTGTTTCCCTTCCGGAGAGAAGAGCTCTATACTCTGCCAGTCAAGTTCTTTTCTATTAATTTTGGAACATTCCAGCTGCTCCCTTTGTTTGTCCTCTGTGCCCTCTTTGCCTTCGTCACGACACGTCCTGGAGCCCATCCTCTGGCTGCGGAGGGTTAGTCGTTGCACGGAGCTGAATGAAGCTGCACAGGATACAGCTACTGGTTAGCTCACCTCATTAGTCACAGGCCCAACTGGGTTCCAGATCCCTGGGAGCCTAACTATGACCTTATTGTCACCCCAGTAGGAAACTAGAGGAATTTGGCTATTATTTTTCCCAGGGACACAAAGAGAAGGACCGAGAATTTCAGATTTTGGCCAGAAATCGAGGGTCCGCTCTCATTTCTGGCGAAGCTGTCGGAGAGTCTGGAGCATGTTGGACTCCTCTCACGTGGCACTGGAGTTCACGTGGAGACTGGGCTGGGCTGCCAGAGTGTTTCCAAAGTTGCGTGAGATGTTTCAGTCCTTGAGTTTGACTTGAAAATAAAGTACAACTTTTTTTCTCAAGTTCAGCTGTTATACAGAGGAGCCCTGGTGAACTTACATGCTACAAATAACACTTGTTCTGAAAGATTTCTTTTTATATGTGCCTTTCCTGTGGCGTGTTCTTTACCTCCTGGTGTTCACAATTGCAGACTAGCCAAGAGGAAAGAACTATGTATTTATCACACTTGACTTTGTCGTGAAAACTTCTTAGGGAGGTTGGGTTTTTGCTTATTTTTAAGTTTAAGTAACATTTTGTTCTCTGAGCCTTGTCCTCTGGTATTCTGTGACGATCTAGCCCCTGAAAGGTACTCCCTGCCCCTCACAAACCCTCTGATGCTTTCTCTGTACTAAGAAGGTGTTTCTTCATCGAGTAGAACCTGTTGTGAACTAACAGCTGGTCAGGGGCTCAGAACTTCATCCATTTTTTCGTCTTTCCTGCATCTTTATTTTTCCTATAATGCAAGGAAATTCTGAAGATGATCTGTTCCCTTGCAGGGTTAGGACTTGGGCAGTAGATTGGGGGAGGGAGAATCTTCCTTTGGGCTCTGACAAGCCTCTGCCAGAGCATCCTGTCCAGGTTCAAGTCCAGGAAATCAGGCACAATGACCAGGGTCTCCATCTGGGAGAAGAGGCCCTCATTAAATAGTCAGGGCAACAAAGGACGAGGATCTGGGTTTGAAGTCCACAGCAAGACACAGAGACTCTGGGAGCAAGAGGCCACTGGCCCCTGGGGAAGCGGGACTTCTGGCTTTGCTTCTGCTTAGC
The DNA here is from genome assembly GCF_057802395.1 of Ceratotherium simum simum. Classification (NCBI taxonomy): domain Eukaryota; kingdom Metazoa; phylum Chordata; class Mammalia; order Perissodactyla; family Rhinocerotidae; genus Ceratotherium; species Ceratotherium simum. Next base: position 12,388,375 of record NC_141917.1, read on the forward strand.
CTCACAACTCTCCTTGCTCTTGTATAAAAAGGACGAATGCCATTGTGATTGTTTATATATCGGTGAGTGCTAGGCTATTGGTGCCTGTTTCTCACACACATGTGCTCCGCCCACATCTCATTTCAAGCCCGTTTTCACTTGGATAGCCGTGCTGGGCTTGAAGGATACTGCAGAGAGGAGTTAAATATGGCCCCTTCTCTCGAGAAACCTGATGCCCACCACTGTAAAAGAAACCAAGTGCTCATAAATTCCACGTGTTCTCATTGTCCGTCAGACTTCCAGTTACAGCCATGCTTCAAAACCACCAAGGGAACCTTGGCTCACAGTGAGTATTGGGCCCTTCTCAGCTGATGTGGGTATTTATACTCATAGTTGCATTGCAATTCTTAAAATATCTTATCATTCACAACCAAATAAATAGACATTTGACTTTAATAGGCATGTTTTTTACATTGGAAATTTAAGTTGTTGGACCACAGAGTTATGAAAAGACTTGAGGCATTAAGACTGAGAAAATTTGGGAACTAGAGATTAGTAAATGTGCTCCTTCCTCCTGCCTGGAAGGTCAGAGAAGAATCAAAGACATTTAAGAAACTATCTTTAGGGCCGGCCCCGTGGCTTAGCGGTTAAGTGCGTGCACTCCGCTGCTGGCGGCCCGGGTTCGGATCCCGGGCGCACACCGACGCACCGCTTCTCCAGCCATGCTGAGGCCGTGTCCCACATACAGCAACTAGAAGGAAGTGCAGCTATGACATACAACTATCTACTGGGGCTTTGGGGGAAAAAGTAAATAAAATTATAAAAAAAAAAGAAACTATCTTTAGAGATTAACAGCAAGTGACTAGAGACAAATACACAATGACAATTTTCTAACGTTCATGAGTTTTGAAGTGTGTGAAAAGCGAGACAGCTTGCTTGTCTGATGTTGCCAAGGGGAGATCCATAAGAGTGATGGACATCCTTGGGGAGAGGATAAGAATAGTACTTATTTAAAAGGAACAAGAAATATAATTGCACAATTTGTTTTTCAAGGAGATATATTTGTATCTGAAACTAGACTCCAGTATGAACACTATTCCATTGGAAAACGCTTTCCATTTTGTGGGAAAGGTCCATTTAGGAAGATTGCTGTTCAGGCAGTCTCTGTCGACAGGCAGCTTTGGTGTTTGACGTTCATTCTTGTCCTGCTCTGGCTGCCATTCTCCCTTTTTCACAGCATCTGAGTCACAAATTAACCAGATGCCAAGCACATTAGAAAAGACTAAGGATTCGGCAAATCCTTGTGCTCATCCGGTCTGATTTATGTTTGTGGTTTATACCATCTGCCATTACATCAGGATCTCTGGGGTCGGAGCCTAGGTGTGGAGGTCTTGTATCTGTGCCCCAGCGAGTCTGACACGCAGCCAGGTTGAGAAGCAGCCCCAACACTCCCTTGTGTATAATGCATTGATTTACCGCTAAATGTAATTATCTTTACTCTCCTAGTAAATCCGAGGGGTTTTTCTTTCCCACTATCTCAGTTTATAAAACTTGTCACTTTTCTCTATTTGTTTACTTTGTCTTGGTCACAGAAAGTAAACAGGAGTATCAGAAATGTTTATATTTCCAACGAGGCCAATTCAAAACATCCCACTTTTTATGCTACCCTAGTTCAGCTTTCCTCTTTCTGCACAACCAGCTGCCATATGTGATAAGTATCTGAGAGTTTAGTTCCAGGGTTCAGGGGATAACCCAGTGAGCAGTGAGGGGGGCACCTGATGGGCAGCCAGGCCCAGAGTTGGTGTGACTGGAATGGAAAATAGTAAAAATAGAATGGTCTGTGTTAGTAGCCTGGGCAAAGTAGCATCGTGTACTTTCTGCTGGGCGCATGTCTAAAGTACACAGTGGCAGTCTTGTGACTGTATTCACTTTTTTTAAGGGGCGGACGAGGATCCATTGTTAGTTTCAGGAAGTTTTCCTATTGTGCTCGTGCGGCTTGTCGCATCTGAAAAACGGCTGGCGTGTCTGTGTTGCAACACTGCGTGGCATCTAGACTCTTCTACCACGCGGACTGGCTCAGTTTGATGAGTTGAACTTGGAGAGTCACTCTGAGCCCTCACTGAGTTGTGTTTGGCTAAAAGGGGACTTTAAGAGAAGACCTTTCAGTAGTAACAGGGGTGTTTATGGTTATAGCTTTGAGAAGAGGCTGTGGGTTGAACTTGCAGATTCTATTCTTCAGGTCGGGAGGACCTCTAAGTTTATATTTCTTATGAGGCCTTTCTGAATAAAAGCCAATTCCACACCTCACCCTTTCCTTATGCTAACTCATAAGAGATGGCAGGCGGCCTTTCTGCTAGTTCTTTGATAAGTTTAGAAGAAAATACCCACTTACAAACCTTAGCCTTAACCTCTCTACAAGTTGTTTATAACGTTTTTTTCTCCTTTGGATAGCATATAGCTCAGGACTTGCATTTTATTTCACAGAAGTTAAAAGGCATGATTTATTTGTTCTCAATTCTTCATGAGAAAAACAAGGGAACAAAAACATGAGAAATAAAACATTTTGCTTGCTGGCCACTTGAGCCTCTACACTCAGAGACTTGAACTCCGCACACTACATTTGCTGAAAACAACATACCAAAAGTAATCCTTCATGGTTTCTGGTTCACCACAGCACTTACAGAAAAGCGGACACCATCAAACTCAGGTCTCCATCTTGACCAGACTGGCTGCAGTCATGAAAGAGACGACCCAGGAATTATTGTTCATAAATGCCCTGATACGTTATTGTTAATAATAAAATGGGGCATTTTCTTTAATCCAAGTTAAAATTAGGAAAGAGATATTTTCATGGGAAACTACCCGAAATGTAGGTTTGTCTGTGGCCCCACCCTGGGCTGCCTCCTTGCCTCTCCCGAAGCTGTCTGCCAAGGTTTTCCTATCCGTCCTCCTCTCCACCTGAATATTTGACTCTCTACTTGACTGTCTTACCAACTTCTTCAAACCTGTAACATTCAAATTCCCTCTCCCCCCACCTCTCCAGAAGTGGAAATGGCCCCACTTGTTCACCCGGAAAATGGCCAACACACTTGAGGCTCTCTTCACTGCCACCACATTTTTTCTAATATGATAAAATTTACCATCTTAACCACTTTTAATTATATAGTCCAGTGGCATTAAGTACATTCACAATGTTACGCTACCATTATCACCATCCATCCACAGCACTCTTTTCCTCTTCCCAACTGGAACTCTGTGCCCATTAAACACTAACTCCTGATTCCCCCTCCCCCCAGCCACTGGCAGCCACCATTCTGCTTTCTATGTCTATGAGTCTGACGACTCTGCATAGCTCCCGTGAGTGAAGTCATACAGTTTCTCTCCTGTTGTGACTGGCTTAATTCACTTAACATAGTGTCCTCAAGGTTCATCTGTTGTAGCATGTGGCAGAATGTCCTTCCTTTTTAAGGCTGAATGAGATTCCATCATATGGATTTGCCACATTTTGTTTATCCGTTCATCTGTCAGTGAACATGTGGGTTGCTTCCACCTTTTGGCTGTTGTGAATAGTGCTGCTATGAACATGAGTATATAAATGCTTTTAGTGCTTTGGGGAATATACCCGGAAGTGGAATTGCTGGATCATATGATAATTCTATTTTTAATTTTTTGAGCACGTCCATCATATTTTGTTACCTTTATCTCAACAATATATTTCAAATATATTCTCTTTTCTCCACCTCTCCCATCACCTCTTGCCCACCAGATTTCCAGCCTTACTTCTCACCCTCTCTTATTGCAGCTAAAATACAAATCCAATCATACTACACTCCTGCTTAAATTTCTTTGGTGACTTTCCATTGGTCATAGAATAAAATCCCAGTTTCCTAACGTGTTCCACAGGCCTTGCACCTCACATGTGTGCACAGGTACACACACGTGTGCACATGCACACACACGTGTGCCCACACATGCTCTCTCCCTTCTCTTGGTGTGGTACATCAAGTAACAGGGTTTTTTCTTGCTCCTTACCTGACACTTCCTGTCCTATCTCACCAAATAAAAAATGAAAAACCCTAAAGAAAAAAAATAAATTTATCCAAGGAGTCTATGGAAGTGAGGGGAGAACGGAAAAAATCTTGGTCCAGTTAAGGAGTCTTTCAGCACAAAGGCTAACATCAGGGTAACCCGAGAAAGACAGTCCCAATGAGATGAACTCCAAGGACCACTAAAGACCTTCAAGGAACAGCATGGGAACTCATTGAAAGTACTTTAAATCCGACTGATGGGTGCAGATGTAGTGCTAAACTGGACAGTGAGGTAGAGGAGGTACAAATGACACAGGCTTAAACAGCAGCATTGATGGGGGAGGCAGAGGACCTCCTTGTACGGCCAGCACGGGAGAGAGCGGTAGACGGAGAGCATGGACCCTGGAATCGTGGGACCCAGAGGGGAGCTTGAAATTGAAGCCTGAAACCATGGGGGGTTTCAACTGGGTACTGCCTCAGCAGGGGGATTATGGGCAAATGAGTACAGTTCATTATAATCTCTTTGTTGAGTTCTGTTTTTTTAACTCTAAGGATACACACTTTATATAGATTTATTCACTGAACATTACTCAAAGTTCAGAGAAAGGGGCATACTATTTATACCAAGGGTTACTCCTCAGAATCACTTGTGATTTCTTAGAATGAATGAATGAATGTGCCCAAACCTCTTGGCTGGAGGTTAGAAGCTCCACATTTGATCTCGGGGTACCCCTGGCACAGCCACTGTGTGGGTATACAGTTAGGATGTGTTTGCCTTGAGGCCCGATTGCAGTGTGCTTGAGCCCGTCGTCCTCCTGCAGGGCGGTTTCCCCACCTCGCCCCTTTCTTCAGCCTCCTTGTCTAAACATCTGGCCCTGTGAGGTTGTGACTGCCTGTTTACTTGTGGCCACCCTGCCACCCCCTGCTCCCTAGCTTTGGGAGAAGGCCAGGTCTGTCCCCTCAGCTCCCATGTCCCTTGGTCCCCGTGTCGTACAGATGAGACCAGGTGACAGGACTTCACCAGAGGTTTGCACAGAGTGGAAGGGAAGAACTCAGAAGGCTACCCCACCAGTGTGTCCTCTCCCAGGAACTCCAGGCTCAGGCCTCGCCACCTGCGTTCCTGGTCTGTGCCCGTCGTCAGGGTTTGGCTGGCTCCCAGCTCAGAGGGTATTTCAAAGCTGTTTCTCTCGTCAGAATACAGGCAGTTACTAAGGTTCCTCACCCCCGTCCAAAGCACTTGCCCAGTTCCCAGGACAGCGTCAGCCCAGTGCAGGGCCGTCCTCTCCTTGTAGAGGAAGCCTGGCCTCTACTCACAGGGCCTTGGCCTCATCCTGTGCTCTCGACCCGCTTCCCTGCCACCACCAGCACCCAGAAATCAGCAGCTCTGCAGAGACTGAGGTGCTTCTCCACCTTCTCGAGAGATCTGTGTGGTCACGACAGAGCCCCCCGCCCACAGCCTCTTCCATTTTCCCAAGTCTGTTGGGGATGACTTGGTTTAAATTTGTTCAACCCAAATCTCCTCTTTCCCAAATCATGAAACACTCTGCCCCAGAGCTGCATCTAAGTCTCCTACCTCTTGTAACTGCTTAGGACTTTTAAATGACCTAATAAGTTTTCGAAAACTGTAGGACATTAAAAGGCTTTAGTGGCGTTAAAAAATTTAGTTGAATATATTGTGATTCTGGTGTATTTGGACGTTTGCTTAATACCAGATTGCCACTGTTAATCAGAAAACACACCCCAGGCACACCAATGCATAGACATTTCAAACCTATATCTGCCCACGTAGTCTTTTAAAATATATGTAATGGAAGATCTATATATTTTCTTAAAAAAATTAGCCTGGAGAAGCGCAGTTTTTAGTCTATTTCAACAGCTGCTAATGTAAATCCCTGTGGGAAGAAAAACTGAGGAAGGGGGAGTTGCACCACCAACAGAGACATGGTCCTCTCCTGAGCCCCGTGTAGCCAAGACTAGAGGAGCAGTCCCAGACCTGTGATTAAGGAACGTTTTCTGTGCAGTGTGTAATTAGGGAGCCGCACAAGTGGGCCGTTACTCTGTTGCATGCCTCATGTTGGAGGTATTTTCATGTTCCAACTTTACATTAAAGTGTTTATTAAACCAGGAAAAAACCATGAGCAGGTATTGACACTATCCATATTAGATGATCACTAAATTATATATATGGCAAAGTCATAAACAAGGAACAAGAAAACCGTCTTCCCACACTGGCTTTATATGGCCATGACACAGTGTTTAGGGAAAGAAATATAATCAGGGAGAAGAGATCATCGGGGGAAATAGCAGTGTGCTCGGGTGACTCACAGGCTGGCACCGGGTGGCTGCAGGTATGGGACAGAGGTGTCTGCTTCCTGCCTCTCTGTGGACTCAGCTTTGTTAACTGCCTCATGTCTGACATTTGTAGATAGCAGACTTTACTACTTATTAGACAAACTGGGGTTTCTCTTTTAGATTGATTCGCTCTAATTAACATTTGCAGAAGCTGTGAAAAATTACAGAGAGATGATATGTTTGGTAAGAGGTTGTTTGAAAAAGTATAGTGTGCTGGTTTTCATTAAGTATTTTGAAAATGAGTAAGTGCTGTACATGGAGGGAAACAATTGTATATTTCAATCAGGGTAAGTTTCCACGACTTCGTAGATCGTGACTCGGAGGACGCCTGATAAAATAGCACCTAAAGTATGTGCCAGACAAACCAAAGTGTGTGTGTGTTGCCTCTGTGTTCCTTTCTCTGTGCAGAGAAGCAGGAGGCAATTTTGTAACTGTGTTCCCAGAGCTAACTTTCCCATAAACAGTTAAAATTTTGATTGATAGATTTGTCTGTAGATCCTGAGAGCTGAGCTGGAAATGCAATGAGAAGGGAAAACACCTTCACAGATTCTGGCTAATTCTGAAGCATCGAGCCCTGAAAGTTTTTGAATCACGTGTCCTGGATCAAATCTGATGAAAGCCATAGTACCTGTTCCCAGAAACACAGACATAGGTACACAACTTTTGCATTCAATTTCAGCAACCCCGCATTCAGAAATTATTTTCTAAAGAAGAGAAGAAAAACCAAATTTTAAAACTTTTTAGATGTCTCACATGGTTCAAAAATAAAACCGTAAAAAAGTATAAACTAAGAAGTCCCACAATCCCATTTGCCATGTATAGATAACCATTTTTATTCGTTTCTAACTTCTACTTCCAGTATTTTGTTAGGCAAATACAAACATGTATTCATTCCTCCCTCCGTTTTCTTACATAAAAGGTACCACATTTTGCCCCGGCTTTTTTCACTTGGCCATACTTTTTAGAAACGACTCCACCCCGGTACATGGAGATGTGCCTTGTTCTTTTTCCTGGACGTGCAGAACTTCCTGTGTGCACGTAGCTTAGGTTACTAACTGGGGCACTACTGAGCATGCCGGGTCGTTGCCAGTCTGCTGCTGCTATCAACAGGGCTGCAGCACACCACCTTGCATATATACCATCACGTTCGTGTGCAGGTGTATCCATAACATGGACTCTGGAAGTGAGATTGATGGGGTGAAGGGTAAATGCATTTATGGAAAACAAACTTTTGAAAAAGAATCACCTGAATCCTGAATTAACTACATCAGGAAAAAAATCACAGTAAACTTGCTATATAATGACATTTGCTTTTGTATATATTTTTTTAATTTTGACAAGAGTCATGACATTTGAGCTATACCGAACCCCTTGAGTTCTCTAATTTCATTTTACCCACTTAGGAAAAAAACCCTCCCCTTTGAATAAGGTCACTCTTTAAAATCATTCATATAAATTAAATCACGAGTCTTGGTGTGACTCCTGTGAGGGGAGATTTTGATGGACATTTTCCTGCAGAACTCTGTACAGGAGCATGCAATGAAATATTAAAGTAAATAATATTTCACCAATTTCTGCATTTTTATTATAAAGTCAGTCAAAGGGGTGCAAATTAGGAGTTCGCCACTGAATGCAGGTCGTGCTGGTTTTCCAGAGAACCAATAATGTGTGTATAAAAATAGCTTTTTGTGGTGCCACTGTTTTGCCTTCTATCCATGCAAAGCTGCTTCTAAATGCAAACCACACCGTCACCTGTGGGAAACATATTCATGAGACAGCGCTGTCTGTGGTTTTTCTAATGGGCTTTAAAGTCTCTATATAATCTTAGTACTTTCTGAAGGATTCAGTTTCTTATTGCTAACATTTCATAATGAATTTTGAAAAATACTATTTAAAAAACCCTCCCCAATCTAACTAACTTCCTTCTTTCCTGACACTATGGAAGATTTTGGAGGGGACAGCCGAGGGCTGGGGGAGGGCTGGAGGTCAGTCATAGAGTTAAGGAGGATGACCTTTGAGCTCACCCCCACAGCCAGCTCTGTCTAGGGGAAGGGTCCTGACTCCCTTTCTGGTGTTCAGTGTGGCTCAGAGCGGGGCCACCCTGGAATCTTCTGAGACCCTTCAGCATCTGAGCTGTCAAGGCGCGTTATAGTGTGGTCTGACTGGCAATGGCTGGGGTACTCTGGCCAGCTTGGTCATTCCACAAGTCTGACGATCCAAGGGGGTCATCATTTTCTCAAAACTTTTCCAGCCAAGCTCAGGACAGGGGACCCAGTGTGTTTATTATTTGAAGGGCTCTTGTAGACGTTTGGAAGGACAGTAAACAGGCCCAGTCCCCTTGGCTGCATTGCAAGGCAGCTCTGGAATTCCATATTATTTTTAATTGTAAAGTAACCCTGTGTGTTCAATTGCATCCCCCCCGCCACCCCTTTTCCTGAGTCTGTAGAACTTTGAATTTACTAGAAGGAAAGACTATTAAAGTGCTGCTCTTAGAGATAGATTAGTTTCCTACTGTCTCAAAAATAATTAGGCCATTTCAGTCCTGGATTATGGAGCAGATTGTTAGCAGACGGGGGAAGAGGGCTATATTAGTCAGCTTGGCTGCCATAACAAAATACCACAGACCGCATGGCTTCCACAACAGAAATTTATTTTTTCAGAGTTCTGGAGCTAGAAGTCCACGATCAAGATGTCTGTGGGGTTGGTTTCTTCTAAGGCCTCTCTCCTGGGCTTGCAGACGGCCGCCCTCTTGCTGCTCTTCGTGTGGTCATCCCTCTGTGTGTGCACCCTCGTGTCTCCGTGCATTTGAATTTCCTGTTCTTAGAAGGACACTAGTCCTATTGGATTAGGACTCACCCTAACAGCTTCATTTTGACTTAATCACCTTTGTAGAGACCTTAATTTCAAATACAATTACATTCTGAGGTGCTAGGGGTTAGGACTGCATCATATGAATTTGGGGCAGACCCAGTCAGCCTGTAACAAGGGGGCTGGTAGAGCCTTAGAAAATTACCAGTGATCACAGAGAGGATGTGTCAGGGGCAGGCAGTGTAGCAGGCACTGGGCTGCTGTTCTCCACAGTTCATCCTCAAGAGACCCCCATGGCAGTTTATACTGTTATCATCCCCATTTTATGATAAGAAAATAGAGGCACAGAGAAATTAACTTCACCAAGTTTAGTAGGTGATGGAAGACGGGATTTTAAAAACAGCTGTCAGACTTCAGGGCTCGAGTTCTTAACCACTGTGCATCCTGCTCTCCAAATAAGCTGGAAGGAATCTTGGGTCCAGGGAGGAAGCTGTAGCCTCTAGAGACAACTGAGTGCCCAGGCCAGCCCTCGTTTGTGGAAGGGCTGATTCCAGAAGCCGATCTCCGAAGTCCACTACTCTCCAGAGTGCTTGCCTTCCGGTAGCTGTGTATATTCCTGAGAGGCCACAGCCCCTCCAACCATCCCTTTCTCTGAGAAGGATCCATTTTCAACTTTCTGATTTGAATTATGATATGATGATTCCAATTGCTTCCCCCCACCCAAAGAAGTCGTCTTAATGGAAGTCTGTCCTTCTTTTCTTCTCTTGGGCTACTTCTTTCCTCTCCCTCCTCACCCAGGTAAACACAGAACTTTACCCTTATGGGCTTGTTGTGAGTAAATGAATGGAAGACCCAATCACAAACGTAAAAATAATTTTTTTTTATCAATTTGCATCCAGGAGTAAAAGGTTTTTGCTCCACAACCCATATCTCCCCGCACACTCCCTCACAAAAAAATCAAAATCTGCACTTGGTCTTCCTTGAAAGAGCTGGGGAAGTAGGCTTCCTTTGTGGTCTGCCCTTCTCCCCTACCCTCCCGAGTGGTTTTGTGGCCTGCATCCTTGCTCTCTGAGGTTTAACAGAATTGGGACATCAAAAGCACACAGGTGTTGCCTGTCAGGGTTGGGGCATTGCTCTAATTTTTTGAACACTGTTGTTCTTGTTATATTTTTAGGGAACGCATCTGTGAGGTTACCGTCTCAGGTTGCCATTCTGCAGTAATCCACAGAGCTGATGCAAACAGAGTGTCACGTAGTGAGTTGAAGTGAAATGTAAAAAAGGAGCACTTGAATGTTTCTTTTGTTAAAGTAGGAGAAAAACTCACATCATTTGTGAAAAGATAGTAAGTGAAGCCATGAAAAGGAGCCTATCGAATTTTTGGCACTGAGATGAAGTGTGCGAATGCCTCCATAAAGGTGCTTTTGTGAGCTGGCAACTGTGCTCTCGAGCAGCAGGAACTCCTGTGCTGAATGGAGCCCTCAGAAGCAGGGTTTAGTCATCCCGGCCGGTCCTCCAGAGTGGGAGGTGTTATCTGCGGGGTAGGAGACCGGACGAAACGTCCCCTAGACAGGAGGATCTTTGTGCGTGGAACCTGAGAAACTCGGTGCTGGTGGTGCAGCTGTGCTGAGGCCAGCACTTTGGACCTGCTGCGCAGAGAGGACACTGGGGGGAGAAGCAGGCTAGGGGCGGGACAGGGAGCAGCCTGGAATCGCTCTCCAGTAAAGACGCAGGGCTCTCCGAAGTCCCCGCGTGCCCACCGCAGAGCCGCGTGCTGCTCCTAAGAATGGGGGTTTCAGGACCAGCTTGAAGATAGACTACTGAAAATTTATCAGGATTATTGACGGTGTTTCAAGTCTCAAGAAAACACCACTAGTTTTTAGAGGAAATTATGAATAACATCCCTTATAGTTATGTCATTTGAGTTTTGATCTCAAAATGTAGCTGGTATTGTTTTATATATCCCATCTTCTGCTTTTAAGATTTTGAGGACATTTTCATTCTATATTAACTGCCTAATTATTAATGTTTTAATAAAACATTAATATAGCACTCTTCAAAAAGTACTGTAATCTTAATAGAAAGACTTTAGGTTGGCTCATCTGAATTTTAGTTTTGCAAATAGCATTTTTTAAGGATATTTTTATTTTTAGTTGTGATTTAAAAAGCACAATTTGTATATGGACCCTTTTTACTTTTTTTTTGAGACCTTCTTTGGCAAAAATGACCTTGCCTCATATTGTTTTGGACAGATTAATATCAGGCACTTGAATATTGAAGTTCTAATTTTAAATATTTGAAGAATAATTATCACAAGAGAAGGTTACATGAGAAGTGATTTTTTTTTTTTTGGCATGAATTTTGACCAAAAAAATTTTTCAGCCAATTTAAATAAAAATACCTTTATTTTCATGAGATTGACTATTGTAATTTTGTCCCACAAATGTTCAAACAATGATTTTATATTCCTTCAGTATATTTTTTCAATAAATCATAAATCCCTTTATTCACAGGTCATTAATTTGCCTAATATGTTTCTTTTCCGACAAAAGTTCTTCTCTGACTTTGCCTGTTTTTCTCTGGTAACTTTTTTCACAGTCTCAATTTTTTTAGCTGTTTGCATTTATATAATGTAACACTCAATTTTTTTGTTTTTTAAAACTTTTTATTTTCAAATAATTTTAGACTTAGAGAAAAGTTGCAGAAATAGTGCAGAGAATTCCTGTACCGCTTTACTTAGCTCAATGTCACGTGTCACATGACCCTGGTTCAGTGATCAAAATCAGGAAACCAGCCTGATGCAGCACTGTTAACTAAGCCACATGTTGTTTCAGATTTTGCTTTAATGTCTTTTTTCTGGCTCAGGATCCAGTCCAGGACCCATTTCATATTTAGTTTTCTCCAGTTAGTGGTGGTTCCTCCATCTTTCTTGTTTTTTATGATCTTGACACTTTTGAGGCATTACTGGTCCTTTATTTTGTAAGATGACCCCCACTTTGGGTTTATATGATGTTTTCTCATGATTAAATGGAGTTCCTGCATTTTTGGCAAGCATACCACAAAAGTGACATTATGCCCTTCTCAGTGCTTCATATCAGGGGGCACGGGGGGACCCTGATATGTCTCATTGCTGGTGGTGTGACCTTGATTGCCTGGTTAAACAAGTGTCTACACATTTCTCCACTGTAAAGTTACTGTTCTCTTTCTTTTTTTTTTTTTTTTTATAATTTTATTTATTTACTTTTTCCCCCAAAGCCCCAGTAGATAGTTGCACGTCATAGTTGCACATCCTTCTAGTTGCTGTATGTGGGACTCCGCCTCAGCATGGCCGGAGAAGCAGTGCGTCGGTGCGCGCCCGGGATCCGAACCCGGGCCGCCAGCAGCGGAGCGCGCTCACTTAACCGCTAAGCCACGGGGCCGGCCCTACTGTTCTCTTTCAAACTCATAAATACCCATGGGAGATATTTGAAACTATGCAAATATTCTGTTTCTCATCCTGTCCTGACCCACTTGTTTTAGCATCCATCAGTGGTTCTTGCCTGCGGCAATTATTACTATGAGTGTTTGCCTGCTGGTGACTTTCTGTTTCCCTCATTCCTTTGAAATTTTGTGAATTGGAATTCCATAAGGAAGAATTCCTCATTTATTTATTTACTCAATGTATATCAGTATGGAGTCATGGACATTTATTTTATTCAGTGGGCTATAATCCAATACTGTTATTATTTATTTTGTTGCTCAGATTGTTCCAGCTTTGGCCGTTAGGAGCTCCTTCTGGTTGGCCTCTGTGTACTTTGCACATACCCCATCCTTTTTGGAGCACTTTCTTGCTTCCTGGAACTACAAGATGCTCCCAGCTCATCTTGTGTTTTCCTTGCTACAGTCCTGGATCAACGATTTCTCCAAGAAATGGGGTTCCTTTCATTGGAGAATAGTATTAAAAACTAAGATCTGGGTGCTAGGTGTGCTCATTGCCATGTGGTGTCATGACTTTTAGTCTTCTCAGCAGACCTGTGTGTGTACCTGTCTATGGGTACACACCTCTGTATTCATATTCTGTCTCCCTCTCTGTCTCTATCTCTCTTTATGTATGCATATATAAAGCAACATGTTCATATCATACTGAAACTTTCGACTCCTATCCAACAGCACCGAGTTCCTTCTGGTCCTCCGTCTTTCCTAACTTGTACCCTTTTTCTCCTTCAGTGAGACAGCCGCGTTTCATTATCCAAGATATATTTACTTATTTGTTCAGTCCTAGTCTAGAAGCCCATTTTTTTCCTCTTTGGAAATTGAATATTTTCTTTACCTAAAATGACTTTACCTTAAAAGACACCTCCGTCTATTCTCACTATAGTAGTTGTAGCCCATATCCCGGGGAGACACAAACTGACAATTCTTTTTGTCTTTGGTTTTACAATCAAAATACGGTCACTTGGGTGACTTCTTTTCCTCCTCACCCTCTTTACGTGTGGTTGTGTTTTTCCTTTGTAATATAGCTTGATTCATTTGTTGCTGTGTTCCATTTTGAGCATACACGCTCCCCAATCGTGGCAGATGTTAATTATTTATTTTGGTGGTATGTGAAACATAACCATGGTTCCAAGAGCCAGCACTCAACTTTCTGAGATAGCTCTCATTTTTTCTTCCCAGCCTCTCTTGCCGTTGATCCTCACAGACAAACATTGGGAATGTCTTTAAAAGCACTGTCTTCAGCAGTGGATCTTCTGTTTTCTTTGTGAGACTTTCAATTGTATGTCCAGCCATCAAATGAAAATATCAAAAACACCAAAAAACAGAATGTCTTGTTTTCCTTCATATACTCCACTTTTTAATTTCTACATTACGTGTCTCCCATTCTGCCAAATGCCTATGATATTCGTCTGTAGCCCACCCCCATTTAGTCCACCTTCTTTCTTTGCCAGGCTCAGCTCCATCTATTTTAGACTGATCTCACTATTCCATTCCTTTCCTAGCTCCTGGTCATTTAAAACCCAGACTTTTGTTGTTGTTTCCTGAGCATTATTCCTTACTCGACAATATTCTCACACTGCAGAGACTTATTCTGCACCCAGAGTTTTAACCTCCTTCCACTTATTCTCAGCTGCTCAGTGGCTTCCAATTTCCTTTCTGGTCACGGTACATTATCACTTCCTTTAAAACTTCTCCCAGTTCACTGAAGTCCCCATCCTCTGTTCTCACCTCCTTCTTCCCACCCTCACGGCCCCGGTTCTCACCAAGCTTTTCTCACCAAGCTTTTCTCCCCGCCATCTGCTGAGGTCACCTTTGGGTCTTTCTCGCCTGAATTTTGGTTCAGACTCTTAGAAAGATTCCTGGTCATACCACCAAGGTAGAAATAAGCCTTAAAGTTCAAAACTTTATTTCCGGGAAGCTTTCACCAGTTGTGTGAACTTTCTCCCTTTCCCCTTTCGCCTCAGCGCCTTTCCCATCCCCCTCGGTTACTGACGGCAGTGCTTCTGTGGTTCCATGCTTCTCAGTGCAGTGCGTAGGGTTATCGCTCTTCTCAGGTAGGGTCATGTGGTACTTTTGCTTGATATGATTTATCTTTACTTACTTTATAAAGTGTCATGTTACCTAGTGAACCCTCTACAATCTCACACTTCCGTGAATAGAAGGAAGGAGGGAAGGAGAATAGTTTCGTTCCTGTATTCCCTTCTTCCTGCTACATTTCTCTGGCAGATGTCAACTTCAAATTTGAAGAGAGCAGTCACTGGGGAAATTTCCCATATGTCTTAGCCAAAATTATTTCCTTCATTTTTAAGCAACATTCCCTTCCTCTTTAATAGAGAATGTATATTACCCATAAAGTAATTAATTTCCTTGACAGCTCGTTTTTTATTTTTTAATTAATGGCCCTTGCTTAGCAGTCTATGTTTTTGGAAAGGGACAAAGTAAAATATTTAATAAAGGTTATAGTAAATGAAACCTTAGAATGTCAATTAACTTGATTTCCTTTAAGACAGAATTTTTACTGCTTTTTTGCCAATAAGAGAGAAGGTTATTTATTTGGTAATAAAGTTTTCTTTTCTTGCATAAAAAGTGCTCTGTGCAGAATTTCGCCTTTTGCTTGGTCCTGACGTAAGTACGCCATCTGGATCTATCATGGGACCATTTATGGGGAAAAACAACCATATGCTTTGCTTTGGGTCTTTTAAGAAGAATATGAGGCCTAATGTGGGCCCATAAATGCCAAATCCCACTTTGTAGCATTTGTTTTAGGGAGGGGTTACAGGACCCAGGACAGCTTTCTCTGGGTGCCCTGGGTTTATTCTCTTCTTCTTTATAGATGTTAATTGTCTTAAACTCAGAAAGAAACTAGAAGTCTCTGCTATTTTCACATTTTGTCCTTTGAGAATTTTTAAAATTTACTTTGCAACAAATGGGGAGTGGAGGAGAGAACTCAAATGTAACTTTTTTTAACTGAGGAACTAAAAAAAGATGACACTCTTCTTAGCAAAGCAGTAAAACACCACAGATAAAGTCATTTATACTATCAGGGTAGATAAAGCAGAAATGACAAGAAGTATTCATAAAAAGAAGGTAGTGCCTTGATTTTGTTAAGGTAAATGTAGGCTTCAATAAAACCCCCTCAGAAAATGTTTAAGTAACTAAGGGCTACAATGGAATTTTAAATATATAAAGAATATTCCAGGTGACTCTGCCTCGAAGAGATGGGCCATCAAAGTACAGTTTGGAAGGCACCATCTGTGCTTCTTGGATTAATGAGAAACAGGAGAGTGCATCCACTTACCACAGAGGTGGAAAAGTCAGACTTCATGATTCTTAAACAGAGGATATTCTCCAGCGAAGCCCTTGTGATGTACGAGACAAAGGAGAGAACACATGGAAACTTTCAAATAAAGAGTAAGAATTTATGTAGGCTGAGGAAAGTATCCAGTTTCCGAAAAGGACAAAAATGAGCTTTTAAGATGCTTTACTAAAAACACCTTCACAAATCACATGTAAGGATATTTATTTTCACTTGTATGGCTGCTTCTCATAAGAAAGAGTGAAGATACGTTTTTAATAAGTGAGGAGAGGCATTGTAGCAGTGATGTCACCAGTTGGCTATAGACCGCATTACATTTCTTTTTGTTATCTAGTCACATCAGGAGGCACTGGTTGCTGTAAGTCTCAGAGAAGACCTCCACTCAAATCCGCACAAAGCCCCAAGTCAGAAAGCCCAGCGTGGGGAGGGCACCCCGTCACTCGACGTTCCCCTGAGCGAGGAAGTCGCAGCTTGGGCCAGTGTAGGAGAGGAGAAACATCTGGCGCACAGCGTGCCTGAAGAATTTCCCTGAGCTCCAATTAGAGTCACTGTGGTAGAATGTAATCCACGGCGTCTGGAGATTCCCACATTTGAAGCCCAACTGTACAGCAGTGCTCAGAAGCAGGCAGAGGGAGCGGCCGTCCTCCGGGAGAGGAGTTGCAATGCTGGCCATGTCTGGGACCTCCGGCTGCACGGTCCCCACCCGTGTGCCTGCCACTGCTCCCATCCCAGCCTGCTTCTGAGTGGCTGTTGAGCCGTTTTCTGACTTTGCAGAGGAGTGGGTTACTCTGGCTGCTTGTAGGGATAGAGAGGGTAGCTTCTGAGCCTTCAGTCTCAAGTCAGCGCGGCATCACCATGCCCAACGGAATTAAGCCAGTGGATCCGCTGGACTCG
Source organism: Ceratotherium simum simum (assembly GCF_057802395.1). Classification (NCBI taxonomy): domain Eukaryota; kingdom Metazoa; phylum Chordata; class Mammalia; order Perissodactyla; family Rhinocerotidae; genus Ceratotherium; species Ceratotherium simum. The sequence goes on from NC_141917.1 coordinate 12,405,223, forward strand.
CTTTCCTCCGTCAGCTCAGCCTACCGCGGCAGCGGGCAGCCTGGCACCTGCAAGTACTGGATCCTCGACCTAGGTACCCACGCTTCCTGCACACGCCCCACCAGCTTGCTCTCCCTCTGGCTGTTTTCTTTCAGGCGGCTGCTGCAACGGTTGTTGGGGGCTTTAAAGCAGAAATGTTTGTGCTGTAACGCTGAAGTGTGTTATCTGCTGACCGCCTTGTGAGAGGGGGCTGTATGGGGATGTTTCGGGGGGACCTCTAGCAGTGGGACAAGAAACAGGAAACTGTGCTCTGCACGGTCATCTGTTGATTGATTGCTCAGTTGTGAGGCATTCTTAGTATCTGGGGACTGCTTTTGATGATCCCTTTTTTCTTGTAAATGGATCTAAACAGTCTGAAGTTATCTGTGCTGTAAATTACCTTCTATGATTTTAGTTGGTCTTATGTCTGTTTCAGGTTTAATTTTGTTTGGGGCTTCTCAGACAATTCAAGAAAGTGGCAGTGTCCTACATTTATGTTTAGATTCTCTGGTTCCTTTTCTTAAGAACTGCAGCCATATAATAAGAGGATATAAAGTTAGATGGGGGAAGGGGTGTCCCAGTAACCACCAGTATATTTCAAGGGAGTGTGTATGCCAGGCTCTGGCTTTATACACAGAACTGGAGTCAAGACAAGAAAACGTGATTCCTGCAGAGGTCATTCGAGAAGCAGATAAGCTCCACTTTGAGGTAAAGGCAGTAAGACACAAAGAATGAAGTGAGGGAAGGCGTTAGGTCTGTGGGTCCCCTCCAAACTCCTGCCCTGCAGCACTCCCAGAAGGCTAACTTTCCAGCAGTGACCTTTGACATCTGGACCACCATTAAAATGAGTCTCTGGCAGGCTATCTCCTGCATACCAGTGGGGATGACTTCCACCAGAATTTTGGTCCTAGCCTCGTGCACTTTTAGCAGTTGCCTTCACTCTCTCTCCAGCCGTTATTCACATGTGCCTCAGAAGTGGGCAGCCGGAGGGAGAGAGCCGAGGGCATCTGGTGAGACCTTCTCGGCACATCCAGTGTACTGTGAGCTCAAGAGAGAAGGGTTGGGTGGAGGGACCCACCAAAGAAGGGAGCACCCAGGGCCGGCCCCGTGGCTTAGCAGTTAAGTGCGCGCGCTCCGCTACTGGTGGCCCGGGTTCGGATCCCGGGTGTGCACCGACGCACCGCTTCTCCGGCCATGCTGAGGCCGCGTCCCACATACAGCAACTAGAAGGATGTGCAACTATGACATACAACTATCTACTGGGGCTTTGGGCGAAAAAAAAAAAAATTTAAAAAAAAAAAAAAAAGAAGAAGGGAGCACCCAAGGAAAAGGGAGGCACAGAAAATGTACTTTCAGCATCTGAAGGGGAAGGGGCACTGTTTACATGTTTGTGCATGAAATACCAGAGGAAAACAGCAAAATTGTCTTTGGCTAATGGGTCCTGGAGGAGGTAGGTGTTGGCTGTGTGAATATTGAATTTGTTGGTGTAAACATTGTTTTTGATATTCCTCGTATTTTTTGTTCATAAAGCTATCAAGACATTTTTAAAAGTCACTGACCATAACTTTTATCATATTTGTGTTAATTAAATTGTTCAAGAACGGCCCCCCCTCTGGAGGGTCCAGGTTGGGCAGGTCCGCTAGTGACGCCGGCCTCTAGGAATTCTGCACTGGGTGTGTGAAAGTAGATGATCCGTAAGGTCTCTTTATTGAGAATAACAACATCTGTGCAGTGAAAAGAACAATTGACAACGTCAAAATTCTGATTTGAAGTCTCAGACACTCAATAGCTTTGGGTCTCGAGTAAATTACCTTCTCTCTCTGAACTTTATTTTTTATCTGCAAAATGGGAATAACAACAGAGCACCCCTCACAATGTATCATGAACATCCCCAAAGTGTAGACCGAAATATTTTAATGAGCAATTTTGCTAAGAAGTAAGGGATTTTAAAAGACAGCATTCTTCTTATAGGGGGAGTTTTGAATCCTGGCAGTATGTTAGTTCCTTACGAGTTCTTCTGAAGGGATGTTATTAAACTAACTTTTTAAACACTAGGGGATAGTTATGCTATTATATTTTCAGTTTCCCCTAGGTATATTTTTGTTCTGGCAGTTCTCAAAGTGTGATGGCAACTGCAGGTGATGTTATCCATCCAATGCTCAGTTGCCAGATTCTAATGCAAAGGTGGTATGGACTCCTTTTGTGTGGGTGGGGTTTGTGAGTAGTTTGTGAGTAGATATCAGATGATGTTATCCAAGCTGTCACCATAGAACTTTTAAGCTAACACAAATTTGGAAAGAAATTGATGTCCACTGGAATTTTCATGGAAAAAAAGTCTAATAGTCTCTTCACAGTAAAGGATAGATGAGAGAAAGCAAAACTCTAGTTTGATTTTCTTTTTTTTCTGGAGAAATAAGACTGTCCATCTCTTTCCAAACCTTTATAATAATTCCAAGACAATTTCCTGAATGCTGTGCTGTATCATAGTGATATTTTAATACATTCTGATTCCACTTATTAAATTGATTGTGGGGAAATATATGCGCATCAGATTTGAAAAGGAAAAATGATTTTGAGTAGTATCCAAGAAATAAATCCAAAGTAACTTTTAAAATGCCCGGTTAATCATAGAGAGTGATTGCAAAGCCTTCCTTTATACCCACAAGCAGTCTGGGGCTTCATTTGTTGGAGTACCTTAGGAAGAGGCCGTTTTTCTGCTTTCTGACATATGCAGTGGGGCATTCTCCTTGTCCAAATGTGAGTTAGTGTTGCTTGGATTAATCTGCATGCAGCCCATTTTATTTGCAGGCATTCCCATTACCAATAACTTACAGAGCAGTAAGCCCAGGGAGTTTTACTGCTAAGCAGTTGTTAGGAAAAGAACTCAAGAGAAAGTAAGGTCAAGAAGAACTATAAATTATCTTTTAAGAGATTTCCAATGGGAGAGCCCAGTCTACTGATAAGATAGTGGAACTATGGAATTTGTTCTCATTCTGAACTAAGTCTGCCCTTTTATAGGGCACATGGAATCTCTTCCAGTGCTGCACATATCCCCCTGACTAAGGAAGAACGTAATGTAGTGAACCCGTAACATTAAACGGATCCATATACGAGTGAACTGTGTGCCTTATCATTCTTCTTGAACTCTCAAGTCATTCTTTCTTTTTCCTTTTCTTTTTTTGCTGAGGAAGACTGGCGCCGGGCTAACATCTCTGCCCATCTTCCTCTACTTTATATGTGGGACGTCTGCCACAGCATGGCTTGATAAGTGGTGTTTAGGTCCGAGCCCAGGATCCGAACCCGCAGCCACCGAAGCAGAGCACGTGAAGTTAACCACTATGCAACCTGGCTGGCCCCCACTTTTTTTTTTATTTATTTTTTTTGTGTGTGAGGAAGATTAGCCCTGAGCTAACATCTGCCAGTCCTCCTCTTTTTGCTGAGGAAGATTGGCCCTGGGCTAACATCCATGCCCATCTTCCTACACTTTATATGGGACGCCGCCACAGCAGGGCTCGACAAGCGGTGCATTGGTGCACGCCCGGGATCCAAACTGGCGAACCCTGGGCCGCCACAGCGGAGCACGCACACTTAACCGCTTGCGCTACCGGGCCAGCCCCTAAATTAAAACATTTTAAAGACTAAACACAGGAAAGGACGTTTCTTTGCTGAAACACATAATAGGAAGCTGTTCTGAAAGTATGCAGGGAGATTAACAGCGTGCCCAGCTCACCTCCAGGAGGCCAATGCACAGGACATACAGTTTCCTGGGAGTAAACGAAAGTCCCAGGAGCGCTCAGCACAGTATTGTATTGTTTCAGCTGTGAACACTGGTTGTTTCACACAAGTTACTGTGCAAACTAAATTCTCTCTCAAATCTTTTTTGCTCTTTAAGTATTTTTAAATGAGAGTTTAAGACTCTATATGCATGATGATACGGTGGGAATAGTGTTGCTGTAGAAGTCAGACCACCATTGCTCTTGTCTTGGCTCATCTCTGCTGAGGTGACCTTGGCTAAATCTTTGTTCATCTCTCTTAAGTGCAGTTTCCTCACCTCCAAAAAAAAAGAGGACACTTAGTGCTGCTGTGGTTATGTTCTCCAAAACTACATTAAAGGTTATTTTTTTCCTTTTAAGCAAATGGCAATTTTAAAATGATTTTCATTTATTTTCTCACTTCTCACTGATCAAAGATGTATTTAATTGTCTCTCTGAGCTTATGATGACAGTTTTAGGAAAAAAACAAAACCGTGTTACACACTGGATTTATATATACATATTTCCAGCCAAAAAACAAAGATACTTAAAATTTTTGGCCTTATTTAGGGTGACTATATAATTTTGAAATATTAAAACTTTTTGAAGTTAATATTAAAAATATACTGAAAAGTTCCCTCAAAGTGCCCTAGCAACCTGAAGTTCCCAGGTTAGGAGCCTTCAGATGAAATGGTCTTTCCTAGTTCGGGAATTCTTTCCTCTCTAGACAAGAAGCAGGCCTCCTCCTCTTGGGCTGTAATCTGTCTTTGGTATGTGCTCTCTCTGAGTATATCCCTTCAGCTAGCCTTCAGGGGGGACACAAATTTATGGCTTTTTATTCTGAAGAATTTCCTCCAGGTGCTCAAAGTTGGCCTCTGGGGTGAGTGAGCAAGTCCGTAAACCCAGTGTAGTCTGCCTGGGAGCGTGGGGTAACGAGCCTCAGAATTTGGGAATTCAGCCATCAAGGCTCCCTCCATTTCCTCTTCCTGTCTCCAAAGAGTAGGGGGGCACTGGGGAGCGACCACAGCCCAGATGCTCCTAGTCATTTTTTACAGTTCTCACATAAAACCATACAATCATGAACAAAGTGTATTGCCTCAAAATATACAGTTTCTATGAAATTATATGCTAACTGTAAAGAAAAAACGGGAAATTCACAGACGTGAAGCAGCAGAGGAGGAAATAACGCCCATAGGCAACTGCTGATAATATTAGGGCACGTTTTCTGTAAAATGATGCATCTTATACTTTTTAAATTTGGCTCTAAGAGATGATCTCAATCCTATCCATTGTCCATTTTCTCAAAGGCACAGTTAAAGAATGTTCCTATTGTTACATCTTGTTAAAATTAATAACAGTTCATACTGTCATGAAAATGGACCTGTACCATCAGCATGGAAAGACTACAGTTATTCTTGTGTCTCACGTCACGAAGTATAGAGCCCTAAGGCAACTCCCCTTCCTCTCTTATCTCTTGAAGCTGGTGGGCTATTGAGAAAAGTGGCCCCATGGCCCAGAGCACATGTGAAGCTGAATAAGGGAGTCTTTATTTAATAACAAGAAGGGAATGTGCTTATTATGACGTAGAACTAAAAACTGAATGTTTTGCCCTTTGTCTCCCTCCAGCTGAAAAGAAAACCAGCACACAGCGCCCCCCCAGTCCCTCTCCACGCCCTCCCACGCGGAGGCTGTCGGGCTCTGCTGTCGCCTGCCTCCCGGCCTGTGGCAGTGCTGTTCTCTCACACGGGCACTAATCAAAGCCAAGGACAGGATCTGTGCCCCTCATTGGCGTTCATAGCAGAGGCGTTCTTTTCATTCCCTTTGTCTCCCAGCCAGCTTTGTTCCCTCCTGGCATAACTCCAGGCCCCCTTCCTTCCTTCCTCCTCACTGTAGTTACTCAGCTGCTTGAATAGCAGACACAGGGAAGAGTTCCTAACAGGACTCACTGATGAGGAGGTGCGGGGATTCTTAGAAAGTCCTGGACTCGGTCTCTCCTCCTGCGACACAGGGTCGCGTCGTAGTTAGAGATTGCACCTCCAATCTTAGATACGTGAATAACTCCCAAAACAGTGACTCCAACCCTCTTTTCTTTTTCTTTTTTGGCTTTTGTTATTGTTTTAGTAAGTAATATCCTGGACAGGTCAGTCCTCAAGAAATTACAAAATAATAATTTGAGAAATAAAATTCCGTGCCATTCAGTTCTGGTAGGGGCTTGTGGGGCAAGATGTCCTGAAGTCAAACTAGAGGAGGTTATGGGATTGTGACCCTTAACCCTTTGTCTTCTGGCAGGTGGGTTGTAACGGTGCAGAACGCGCGCGAGCACATTGGGCTTTTTGCCTCAACTGTGTCGTTCACTTTTTAATCCTATTTTCAAGTGCTTAGCTGCAGTTAGAGCAGCATTTTGCTTTTGGTGCGATGTTACTAAAATGTAACTGTAAAAGGAATTCCTAATTGGTTATGGCTTTTTGTTTCTTTCTTTTTGAACCAAACGACCAGGGACCCTAGAATATAATGTCCTAGATATTTGCTTTGTGGTTTGGGGGGTAAAAATGGTCCATTTCCTCATTCTCCAAAGCTGTAACTTTCTAAACTAATATTCCATCCCTTGAGACTGAAACTTCAGCTAACCTGCTGGCTAGATGATGTGAAGAGTGATACTGCTTGGCAGACTCATGGCAGAACATTCCAAGGCTAGTTTTTTTTTTTTTCTTCATGCTGCATAAAAATGGGTATATGGGTCTATGAAATGAGTTATGTGGCTCCATCAAAGCATTTATAAGTTTGTGTGGTTTTTAACATATTTTGATTAGGTATGTTCTTATGCAATTCATGCATTTTCTAGAATGTAGGAAAAGACTTTTGCATGTTGGCATTCTGAATCTGGTCTTAATTTAAAATAATTTTTATGTAAATGAAGAGAAATCTGTCACCACCTGCAATAAATCAATCACATAGTTTAAACCACTAACTGCAGAATGTTCTTTTAAACCATTTTTTGTGGGAGTATCTTCGTGTGTGCCCTGCTTCATTTAGAGACATTTTCAACCTAAAAAAATCTGCTAATCGCCCCCTAAAAAAAATCTTTGGTTTCCTCTTTACGAAGCTAGCCTAAGCTATTTCATTTTTTTTTTTCAACAATAATGAGAAGACATTAACCAAAAGCGTAACTATTGTGAAGGATACGGTCCTTAGCAGTCTTAGAGCCTCTGAAAGGCAGAATCAGTCGGAGGGAATGTTATATGAGCACCCAGTGATTGCCTATGTCTCCCAGATTAACTTTCTGTTCCCTTAAATGATGACTGTCTATTCAGGCAGTAATAAGTAGTGTATTGCCTTGAGAATAACTTCTTAAAGGAAGAAATGAAGAATCAAAAACCCGTTATTGTATCACAGAGAGAACCTCATTATCCCTAAGTCAGCAGTATACTAAATACTAAGTAATCTGGTAAACACACAGAATTTGTTTTTTTAATAATCTTTCTTTGTGTATGTGATATTAATCTTCAGTAATTTTGTGAAAAGAGCAGCCATTTGACTCTTTGGGAACACAGAAGGTCTCAGCCTCTGAAAAAGCCCAATGAATAGAGGCGCATTCAGAAGTTTTCCTGGTTTCTGAGCATTCCAGCCTATGCCGCAGGAGGTCATTCATTGCCTGGGCGGCTGTGCAGTTAGATGCAGCGCCCTCTCCTGCAGAGCCTCTGCAGAAGCCTGGAGCTGGGCTTACACCTTTTGTTTTCATCGTGTAGGAGGGGAAGGTAGAACTAGGTGAGGTGTCAGAGGACCTTCTTCCCCCTCTGCCTCTGCTCTCAGTGGGTGTCAGGACGAGTACCTATCACCTCCGCTGCCCAGGACTTCACGTGGAGCAGTGCCACGGTGGGGCTCCGTGTGGGCAGCCAGGCCACTTGCTGGCTGGAGAACTTTCCATGTGAGGGCTGATACTAAACTGCCTTTCACCCTTCTGATTTCCCCCAGCCCCTGGATGCTGAAGAGCCACGTTGCTTGTACATCAGGATGTGGGGGCTGGGTTGGGAGAGTGCCAGAAAGCTCTGGGAGACATAAATGTCTGCAGCTTGCAGGATTTATGTGTGTTTCCGGTCTCATTTTTATGGAATTTTTTTGAAAAAGCGTCTTTCTTTCATCCAGCAAGGATATCTTGAAACATCTGCTTTTGTCCTTATGTGCAAGTCCATAATGAGCCCAGATCCCCTCCCACTCACCACTGGCAGGATGGCTCCTTGGGAATTTCTTTTCCCTTTGTGACAGCGTAGATTTTTGGTTGCAGAAAAAGCCTGCTATTCATCTCCCAAAAAATATATTGCAAGGGCTAGCTCACATAAAAAGCAGAGAAAATGGCCCTGTCATTCCAGAAAGACAGGAATATGGGCGAGAAACTCTCCGCAAACAAAGCCAGTGTTTGTCCCAAGTGGAGAAGGATCATGTTAAAAAGTAAGCCCCAGCATAAAAGCAGAGTTGGAAGAGAAGAAGAGAGCTTTCTGACCGCAGAGTTGTGTTTTATGACGCTATGGTTTTAACAGTGTGTGGATGTCTGTGTCTGGTTCTCGCTGTCCCACCCCTGGAAGGATGTCTTGTAGGCCAGTCACACCACAGCAGTGCAGTGCGAGGAGGAGTTCGTCTCGGCCCTGCATCTTTGCTGGGGGCTAGCTTACCTCTTGTCGCTGTGGCTCCCTCTGCGAGCGTTCTGGTCACAAGACATGACGTTACCACACTCATCTTTTCCTGGAAGCCAACGGCCTGGGGATAAGCTGTCACCAGCCACAGAGCCACTCGTACCTGGAGATTCCTGATCCAGCATGTGAGCCAGGTCCTCTTTTGTTTGGGGTGTTGATAGCTACTCAGTTCACTAGATTTGTCTTAAATTCCTCACGTTGATCCAGACTAACCCATCGTTTCTGTTACCCACTATCAAGAATGACTCTTTCCTCCTCATTTCATTTCTGAGGTGTTTTCAAATTTCCACTGTGGCAATTTGTGATATCCTGTTCATCTGATTAGCCAAGCAAAGGATTACGCCATCTGCTTTTGTTTTTACTTAATTTCTTTGTTGGAAATTCAAATGGAGAAAGACCTTTAAAATGAGATGGTTTCCTGACTAGCAATTCTGACAGGTCAGCGTTCCCCTCACAAGAATGAGTTGGAGAGGACAAATGATGCTTGAAGTTTTGCATTTGTTGACATAGCCACATTTTCCAATGGTTATGTCATGTTGTAAGTGTTTTCAGGAATCACACTAAGAATAAATAGCATGGAGAGATTCTCCAAGAGTCAAAAGAGCAAACTTGCACTTGCAACTTTCTGTTTCCATGTTCTGTTTGGTTACATAGATGTTGCAAGCCCTGTATCTCTAATGCTCCTCATGTTAGGTGGTGGTAAGAAGCCGTCCTCTTTCTCCTGACATGACTCCCTAAGACTGGAGCAGGAAACGGTGAAACTGCTCTGTGTGTGTAAACGGTGAAACTACTGTGTGTGTGCACACACTCCTGCTTTCAACCTTCACCAAGGCAAAGGTAGAGCAATTGTTTCTAATTGAATCCAATTGTTTCTAGCTGAGTCTCTTTTAATAGATTGTGTTCGTCCATTCAGGGGTCCCCAGAGGTGGGCTGGCTGCTAGTGAACACTCCCGTGTGAATTCATGGAAGGGGCTGCACAGGGAACAGTGAATGTGTTGGTCATTTAGTGCATTTTCTCAGGCAGCAAAGACCATGTGTTCTTGATTACAGTGTGAGCCACGGCCGTGCTATGCAGGACCTCTGGTTGAATCTAGGGATTATTTAAAAAACAAAAAACAAAAAACTGGGGAATTTATCTTTCTCCGTAGTGTTTTCTGTGTTCACTTCATATTTGAAAGGAAATACAAAGTTCACATTTTTGCATTAAGGTCCCACTGTGCACCAGATTGTGAAATATGTAAAATTTGCTTTTGATGTTCTATTGCCAGATTTCAGTCATTACCATCCAGAAAACTAGTGCTCAGTGTCTCTGTACAGCTTCTAACTTTTTTAAAAGATTATTTCCTGCGTCAACATGAATTTGTGTGACAGTTCCAGCCCAGAGTGAAATCCTGGACCCCTGGAACACCTGACCGTAGGTGTGTGCAGAGAAGCAGATAACTCACTGAGGATGCAGTGTCCCATCCACATCTTGGTTTCAACCCCTGATGTATTTTTATTTTGCTGAAGAACAAATTAAGAACCATTGACTCTCAGACAGAAGACCAGGGGAATGTATGTAAGAGTGAGGTCACTCGAATGAAAAAATAGAAGTCAATCAAGCAAAGTTCTCAGATACTTACAAATAGAATGTAGATTTACATTTAGAAAAATACTGTAAAAATACTTGCCCCTATATCCTGAACCACCAAAAGCATAACCATGTCACTGGGCAGGTTATTTTCTTCTTCGTTACCTAAAATTCCCCAACTTGGTCTCACTCATCATCGTCGCAAAGTAATACACCTAGGCTGTGGAGGGGATTGTAATTGCTGTTTAAAACAAAGAGAACGTGCAATCCCTAGAAACACATCTGGAAGAATAATTTACAGATTAGCTCACTTTTTATGTGATCTTTAAGAGAATTTCTAGTGTACTATGGTCCTTTTTACTATTCCAAAAAATGGTTACCTCGATTCCAAAAGCAGGGAATTAAAATCCAGTTTGAAAAGTATAGAGATAGCAATCGTTTACTCAGAAAAATTTTACTCTAGGAGGTTTGAACCAGCCCAGTCAGCAATCGTAAGCCAACAACTTACTTGCTCTTTGCTTTATGAGTCGTTTATAGGTCTGATTTCCACATGTACATTATAGCCATCCTGGTATGTAGAAGAATTTCCTAAATAAAAACGTGATTCACTGTGTTGACTTCTTGACAAGGCAGAGGTTTGAGAAGCTGCCATAGGCCAGGTGCATCTGATTAAACCCTGCCCGGTCTGTTCTGATGGAATAATTTTCAGACATAAGAAGCAGCTGCCCCAAAGTGTCCTTGAATTATCTTTCTCTAGCACATAGCAGTAACTGCTAAATAAACGTTTCTTTAAGTCCTTACAAGTAGAACTGTAAACTTGCGCTTCGCTGTGGAGTGTGCCGAGCTCTGAGTAAGGTTTATCTTGGTGCCAGTGTGTATCAAGACACCACTGCATTGTTCATTTGACAGATATTTATGAACACCTACAAAAGACAGAAAGGTGAAAATATCTTTCTTTAAAACTAACGACCGAAAATCATTGTGGGAGACTGTGGAGGAGAATTTGGAATGTGAGACAGCTGTTTATTGGACAGTCTCCCAGGGTTGGATGTGCATGTCTGTGTGGTGGCCGTGCCCCATCAGACATGACACGGCTCTCAGCGCTGGTCCCGGGGTGTGTGCGTTGGCTGACATCGTGGGAGTGAGGGGTGCCTGTCACAGCAGATGTGCGGTCACAGCGTGAAACGTTGCATGAAACGTTGCAACACGAGCCATCGAGAGATCAGGCCTTCGATGGCCCGTCTGTTCTCTCTTCCTGCTGCTAGCCCCCGGGGTGCTCGTCTTACACACCTCAGGGCTGCATTTTGTCCTGCTTTCTTCCTTGTCTTTTGCAATTTCGTTTTCTATGCAAAGATGTGATTATCGCCTCATGTTTGTGTTAGGCTGTAAGTTTACAAAGACCTTTTTTGTTTTCTTTTCCCCCCAGCAGCCTGGTAAGGAATCACTGTCCGTCCATCTGTCACAATCAGGAAACTGAAGGACTTATAAGAAGCTCACACCCAGTCCATGACAGGGTGGGACTAAACCCTGGCCCCACTGCTGTGGAATGACCATTAGTCTGTAAAGTGCTCACTGTAAGGTAAAGGCAGGCTTTAGGCTCTAGAGAGAGAGCATGAACAAAGCAGCAGAAATCTGTGCCCTCCCGCAGGCTGTCTCCTGTTGAGACTGTGAAGTGGAAGAAATGCAACAGAGAGCTGCAAGCAAATGCATAGATTTTGGTGAAACATTTTCAAACTTAGCAGCTGGAGTTTTTAATTCTGTATACAACCATACTCGGCGGTCTAGTTTTTACTCTAGAACACTTGTCAGCATCTGTAAGACTTACCGTTGTGAAAATGAGGAGAGGGTTAAAATGAAATGTGATCTTAGTCTGCAACCAGCAGGATATGGGCCCTTTGCCTTTTTTTCTTACATTTAAAAAAAAGTGCTTTATTAATCACAGATGTCTCAGATTTACAGACTGGGACTAGCAGGCGATTTCTCTTCCCCAGCAGTTTCAGTGTTGTGTGTGTTCACAGGGTGAGACTCTTTGCCGTGTGGGGCTCAAGGTCAGGGCTCTTGCGTTCCTCTCCTTTGTTTGGCTTTTTTCTTTATTTTAAGAAGAAATCTAACATGGACTTTGTGTGAACTCTGACTTCAGCAGAGAAGCCATCTGTATGTGGTTGTTGTCCCCCTTAAAATAAGAGGAGATAAACTTTAATTGATTTTCTTTGTTAGGGCTTCAAGCAGATCACAAATGGCTTTCTCTTGTACACGTCTGAGCATCTTTTTAAATGACTGTGATGTGCTGATAGTATCTCTTTATGCTGAAGTTTACTTTGTCCTCTTAGTGAGGGACAAGTTGTTTAAAACAATGGAAATAAAATGAAGCAGTTCATCTAAGTTGCTTCATTCATCCTTCATACATCTAAAAATGGTTTTGAGTATATCCTAGACACGGTGCTAGGTATGTGATTACAAAAATGATTCAACCTAACTCCCATTTTCTGGGTACTCACAATTTACATAAATACAACATAGTAAGTTCTGTACTGCCATGGAGCCTTGGAGAAGGTTGCCTCAACCACTCTACATTTGTAAGTAGCACTTTATAGTTTGTAAAGCTTGTTCATTCCCATTATTTCATGTAATCCTATTATAGCCCTGTGAGATGAGGAAATTCAGATGTCAAAATGTTGGCCTGAGGTCATGGCCATCGAATGGGAGAGCCAGGCTCATACTCAGACCCTCTGACAAGTCCAGAGTTCTTTCTGATCTCCCTAATTGGTTGTCCATCTGGACTTTGAATCAGTGGAGTCTCCCCAAGCAGAAAAGAGGAGACCGCACTCCCAAACAAGGCCTGGTGTGAACTGCAGGCATTCTTGGAGGCAGGAAGGTGAGTGCTGAGGGTTGATCAAAGAGGTGAGGGGAAGGCAACTGAAGATGGGAAACAAGGATATATACCATTTTCTTTTGAGTGACAAATGAGTCTTCTGTTGTATTTCTCAGGTCAGTTTGGTCCTCTTTCTGCCCCCGTGACCCACATGTGCCACACATGATGGGTGACGTTCACGTCCACACTACCCTTATCAAGGGCTCCTAGGCCTGGCTCTGCCTTGCAAGAAAGTGTGGCATAGTGCAGGTCATTATAAGAGTAGCCATGCTGTACTCTGAATTATCATCTTTTAAGTAAATAATTCATAAACTTGGGAACTTGACTAAAATTAGACATTACTTGTAGCTCATCTCAACAGATAGCGATATACCACTAAGTCAGGACTTGACCATTCGTGGTGGTCGACAAGTTATCAGGCAGTGTGCTTAGACTGGGAAAAAGCCTGTAGCTGGTCATCGATTCACTTACCCATTCGTCATTTATCCAGTGTATACTTATTAAGCTCCAAGGATGTGCCAGACAGCCTGCTGGCAGCTGGGCATGTAGCTGTGAACAAAACAGACCCAGCGCCCACCCACTTGAAGCCTGGAGTCTAAGGTCACGATTGGCTTCCTATCTGGACAATTACACAGCGGGGACAGTGCTGTCTGAAAAGGTTATATAGAGCTCTGGCCACAGCACTCACTGCCCGAGGACTACCCTTGTTATTGGCCTGCCATCCGTGATCCAATCTTGATCAGAAAGGTGAGGTCTTAGAGTAAGGGGGCCTGCCTGAGCAGCGTTTACGCCTGGACAGAACGCTTCAGACACAATATATCATGGCCATCTGGAAGCTCTTCTGGGAAAGACAAACTGGTAATTTAAGATCTTCCCAAGGAGACCTCCTAAAGTTCTGTGTTTATTATGTGATTTATGCTTACTTTATGCCCAGTAACATTGGAGACCTTAATTCTGGAGAGACCATTAGGACATGTCATTTAAATTAAAATTTGCAACAGAGCAGTTGGTCTAGTGGGCCAAGTCTGTTCTTCAGAGAACTAAAAATAATAGCAGGCACTTTATTTCATTCTGTTAATGATCGTATTAAGTTTATTTTTTTTTTTTTAAAGATTTTATCTTTTTCCCCCCAAAGCCCCAGTGGATAGTTGTATGTTGTAGCTGCACATCCTTCTAGTTGCTGTGTGTGGGACTCGGCCTCAGGATGAACGGAGAAGCGGTGCCTCGATGCGCACCCGGGATCCGAACCCGGGCCACCGGCATCGCAGCGCGTGCACTTAACCACCAAGCCACAGGGCCGGCCCATCGTATTAAGTTTAAATAATTTTTATGTGTTTTAAATTCCTGGTTTATGCATTATGTCACAATCCAGTAAAGAGCCTATAAATGGACTGCTATAGTCCAATGATTTGGGCAAAAAGAGTTTCTGGATTGAAAAGAAAAAAATACAGTTGTTTTTTTGGAGAGTATCAAACAGCATGACGAATTCAGCATAACAGTTAGAAACAAAGTGGGAAGAGAAAGAGTCATCAATTTTGCTTTTGGTTTTGGTTATTTTTTTCATTGCTAATCATTAAGTCATAAATATTCTAGTAAAGTGAAATAATGTCACTTAAGTGATTTAATAAATAGCTCAGGAAGCGGACTCTTATTCCCTTCAGGAACAGCAGTTCATCTGTAGTGCTAGGGAGCTCTGACTGGGGCAGCTCTGCCTCCTTCCTGGGTCCAGGGTGGAACGTTCAGGCCCACGGCCGTGTTTATAATGCTCCACCTGCCAGGTGAGGAGGAAATCTCTCTTGAACCTGCTTCCCAAAGTGCAAAGAACCAAATCTTGTGCAGCTGAGCCTACAGAGAGATGCTAGGAAATGATGTCTCTAATTTCTTTTTCTTTTTGAACCATTTTTTTAGAACAACCAGCTCCTTTCCCAAGCAAGGCTGGAATGCCCTGAGAATCATCCTATAAATCCAGCTGGGTCCCCAGAGCGTTTATGGATTGAGTACAGTTCATTCTCGTGACTGCTATGGCCCACTGGTCTGCTGACTGGTGGAGGGGTCTTTATACTTCAGGGTGACTGCTCTGTGTCCCTGCCCACACTGCTCACCCCCGTCCAAGAGCTCTCTCACTTTTCTGCACGTTTGGGTGGACAGAGACCGTCAGAATTCCTATGCGTCCTCTTTCCATGTAGGATTCCTGTTATGTGCTGCATGGCTCCCTGCCAGACTCCCCAGATTCTCCCTTTTAACACAAAAACACATCAAGTTCATTTGTTGCCTTAGGTGGTGTTCCCCTTTACTTCTAACGTGTGAGTATTCTGCTTATGAATGTTAAGACCTGTACTTGATTTAGTTTTATTAAAGTGGGCCTCGATCTTTTCTCTGCCTCCCTCGGTTCATACGAGGCACTGCGGAGCTCCATCAGTGACACCTCATCACGTTGCGGCCAGTCCGCAACATCTCCCAACCTCTACCTGTGAGCTACCTTCCCAGGTCTTCGTCCTACGCAGTTAGTTATTCGGCTGAGTGAAGATACGTTGAAGAAATGACTGTCCTTAAAATATGAGCTGTGAATCAGCTTGCTGTGTTTCTTTAGGCTGGGAATTTCTGATGTTTCCGTTCATTACTTAATAAGTGCCTGCTGTATGCCAGGCACCATGTAAGGCCCTAGGAGTACATCAAGTAACAGGACAAATGAGGCCCTGCCCTTATGGAGCTTATGTTCTCGTGGTCTAGGACATGGTTTTCAGCCCCAGCTCATTCAAAGGCTGGCTTCAGTGCTGCTTCCTTCATGAAGCCCTCCATGATCCCTCCACCTGATTCCCCTTCTTCTCAACCTCTAACAGGGTTTGTACTTGCTTATAGCATGTGTCTGTTCTCATTTGTATGATAATGTGATCCCAGAAAACACATGTGGTGGACTCCATGAGTGGAGGAAGTAGGCTTTATTCATCTCTGTCCAGTGGCAAGTACAAGGCTTGGCCCTGAGTCACAGCACAATAAATGACTATGAAATGGGTCACCTGCTGGGACCAGCACCGTGTCTTGCTAATAGTTGGTACTTAAAAACTTTAGTTGAATGAATTATCATCTGGCATGTGGATTATCCAAACCCTCCTCTTCTTTTTGTCCTTCCTGCTGTCACTACACCAAGAGTTCCTGAGGCTAGAGACCGTGTCTGCCTCTTTTGCCCTTCATCCTAAATCAGCACTTGAGAAAGTCTCTCATGTGAATGCCCCCGCCGTGGGAATGTTGTCAGCTTAACGGTTTCCTTGTCTCCTACTCTTCCAGGTGGTACCTGAGGAAAAGGAGACTGATGTGGAAACATTTTAGTAACTCTCATTTAAAAACAAAATAAAATAAAAACCATATATGAATATTATATATATACATATATATGTACATACACACATATACACCCATACATTCAGAGAGGAAAGGTTATTACTCTCAAACAGAATGCTGTATTGATTAGTTTTGAACCAAAGTTGGCCTCTGAGAAAATCTAGATTTTTAAGAATGAGTGATCCTGCTTGAGATGCCTCATCTGTTTGTGGAAGATTATACCCTTTACCCATGCAAGGCCTGGGCCAGGGAAGGAATGGGACAGCAATTAGACAGGGATCCACCGTCTAGTGCAGGCGTCAGGAGCATGAGTGGGAAACTACTCTTGACGCCCTTCCATATAATCACAGGATTGGGAGGAATTAACTCCTGCTTTTTAACTGCATCACATAATGGTCTCCAGTGCCGCAGAGGGAAAGACAGCTAATACAGGTGTCTGTGTAAAAGAACCTTTTCAAAGGTTAATTTTAATTTAAGACTTGAAAAGATTTAAGAAAATAACAAGCAGAGTGAATGGTCGTCTTCATTCCATTTCCTAGAGTAAAGCGTTTATTCCGTTTCACTCTGGTAGAGCCCTGGAGTCAAGTGCTCAGGAAAGGGCCAAGCAGTGTCCAAGAGCACTGATTTTCCTTTTGTAAAGTAGCGCCTCCTCACTCCACAGATTTGAGTGTCAAGCTGTTACCTAAGTGTTTCCATAACTCCTTTTTTCTCGTGAAAAATCATCAACCAGGGTTGACTATACTTTTGAGATCCAATGAAAAGAATCATTTGGGTATGTTTTTTGTAGAGCATTTTGGTTATTGGAGGAAGGCTTTTCCAGCTCGCATTTCTTTTAAAAATGTGTTGTTTTTGTTAATTGTTGCTGGCATTTACTCCAGCATGGGAAGCAACTTTGCTGAGGCTGCGAGCAAAGACGCCACAGGCCTGTGAAGTTCCAGAGTCTGGCTGCGAGCAAGGGCGTGGGCTGGATCTCCTGAAAAGAGAGATCAGCTTTGCCCTTTTCACAGTCACCGACTTTGCCCTTGACACTGAACTTTCCATAAGGGTGCCATTTGTCACAAAGTCTGACCAGGTCAACTCTATACTGATTTAGACACACACACCCATACATACATATATACGTTTATTTATTGTGCTGGACTTTTATTCACTGGGAGTGAGTCGAACTAATACATTTATCCAACAGGATTAGTTTTTAATTTCCTTTATATTCTTCTTTAAACCATTCTTGCTTTTGTTTATCGTGAAAATAATTTAAACGTCTATCCTCAAATGTCTGTGATATTTTAAGTGATAATGACATTTTCAGGCTGTATGATAACGATACTGGTTTTCAGGATTGGGGACTTGGGGTGTTTGGAGGGGGCAGTACATCTTGAGAGAAATCATCTCTGGCAAAACTCAAGTTTGGTCAACATTTGAAAAGGAAGTGTAGGAGGGGTCAGACCTCCCCTTATGACGTTTCTACCCTGTGGGTACAGCCAGCAGCACAGCTTTCAGCCGTGCCCTGGACCCCGCGTCCAGCTGGGCAGGGCTAGAGCTTGTTGGCACAGTGACGCCACTGGGCAGCGGGAGGACTAGAGGGCCGTCGCTCAGACTTGCCGTTTGTCTCTCCTCCCGGCAGACTCACTGTCCGTCTCCAGTAACGATGCCAGCCCGCCGGCCTCCGTGGCTTCTCTGCAGCCCCACATGATGGGGGCCCAGAGCTCCCCAGGCCCCAAGCGCCCGGGCAACACCCTGCGCAAGTGGCTGACAAGCCCGGTGCGGCGGCTGAGCAGCGGCAAGGCGGACGGGCACGTGAAGAAGCTGGCGCACAAGCACAAGAAGAGCAGGGAGGTCCGCAAGAGCGCCGACGCCGGCTCGCAGAAGGACTCGGACGACAGCGCCGCCACCCCGCAGGACGAGACCGTCGAAGAGGTCAGCGCCCGCTCGGCGTGAGCCGCTTGCGCCCCGGAAGGCCGCGCTGGAGCCTTCTGACATTTTTTTTTCTGGTGGTAGAAAGCGTTGCTTGTCTTGGGAACACTAATGTGGTTCCGTTTTCCTTGTGTACCTGGAAGTCACCAGGGTCAGAGAGCCCCGGTGAACTCCTTGTGGGCAGACGGCTCGACTGAGTGGGGGCAGGCTCTGGGGGCAGCAGCTCCCCAGGAACCTGGTCAGGACCCACGTGTGGCTTCTGATAAGGAAATCAGAGGACCGGGAGCTTCCCCCCAGGCTGGGCACCCAGGCCTGTTCCAGGAGGAAGCGGTGCTGTGGTCTCAGCCCTTCTCCTCCTCGCCTCCACCACGGGCAAAGCAGTGCCGTCCCTTTTACAACACAGTTAAGCAGTCCCCGAGGTGAGCACCAAACTAACCTCGTTTTGCAGGGAAAGCACCAATTTCAGACTTGGAAGGACTAGAGGAATGTTTGCATCCTCCAATTATTTCCACCTCATATTCATACTTACATCTTGTCCTGAGTAGAAAATACCCAAGTAATTTACTTTGCTAACCCAGCGGTAAGCACTGGGTTATTCCCATGTCCTCAAAGATAAATGTACGTAGATCAGCCAGGAATTTTTTTCAATTTCCTTTTCTTCAGGAGGTACAGGTCGGGGGCTTTAAATTATACTGCAAGGAACAGAGTTCCTTCGTGATCCCCAAGCTGGGCCGTCGGCACTGGTGGTGTCAATGAGGGCCCTTGGAGTTTTTAACTTAGACCCCCTTCCCCCTAGATCCCACACAGACTCGAAAAGAAAAAGGCAGACAGAGAGAAAGGACAAGATTGGTATCTTTTAATTTGTTTCGCAGATGTGGGCTTTCTGCTTCTTTTTTCCTGGCCGTGTTTTGCCACGGGTTTTACTGGAGTGTGTGGTTCACTGCATCCTCATCTATCTGTTTTATAAATCTATGTCCTCTTAGTAGAAAGTAAACTGAAATTTTTTTTCTAAAAGTAAAAGTAGAGGGAAATTAATGTGGTACTTAATACAGATTCTTAAACTGCATCTTGGATTGTATTTTTCTTTATCCCCTTATTATTTCAGTGAAATTTTTTCTAGCAATGTACCAAAAACGACATGAAACTAGACCAAAGGAACTGAATCGACATGAGGGTTATGGTTCAAATTTTTGAACCTTTTTTCTTTTTATTGGCTTGAAGATGAGATGTGTTCAGAGCCTAACGGATAACCTTGGCAGTCCCTTCAAAAGACACACTCAGTGGCCCTTCTCTCATCCAAATTGGCCAGCAAGGTAGTTGGGTTGCAGGAAGGGATGAAAAGTTACCGTCAGGGTGGAAAGAGCTTATCCTGACTTCTGCCGTCCCAACTTCTGCCCTGGCTCTGCTTTCCCAGTTAACCCCTTAGGGCTCAGCTTCTCTGAACTGCCATTGACAGTCAGGCCTAGAATGTAATGAGCCAACGTTGGTTTGATTTCAGAGAGGCCGGAACGAGGGCCTGAGCAGCGGCACGCTGTCTAAATCCTCCTCCTCGGGCATGCAGAGCTGTGGAGAGGAAGAAGGGGAGGAGGGGGCCGACGCCGTGCCTCTCCCCCCGCCCATGGCCATCCAACAGCACAGCCTGCTCCAGCCGGACTCGCAGGAGGACAAGGTAAGGGGGCCCGCGCCGCCTGTGCAAGGGAGGGGCGGTGCAGTAGCTGCTGTGCACCAGCCGCGTTGCAGGAGACAGGCGCCGCCGGGGCTGTGAAGAGGTGCCTGGAAGGCGTGCTGCTTCTCCAGGCAGATTCTGCCTGTTTCCACCCCAAAAGTACGGATAACAAGAGTCCGTTTAGACTAAGTAGTATAGTCTGCTTGTATAAAGAAGCAGTACACATGTGCTTGTGTAAGTACGTTCAATGCCTTTTAAAGTATGCTTCAGTAATTACTAGTCTCAAAGAAATCATAATTTTTCTTGCTGTACTGACAAGGGTCCCCGAGAGAACAGAGAAATCGCATGCAGGCTACGTGATTGCGTCCTGAAGGAGCATTAGGCCATCTTGTTCTCTCTGTTGGCGTTTTTGCACAGGGGTGTCATTTTCAGAGGAGATTTTACTGCTGTCCCGTGCCTTTTTCCAGCACAGCAAACACCAGCTTCAAGCTGGAGCGTGGAGATAGTCGTCAATATATAGGAATCAGTTCAAAGCCATGAATCTCCTCTTTGGATATATGTGGAGGGGTCAAGCCGAGTAATAAATCTTTTTTTGTTTTTTTTTCCTTTTTGAGTTCTTACATAATCTAAAATTATTTTGTGCATCCCGGTTGTAGAACCGTAAAATATCAAAAAGGAAACCTGACTGTGGCTTGCACATACTCTTGCCTTCAGGCCTGTTGTGCTCCTCCAAACTGGCAGGTGTTGAAACCCGTGCTATGAAGTCATTACTGGCAATTTTTTTTTCCTTTTTGGCAGTAACTAAGTTTTCTGAATAAAACAGATGTTTTCATCAGTTTTCCCCATTCTTCGCCTTTTTCCTGCCCTGACTTCCTCCGCAGTGCTGACACGGTCAGTCACTTGCTGGATTGCCTGTGTTTTACAACCTGCGTCTGCCCTGCCTGGTGACTGACAGCTGTGGGGCTGAGGCAAATCACCTGTCAGTCTTAACCTGCGGCAGGTCTTTCTACTGTCCCTTCTCTGTAGAACTCCACTGGCTCCACCCCTTGTGGCACTCGGCGCACAGCAAGGGTGCTGAGGTCTTGGCTGAAGGATGTAGCTTGGGTTTGAGTCTAGAGTGTGGGGGTAGCTGAGGTGCAGACCCCGTGCTGGGTGTTGAGGGGGGCCTGAGGTGAGAGAATACCTCACCCCCCACTGCACAGAGCAGACTCCTCGCCAGGAGACAGGGCTGTGTCATCTGTCTGACAATTCCTAAGCTGTTTTGTAGCATCTAAGCTAAACTTTTCTTAAAAGCAGAAAACTGCAATTTCTTAAGTCTGGACGGTTAGCCAAAAGTGAGGTGCCAGCCCTCTCACTGAATAAGAGAGTGTTTTTCTCCATTTAAAGAATGGATTGCACTATATTCTTCTATTTGCTAAAATCATTTATTGGTTATTGTGTTACCTCATTGGGTATTATCAATAGCGATTCTTCATTTACAAAATTCTGTAGTGATGTTCCCAGAGAGTTGATTATCTTGTGACTAATATTTTGTTTTGTTCTGTTTTCTCTTTTTGTAAACTTTCACTGCAGCATTATGTTGATTTGTGTTCTGTGTCTGTTTTGGCTCAGTTTCCTTACCTCTCCATTTGAATTTTTTTCCTTGTTTTCTTCACCTCATATTCCAGATTTCATTAGACCAAGCCAACATTTGTTTTACAAAGTGCATATCTGGACCCACATTTGTAAAAGCCTCGTTGTAAATGTATAACTCCGTATCTGTCTGCTGTGAGAAATGCATCGTTAGGACAGCTAGCCGTGTGTCGCATGCATCTCCGCTGTCCTTAATATGAAGCAAGGTTCATATTACGCCCCCTTCTAGTTTCCAGTTAATTAATGGTGCAAGTAATCCGCAAACACACCATGTTTGCTAATTACTGAAACTTCAACTTGGTAGTCCCTCCCCAGATTCCTTACCTGTCGCCCCCTGTACACCCTGATTCTAGCCGTAAATGGCATCTGATAGCTTGTGAGGCCGCAGATCTTCTGTACTCTGCACTAATCATTGGGGAAGTGGATGGCACAGGAAATGGTGAGCTCGTCCCCCCTCTTCCCTGTCTGGTCAGTGCGCCCTGGGTCCTTCCCTTTTCTTTCTTGTTTCTTTCTTTTAACCCCATCACCACAGTAAAACCATTTTTAGTATCCTGGTTTGTTTCCTTATTATTTAAGGATTCACTGGTTAGAACTCAGGCCGTTCATTCTCTGTTGATCAGACTCTATTTTTCCTCCTTAGCCAGTAGCCTAGCCAGCAGTTACATAAGTTACAGTTAGAATTTTCCCGTGCCCAGTTGCCTCTTTGAAAAACGTTAGATGTTACATGACTGCAGATTAAAAACAGACTTTGTCTGCTTTCCACATGTATCCCAGACAGGTTTTATTTAACATCTCATGTCAGAATATTGTAAATTTAAAAGGATGACTTTAAATAAATGCAAACAAAGACGAACTTGTGGTCTTTTTGTCTGGAGTTACTTTTAAAAAGAGACTGAGCTTACAGGAGAGTGTACCGTCTGTCCAGTGACTAACACGAGGCCTCCCCCCGCCCTTTCTCTTTCTGAACCTCTTCCTTAGGCTTCTTCTCGGTTAATAGTCCGCCCCACCAGCTCCGAGACGCCGAGCGCAGCCGAGCTTGTCAGTGCCATTGAGGAACTCGTGAAAAGCAAGATGGTAAGGCTTGCCTGGGAGCCTGAGGTCTGGAGCTGCCCCGAGGAGCTGCTTGCAGGTGGACGTGCCCTTGTCCGTGTGCTGCTCTGGTCTGCAGAAGGTCCCTCTGGCCTATTGCACAGTTCAGGGGTCCCCAAGACCACCCTCACTTCTGACCAACGGCAAGTTTAGGGGAACCTAGGGCCACCCTCAGGTTCAGTAATTCGTTTGAAGTGCTCACAGAACTTAGAAAAGCCACAGTTGTGGTTTACGACCGTGAAAGGACATAGATTAAAATCAGCCAGGGAAGAGGTACATGGGGGAGGGTCCAGGAGGGTCCCAGGTTCAAGCTGCCAGTTGTCCTCTCCCAGCGGAGTCATGTGGACAACTCTGACGCCTCCCAGCAACGACGTATGACTGTATGTACAGAGTGTCGCCAACCAAAGACACTCACCCGAGCCTTGGTGTTCAGAGTTTTTATGTGAGCTCAGTAACATACACAGGATTGGCCACTCATGTAGTCACATTGTCCCCTACCCCTCCAGAGATCAAGATAGCACGTGGCCCAAAGCCCCCACCTGAAATCACTTCGTTAGCATAGACTATCTGTTTTGGCCCAAGGCCCCCAAGACATTCTCATCAGGGAGGACATTCCAAGGGCTTAGAGGTTCCTCTCAAGAGCCAAGGTTAATCCTTTCCTGCACCCACACTGTTTGCAGTGCTGGCACCATCAGAGCAAGTGTGGTCCATTCCAGTCTTGTCTGAGGTGTGCCCAGGGTCAGTGGTACTCACAGATAGGTTGGCGGTTTTCTTTTGCTGTCTCGAGATCTTTCATTTGGATTCACAATGTATGAGAGAGAAGGGTTGGCATTGTTATGTAAGAGCTTTATTTTCTTAGTGACCTCTATATTGCCAATTGGTCGATGTGGATTTCTTTAATAAATGCCCCAAATCAAATGTTGATTCCTTGAAGTTAGACAGGTGTGCATTGCTTCTAACTGACTCAAATCAATTAACTTCTGTATTTCTTCAGTTTTCCTATGAAAAGGGAAAACCATTAATGGTAATAATTTTTAGACTAGTATATCCTGCTACCCTTGTAAAGTTATTTAACATCTTTTAAAAATCACCCCTTCTAAAGTAAAAGCCCTCAGCCTCTCCCACCAATCCATTCTCCGGAGGTAACCACTGTGAACAGTTTGCTAAGTTTCTCTCCAGAAAGTTTCTTTGCAGGTGCAAACATATATGGGGGTGGGGAGTGCATGTGCATGCTTTTTCTTTCAAAATGGATTCATTCAGTTTTTAAGATTCTAAGACAATATATCTTGAGGCTCTTCTCACATCAGTACATACAGATTTATCTCAGTTGTTTCAATAGCTGTATAATAGTCCACTATATAGATGCAGTGATGATAGTACCACCAAGGGCTTACTCTAAACTAGGCACTACTAAGTCCTGAGCAGGTATTAATTTGTATACTCCCCACAACAGCCTTATAAGGTAGGCATGCACTATCGTTGTATCCCATTTTACGGTGAAGAAACTGAGGCACACAGAATGTTTAAAAACTTGACTGGCTAGTAAGAGGCAGCCATGATAATACTACAGTTTGTTTGAATAAATTCCATAATAATGTATATATTGTTTTCAATTTTTCACTATTATAAACATCCATGTTTGTTACGTGTGTGTGATTATGTCCATAGGGTAAATTTCCAGCACTGGACTTGATTGCTAGGTCAAAGGTTATACAGTCATGTGCCGCATAACAATGTTTTGGTCAACGATGGACCAAATATATGATGGTAGTCCCATAAGATTAGTACCGTATAGCCTAGGTGTGTAGCAGGCTATATCATCTAGGTTTCTGTAAGTATACCCTATGATGTTCGAGCAACGACGAAATCGCTTAATGATGCATTTCTCAGAACGTGTCCCTGTCATTAAGTGACACATGACTGTGCTTCTTTAAAGTTAGGAGTTTATCTTCCTTGAGTCAAGTATTGACTAGGTACTGTACATATCATTCCCATTTCTTCTCCCACCCCTTAACAGCTTCTAATGAAACTGGTTGACTAGGTCAAATGGGACTTATATCAAGAAAAATTCAGACTGACATGTATTGCCTGCCATAGCTGGAATTCCCCACCCCATCCCACCCCACCACCCCAGGCAGTCGCGCTGTTTTCTGAAAAGGACATAACATGATGGGCTTCGAGATTAGACGGGAAGTTAGGCAGGAAGGCTGATGGGACTTGGTAGATAACTCAAGAACTCGACTCTATTGGTCAAGAATTTGGGATCATGTCAGTATGAACTGAGCTAAACCACATTCTAGCTGTCTCTTTGAGAGACAACTTGAATAATGGTCTAAACAAAGGACACTTAAATTGTATCCACTGAGTTTTCAAGCAGTCTCAAATATTTTAAAAACAGCCGTTTATACACATCAATTATATGACCATTAAAATCATTCCTGTCTAACAGTTGAAATAGTTTTCCCAAGGAATGTTATAAGGCAACACTTTGTCAGCCGTGCCAGTCATTATTCGGCAAGTATTTAAATTGCGTTCCATTTTAAGTGGTCTGAGATACATTTGTAATTAGTTCAGATGGACTTCCAAATGGAGAGGACTTCTATGGCCTGGTCTCTTTCAGCTCTTAGGTTTATTTCCCCTTTTCAGTTCTAAGAAATTGAACTTCATCAGTTAAAACTAAGTTCTTTCCATTCACTTATGTCTCTTATTAAGTTAACAGGCATAAAGCTCTTGGCAAAGTGGAAAGGGTATAGGTTTTGGAGTCAGATAGACTTGGGTTCAAACTCTTCTGCTTACTGCTTCAGCCTCTCTGACCCTGCGTCCCTCCCCTGTAACCTGATCTCATAAATGGAGTACGGTTTGTGAAGCTCCTGACAAGGTTCCGTCCTGTGGGCATTCGCTAATGCCTTCCCTTCCCCGTTGGTGAACCATTTTTGTGCTGTTTATGATGGACTCATCCCTTCTTCTTTCTCCATGGAATGTAATCTAGATTCTGTCTCTTTTTCTGGTTCAAGGGAAACATAAATCTGTAGTGATTTCCTGTCACTAACCCTTTAATGTCAAACGGAACTACTTTTTGTCCATAAAAAGTCTAGTGAATCATTTTCATATCCTTCATCTATCCTGCTTCCTGGGACTGAGTTACTCCTGCACATCTTACCACGTGCTCCCGACCCTTGGTCATCCACGTTCGTTTTCTTATGGGTGATCTCTTGGGCTATAGTGCCTTCATAATAGGATTTGAACACTGAATTGTTTACTCATCAGAAGCTCTGTATTCATTGATTGAACTGGGGAAGAGAAGGCCGGTGTTCAACTGTTATGCAGTATGTGTTCAAGGAACTGACCCTAGAACCTGAGGATTCAATCTGGAAAATAAAAACCACCCTGAAAACTGTGCCCTGGGCTTTGCTCCTCTCTCCTACTTCCACGTTCCTGGTCCAACCAGTATTTGAAAGGTTGTGTGTCTTTCCTGAGCGTGAGCAATAGCAGCCGACAGCCACAGTGACTGTTTGCACTTGACTCTGAGATTTTCTTCTCTTCATTGATCTGAATATAATGAGAGATACAAGAAAGAATGAGAATAAATGAAATAAACATCTAACTCAATATATGAGAAGAACAACAAAATCAAAAGCAGAAGGAATGAATTTATAGAGATAAAAGCAGAAATTAATGAGTTGGAAAACAAAAATAGTAGAATAATAAATAAAACCAAAAATGTGTTCTTTCAAAAAATATAGACATCAGGTAACCTTTTGAAGAAAATAGAAAGAAAGCACAAATTCACAAAATAAGAAATTATAAGGGAGAAAGAAACCAAGGAAATTGAAACAATCATAGTACATTACTTTGTTCAGCTCTTAGAAAGTAAATTTGAAAACCTAGATGAAATTGGCAGCTTCTTAAGAAAATATAATTGACTAAAACTAACGTTAGAAGAGATTGAATATCTCTGCAGACCTGTCATCATCTAAGAAACAGAGAAAGTTGAAAAGAACCTACCCACAAAAAACCACCAAACCCAGAGGGTTTCACAAATAATTCATCGAAATCTGTCAGTTCCCAGTAGTTCCAGTTCGGAGGCACCTTTATGCTGGTGATGGCCTTTTCTCTCACACGCCATTTGTGTAAGAGGCCAGTGGGCAGTGCTGAGGGCGTGGACGGCATAAATGTGATGAGGACACATAGCCATGACCGCATCCTGTCGGGGCGTCTGCACCCTCTCTGGCTGCCCACCTAGGTCCAGACCAGCCACATTGGAGGACAGGCAGCCAGAGGAAGCCCGGCAACTCTGCCATTTCGAGTCCAGACAGCCATCCACCCGCTCTAGAAGACAGGGCCTCATGGACACCAATGAGGGCCACGGCTTTACCCCTGGCTAGCTCCTCTGTGTAAGGGACCATCCAGAGCCTTTCTCTTTCTCCTCTTTTCTTACTGTTCAAGTGAACGGAATTAGGTCTAACGAGCTTCAGCTGTTTCCTTGCAAATCGAGACAGGAGATGGTGCAGAGCCTCCTCCCTCTCATTCTTCAGTTCCAGGCTCGGGTCAGAGACCCCCAGGACCACAAACAGGAAGCAGGCCTGCTTCTCACCCCAAAACGCTTGCTTCCAGGAAAGGTCAATAGCTATTTGTTTAAAAATAAAAGTGTCATTTTCTCATCAAACCTTGTTCCTTAACTGTTTTTCATAAATAAGAGCAGCGGTTGGTATGTTGCCACAGCTCAGTGGGTTTGGGAAACAAGATTGCAAGGACAGACTGTGTCCTCAAAGCTTGCGTAGTGACCAAGTCAGTGTCAGTGTGTTACTCTTCGGGGGAGAAAATAGCACAAGTGTTAGAGGTTTTAAAAGATAGGAAATACTGTGTTCTGGCAGTTTGTATTGGGCTTTTCATTTGAAGATAAGTTAATCACATTTTCCCAGTTCAATCGCTAAATGTCTCTTATCATCTCTATATGTCCAGCTGGGGCGCCTTGGAAATTTTATAAGAGCTATAACCCATACCCCAGGAGCTTTCTGAATTCAGTTTAAGAAAGAAAATTAATATGTACGAATTAGAAAATAATCAGTTGTCATCAGTGTTCAACTCACAGATTTATTGATCACCTGCAAAGCTTTGTTCAATGTTCTCCAGCAGGTAGAGCAATGGAAACAATCGCCTGCAGAAACTGAAATCTAGTGGGGGAGAGAGACTTGTGGATAAGTAATTGAGGCCAGCATGACAGCTGCTTCCTACAGAAGAGATAGAAAGGACGTTGTGAGTGCAAATATCGCAGTGATAGAGATTAATTTTAGCGGGATGATCTGTATGCATTGAAGTATGAGTCAAGGCTTTATGGATAATCAAGAAACAAACCAAATTTATTTAAAACTAAAATATAGATTGTTGACATTGCTACGTAGCCCGCCAACAAGGGTTATGGTTGACGCATTCGGGGTAAGGTGGCTTGATGGAGGCGATTCCACACTTCTGAAATAGTCATGCTTTTGTTTGGCAGGAATATAACTGAAAAGAATATTGCTACGTTTGACACAGGTGCAGTGCACTGACGTAAACAAGTTGTATGTTTTCTAATTATTTGGTAACCAGAAACAAAATATATTAATGTATATGAATTCACTATCCTTTTCATTCTAACTTTTCTCTTATTCAGCTCCTCTTGCTCAATTTTTTTATTAATCTTGGAGGTTTTTGTTGTTAAGTACTGTGTAATTTCACAAACATAGATTTTATAATTTTATAATCAGGCCTTCTGTATGTTCTGATGTTTGAGATTTTCTTATCCTAGTTCACCCTCGTGCACTATGGGCAGGAAATGTGATTTGTGATCTGATTTTCTTTCAGGCTCTGGAGGATCGTCCTAGCTCACTCCTTGTTGACCAGGGAGACAGTAGCAGCCCTTCTTTCAACCCTTCAGACAACTCCCTTCTCTCCTCCTCCTCGCCCATTGATGAGATGGAAGAAAGGAAATCCAGCTCTTTAAAGAGACGGCAGTAAGACAGAAATGCTTTCATTGTCATTATTTGGCAGGTTTCCTCTTGTCTTGGTCACCCTCAGAAACATGACTGGGATTCATCTCTGAATCAGCACAGTGAGGAGACCGGGGTCTCTCATTGAGTAATTGTACATATGTTTGAAAAGCACTCAGAACCTCATAAGGGTCCCGTAAGCCATAGCTGCAGTTTTTATTGTTTTATTTGTGTATTATACTTTATTTATTAATAAGAATGACAGGAGACAAGAATATCTTCTGTCACTTCTGGCGAGGAACTCCTATACTTTCTATTGTATACGTAGTTGTGAAGGAAAAAGAAGACAACATAAAATTAGATGCAGTTCCAAAAACTTGAATATTTTTTGAACATTCCTTCGTGGTAGTGTTTCTCAGTTCCAGTAAAGCAGCTTATGGTGAAAGAAAGAGTCCTGAAAAATATTACAAAAGGTTTAAACTTGCCTTTGGAAAAGAGGAAAAACTTATACGCTGCATGAAGACAGAGACCTGGTGTTATTGTGTGCTGTATTCCAACATCTAGAGTGATACTGGGCACATAGGAGGTGCCGAGTTGGTGTTGGTTGAATGAATGAATGAACAAACCTCTTCAGGCCAATTGAGGTTGTTTGCTATAGTGATCGAGTAATTGTCTTCTGTTGTCTGAGTGACCTTAGACAGTTACTGAACTTTACAAAAGAAACACTTCTGAATGATGTGATCAGATCCAAGGCTTTAAACATCTGAGTTAAATTTTTCCTTGTAGGTCCAATGAAGCTTAAAATGACTTAATCATTAAAAAGCAAACAAACAAAAAACCTGCTTCCTTTAACGTCATGCCTTTATAACAGAGTTCTGTCTCAGCTTCTCTTGGTCGTCGTGTATGTGATTAGAGGGCAGTGGTATGAATGCATCCTGAATGCGAAGCGTCTTGTGACCTCTGCAGCCCTCTTGGGTCACCCCCCTGAACCTGTGAGTGATGTGGGACACGCAGGAATCGGAGACCCAGTTGTGCAAGTTTGATGTGTTACAGTACAGTCCCAGTGGGGTCTGACCTCACAAAAGCAAAAGTATGAAAGAATTCATTTAGATTGTAAACACTGGTTTTTCTTTCTCTTTCCAGCTATGTTTTGCAAGAATTAGTGGAGACAGAACGTGACTATGTGCGAGACCTTGGCTGTGTGGTTGAGGTATGTGTTTTCAGAGATTTAATAACCTATATTAGCCCCAAGAGTCATCAGAGGGGTATTGTGTTAGAAAGTTTAACACTGATACCTTCTCAAAAGCTTTAAAATATTTTTGACTGGAAAAAAAAACAACAACAAAATATTTCTGAAAAATAAAACTTAGCTAGCTATCTTCACAATCCGTATACGCTTTTAAAGGTTTCTTTTTTTGCATAGACCATCTTGACGTAATCATTTTTTATAATTAATTTTTATAATTATTATATCCAACCATTATATTTATGATATGGGAATCCTGCCTATATTGTTAAATCCTTATTATTTTATGAGACTGGGTATCACTGCAGAAATGGGAACATCATTGGTTGACAGAGTCAGTGCGGCCAGCTGTGGATTCAGTTCCATCCTGAATCCACCTGGATTCAGAGCTTGGTCTGTGGCTACACCAGGCCGTTTGCTTATAGTCTTCACGGAACAAATGTGTCACCATTTTCATTGCTCAGAAGTTGCTACACCCTGTGTAGACATAGCAAAACCACTGCCTTTCAAAATGAATCGAGGGCCATCTCCAAGCTTATGCCTGCTATTAAGTTGGGGGCATAATCATATTAATTTTTAAAAAGCTATTTTTCTAGTATACAATTTTGTTGCTTTCAGCTTTGCAGAAGTATGTACCGGTCAATGCTTTTTGGGTGCACATTCCGTCAAAAGTAACAGCTAGCGCAGTTAATTCTGTGACGTAGCAGATTTGACAGGCTTGCTTTGTTTACAGTCCTTGTTAATAGAATAAGTAACTTGAATACCTAAGAGCTTCTATACAGGCTAAATCCCGTCCGAGTTAAATAGAAGTTTTAAACCACATTTTAGCAACATATTTCATCAAGGATTGTTAAAAAATGAATGTATGAAATGTATATTGTTAAATCCTTGTTTAACTAGTTATGTAAATAATCCAAAAAGAAAAGGAAATCTCTTTATGTGAGATCAATGCTGAGAACAGAGGAAATATGTTTCTGGTCAAATATTTAATATTTATAAGCTGATAAGATGATTTGTTTTATGAAACCATTTATATTTATTTAAACTTCATTTCCTCAGAATTTTGATCTATGAGTGCTGAGCAGTTCAGGGAGAGAAAATCATGGCAATGAATGTAACGGTATCTTTCAAGTGCCCGTTAAGGACACTTTTCATATGGGGTTTATGTTTGGTTTTAAATAAAGAATTTCTGGTTACAAGACAGTGCATATGTCTGTTTTGTCCTTTATGACTATTAATCAACAAATCATTACTTGATTCAAACATGTTCGATGAAATAAACTTATTTTTAAATATTTCGTTATAGGGCTACATGGCACTTATGAAAGAAGACGGTGTTCCCGATGACATGAAAGGGAAAGACAAGATTGTGTTTGGCAACATCCATCAGATTTACGACTGGCACAGAGAGTATGTAAAATACGTGTCACACGTGGTGGTGTGCCCAGTATCATCAGTCAATAAACTGTGTGATGTCAGGCAAATGCTGAAGGACATTTATTGACCCATTTTGTTTTATTACCTGTGTAGCCTCGTGGAGGTAGCGAGTGCAAAGGAATGTTGATGGGCCAAGGACTTTTGTGGTAGCATTTCATGGCACGGGAAGAGTCTGTTATCTTCTTCATGCTGGTCTGCCCAGGGGCCCCCTGTGGGCGTGGCTGGGAGCACTGGCACCCGGCCTGACTGTCTGGGTTCATGGCCTAGTCCTGACCTCGGTCCTTTTGCTTCCCCTTTCACTACCTCTGTTCTTCATCTACACAGCGTGGGTCATAGTGTGGCCCACCTCATGGGCTTTTTGTGCAGAGCGACTGAGTTCTTGCGTGTAGAGCACTTAGAACAACATCTGCATAGATGAATGCTTCTAATTAGAATTGCAGCCACCTCTTGAATAAATACCAATCACCGTTAGAGAGTTTTAAAGATACTCATTTTTCCAACTGAATTTTAATGGAAAAATGGACATGATTGCCCATGAAAATCAGATTTGATCCCAGTGCATTGTCACACCTATCCTAACCAGGAGGAGTTCCAGTGTATTGCCGTGCCTGTCCTAACCAGGAGGAGATCCACGTTGGGGCAGATGCTACAGCAGCTGCCTCGGCCTGCCAGAGCTTGTCCCCGCACACCTGTCCCTACAGCCCAGAAGGAAGGAAGGGCAGTCGTCCACCCCTGTTTTGTTTCTGTGATCAGACCTAGTTTTAATGTTAATGGGAGCTAGTATTTGTAACCTAGAAATTGATTTTGAAAGTATTTGAGAAAACTTTATAAAACTGGCACAGGTAACATATTTAGTGTTTTATATGTTATTAACTAATTTGAGCCTCTTAAAATTATCATAGAAAGAAAATGAAACTCATAGGTACAAAGACCAAGTTTTTGGAAATAAAAATTGCTTTGAAACATTTACTTTTCTCTCAGTATTCAGCCAGGATGTTATTGCTTGTATTATTGAAAAAATGAGACAAAGGTGCTGGTCTGGTGGCATAGTAGTAAAGTTCGTGTGCTCTACTTCAGCAGCCCGGGGTTGGTGGGTTCAGATCCCAGGCGCGGACCTATGCACCACTCATCAAGCCGTGCTGTGGCAGTGTCCCACATACAAAATAGAGGAAGTTGGGCACAGATGTTAGCTCAGGACCAGTCTTCCTCAGCAAAAAAAGAGAGAGAGAGAGACAAAAGTGTTAATTGTCCAGAGAAAGGGGAAGTTGCCAGTCAAGGGATGCTCTCATTCTGCCTTTTTTGACTGTGTGTCTCTTCTTGCTTTCTGCCCTCACAAATTGTTTGCTGGGTACGGTATATTTAAGTATGTTCTTTACACTTCCCAGTTGCTCATGTCAGAAAGGACTAGTTTGAAAATAGAAACTTCAATCTAAAATCAGAAGGCCAAATTGGAAACGGTTCTAATATTTCTCCTCTTGTTTCAGGTTTTTTTTAGGAGAGTTGGAGAAGTGCCTTGAAGATCCAGAAAAACTAGGATCCCTTTTTGTTAAACATGTAAGTACAATAGCATTATTTATATTCTATTTTGGTAGTGTCACGTTTAGTCATTGGTTTATCAGATTAAAGAACTCTTCAGTTTACAAAAGAGCTTATGTTAAGAATAAAATCAAACTGCACAGGGTCAGCGAGTTGAAATTAAAATCCCCTCTTGCTCTTCTGCATATGAATGATCTGCTTTCCCCTTCACCTGGCCCCTCTGGCTGTTTAGCTCACAAACAGTCCAGGGCGGTCAGAGGGGGCCAGAGCCAGACCTGAAGCAGGAACATATGTGGACATGTCTGTGGGCAGACAAGTGTTTGGTGGAGAAGGTGATGTACCTTGACGTGCAGTGGGTTTAATGTAGTAGCCAAATATATGTGCGTGTCTAAAAGAAGTGTGTTAACATTAAAGGGGTTTTTTTGTTTTTTTATTTTATGAATATTTGTTCATGCTTTTTTTCTTTTTTAATTTTTTTATTGATGTCATAATAGTTAATAACATTTTGAGATTCCAGTTGTACATTATTGTTTGTCAGTCACCATATAAATGCACCCCTTCACCCCTTGTGCCCAACCCCAACCCCCTTCCCCCTGGTAACCACCAAACTGTTCTCTCTGTCCGTGTGTTAGTTTATGTTCCACATATGAATGAAGTCATACAGTGTTTGTCTTTCTCTGTCTGGACTATTTCACTTAACATAATACCCTACAGGTCCATTCTTGTTGTTGCAAATGGGATGATTTTGTCTTTTTTTATGGCTGAGTAGTATTCCATTGTGTGTGTGTGTGTGTGTGTGTGTGTGTGTGTGTATATATATACACACACATGACATCTTCTGTATCTAATCATCTGTCCATGGACAGTTGGATTGCTTCCACTTCTTGGCTATAGTGAATAATGCTGCAGTGAACATAGGGGTGCATAAGTCTCTTTGGATTGTTGATTTCAAGTTCTTTCGATAAATACCCAGAAGTGGGATAGCTGGATCATAAGGTATCTCTATTTTTAATTTTTTGAGGAATCTCCATACCGTTTTCCATAGAGCCTGTGCCAGTTTGCATTCCCACCAGCACTGAGTGAGGGTACCCTTTTCTCCACATCTTCTCCAACATTTGTTATTTTTTGCCTTGGTGATTATAGCCATTCTTATAGATGTAAGGTGATATCTTAGTATAGTTTTGATTTGCATTTCCCTGATAATTAGTGACATTGAACATCTTTTCATATGCCTATTGGGCATCTGTATATCTTCCTTGGTAAAATTTCTGTTCATATCCTCTGCCCATTTTTTGATCGGGTTATTTGTTTTTTTGTTGTTCAGTTGTGTGAGTTCTTTATATATTATGGAGATTAACCCTTTGTCAGATATATGATTTGCAAATATCTTCTCCCAGCTGGTGGGTTGTCTTTTCATTTTGATCCTGGTTTCCTTTGCCTTGCAGAAGCTCTTTAGTCTGATGAAGTCCCGCTTGTTTATTTTTTCTTTTGTTTTCCTTATCTGAGTAGACGTGGTATTCAAAAAGATCCCTCGGTGACCGATGTCAAAGAGCGTTCTGCCTATGTTTTCTTCTGGGAGTTTTATAGTTTCAGTCCTTACTTTCAAGTCTTTGATCCATTTTGAGTTAATTTTTGTGTATGGTGAAAGATAATGGTCTACTTTCATTCTTTTGCATGTGGCTGTCTAATTTTTCCAGCACCATTTATTGAAGAAACTTTCCTTTCTCCATTCTATGTCCTTAGCTCCTTTGTTGAAGATTAGCTGTCCATATATGCGTGGTTTTATTTCTGGACTTTCAGTTCTGTTCCATTGATCTGTGTGTCTGTTTTTGTACCAGTACCATGCTGGGTTTTTTTTTGTTTGTTTGTTTGTTTTATTATTATTTTTTTTTTCTTTTTCTTTTTCCCCAAAGCCCCAGTAGATAGTTGTATGTCGTACTTGCACATCCTTCTAGTTGCTGCATGTGGGACGTGGCCTCAGCATGGCCGGAGAAGCGGTGCGTCAGTGCGCGCCCGGGATCCGAACCCGGGCTGCCAGCAGCGGAGCCCGCGCACTTAACCACTAAGCCACGGGGCTGGCCCTATGCTTGATTATTATAGCTTTGTAGTATATTTTGAAGTCAGGAATTGTTATGCCTCCAGCTTTGTTCTTTCTTCTCAGGATTGCTTTAGCTATTCAGGGTCTTTTGTTGCCCCACATGAATTTTAGTATTCCTTGTTCTATTTCTGTGAATGTCATTGGGATTCTGATTGGGATTGCATTGAATCTGTAGATTGCTTTAGGTAGTATGACATTTTAACTATGTTTATTCTTCCAATCTATGTGCATGGGATATCTTTCCATTTCTGTATGTCATCATTGATTTCTTTCAATAATGTCTTAAGTTTTCATTGTATAGATCTTTCACCTCCTTGGTTAAATTTATTCCTAGATATTTTATTCTTTTTGTTGCGATTGTAAATGGGATTGTCTTCTTGAGTTATCTTTCTGTTAGTTCATTATTAGAGTATAGAAATGCAACTGATTTTTGTAAGTTGATTTTGTACCCTGCAACTTTTCTGTAGTTGTTGATTATTTCTAATAGTTTTCTGATGGATTCTTTAGGGTTTTCTATGTATATAATCATGTTGTCTGCAAACAGCGAGAGTTTCACTTCTCCATTGCCTATTGGTATTCATTTTATTCCTTTTTCTTGCCTAATTGCTCTGCCAGAACCTCCACTGCTGTGTTGTATAAGAGTAGTGAGAGTGGGCACTAAAGGAGCTTTTTTAGGAAAAATTACTATATTAGTAATTAGTGGCAAGAGTTTTTGTATCTTTGCAAATCTCTTTATTATCTGGCTTGATAGAAGACAGATGGATTTCATATCTACTTCTGTATTCAATCTATTGTGATGTCTTTAGTTAAAATATATGAAAAAAAATCCAGGCCTCAGGGACCCCCAGGGCATGAGTATTTTAAAAGCCTTTTCAGGGCCGGCCCCGTAGCTTAGCGGTTAAGTGCACGCGCTCCGCTGCTGGCAGCCCGGGTTCGGATCCTGGACACGCACCGACACACCGCTTCTCCGGCCATGCTGAGGCCACGTCCCACATATAGCAACTAGAAGGATGTGCAGCTATGACATACAACTATCTGCTGGGGCTTTGGGGGGGGAATAATAAATAAATAAATAAAAATCTTTAAAAGCCTTTTCAGATGTATAGATAGTTTTCTTAGATACTACACCAACACTCCACAAGTGATCGTTTCTTAAAGGTCACTTGCATCCTGGGATCTGGAAACCCATTAGTGTTATGCTGAAGGCCGTTGAGCTGTGTGCCGTGAAAGCTCTTCCCCCCCCGCACCACCTTGGGCATCGGGCACTGATCAGTTGGGAAATATTGGTTCACTGATCTAGACAGATCTTCCAGATGTTGAAACATGTCATTACACAACATCAAAAGATCAGATTTGTTAATATCGCCACCCATCTCTTCAGAAAAGTCTCTAAGTATTGTCAGGTTCATTCATGGTGGCAGATACGTTTTCCAAAATGCCAATTTTTTGCTTGAAAGCTTTAATTTTCATTATTAACAGACGTTGCCAGTTGTTTGCCTTAAAACGACTGGCTTATTTTGTTCATGTTCAAGAAAATGTCTACCAGATACCCAAGTGTAAATAATTATAGTTTGTGTCCATCATTGTTTCAAGTGCACATGGCGGTCCATTCAGACAAGCAGCTGGTTCAGCTCGGAGCTCTGTCTCACAGTGCTTTTCTTTGGGATGACTGTCGTATACAGCAGAAGTGTCGGGAGGACTTCCATTTTATCACAAGCATGTTGAAAACATGTATGCCTCATGCTTGAGTTTTAATAAAATGGAATTTTATAACTTCATCAGGACATTCTTAGTTGAAACTGGCGTTTTTTGCTGTGAGCATGTGGTGGTGAAGCATGTTTCCTAAGATAACAGCAGTTTCTCCCACCATTGGTTTTGCACAGCAGTGCAAATGTTAGCACAATGAAAAAGGGCAAATGACATCTTAGTGTTACTTTGAAAATAGTTTTGACCTAATGGATCCCCCAAAAGGCCTCAGGGATCCCCAGGGGTGTGCACACCACACTTTGAGGATCACTGGGTCAAGGAGTGGCTCATTGTCTACTTTTCCCTGCCTTCAGTATTTCAGATTAAAGAGCTTTTCCTTCCCTGCTAAGAACAGCCAGGCTTCCTAGGACCGTTTGGAGGGGTGGGAGTAATTCTTCATTTAGTATTAAGAACTGTGTTCTTTCACTGCCTCTGAGGCTTATGGGGTAAAGTGAGAGGTTTGATACATCTGAGGGAGCAATAATGAAGGACTGTTTTTGGAGCCACAAGGCAGAATGCTGACCTACCTCATGAATCTGGAATGTGCTCTCAAGAGCCTAAACCATACAGTTTCGTATTAAGAAGGTTTCCTTTATGAACGCGCCAAAATGTCCACGTGCTCTTACATTCCGATTGACTCCTGTTGTTTTAACCCGTCTGTTCACCTTTTTCGTTCCTAGGAGAGAAGGTTGCACATGTACATAGTTTATTGTCAGAATAAACCAAAGTCTGAGCACATTGTCTCGGAATACATTGATACCTTTTTTGAGGTAAGACCTAAGAGAAGAACAAAGTATTTCTGAATCTTTTGTTACAGTTGATTTCCAAAAATTAAAACATCATTTGTTTCCCAGGAGATGAAGCAATCCTCAGGAAATTAGCCTCATTTATAAGAGTTCTGAACCTATATTTCTTTCCTATGAATCAGAGAAATGAGTATGAATTTAATCTATGATTGAATCCCTTCGCATTCAGAAGACTGGGGTCATTGTTAAAATAAGGAGTTTTTTAATCAGTTTTAAACTGAAGGCTCATTACAAATTCAGAATAACTCATGATCTAAGCTTTTAACCTAAAAATGAAATACTTCTTTGGGTGAATAAAATAGCAATTGAAAGAAGGTCTTTAAACAAGCATAAAAGACTATTTTTGAAAAACAGCTCAGAAAGGTTAAAGTGTAAAACTGGTCATTCTGAGAAATAGTGAAGCACTGGTTGGTTTTCATGCAGTGGCCTCCTCTCTCATTACTTTCACTGATAGTTTTGTAGCTAGCATTTCTGACAATTACAAGGACAAATTGCCCTTTGAAAAAGCACCTAAGATCTTTTTTTCTCCTTTAAAACCCCAGGACTTAAAGCAGCGCCTGGGCCACAGGTTACAGCTGACAGATTTGCTAATCAAACCAGTGCAGAGAATTATGAAATACCAGCTGCTACTGAAGGTGAGGGGCCAGGGGCACATGCTGATGTCAGGAGTTTGTTTGGTGAGAGAGTAAGACTCGGTGAGGGGACTCTTTTTCTGTAAAAAATAAAGCAATCTTGTTATTTCTGATTTTAAATATTTTAGAGTAAATTTTTTAAAATTTAATATAACACCTTACACTATTTTCTCAGTTTTTCCTTTGTATCAAGTTCTGAATCAAAATGTCAGTTAAAGGGACCACCCCGGTGGCATAGCGACTAAGTGCGTGTGCTCCACTTCCACGGTCTGGGGTTCACGGGTTCGGATCCCAGGCGCGCACTGATGCACCACTTGTCAAGCCATGCTGTGGCGGCGTCCCATATAAAGTAGAGGAAGATGGCCACGGATGTTAGCCTAGGGCTAATCTTCCTCACCAAAAAAAAAAAAAATGTCAGTTAAAGTGAACTTTTTTCCCCACCACAGATCTTTGAATGCTAATGATTTTTCTGCAGCTCTGTTAACCTTACATATTTTCTAATCTTTTTGGAGCCTTGGATAAAATTATAATTTTAATCTCTGCCTATTTCTCTGTTGGCTCAGCAACAGCCCTTGATTGATTGAAATTCCTAAGCACAGCTAAAGGCAGAGGCACACATTTTTCCATGATAAAAGTGACTGTTTAAATGTCTTGAGAGTCCTTCATACGTAAAACTTAGAGCCTGGTTATGAGGAGAGATGAGAGCTTGTCTTGGAGTAAAACAGGAACCATTACCTGCTTGGGTAGATTTGATTGACTTGGCTCTGCTGCAGCTTGAAATCCACATAAGGATCCCTTTTTATTGTGTTACTGGGAAGAAAAAATGAGAAAGTAGAACTAAAGTGCATAGCCCATGCCTGGCACTTCATGAGTGACGAAACAGCTTCTGTCGTGATCATCATCCTTATCATGTCCTTCTCTCCATTTCCCACACAGGACTTCCTCAAGTATTCCAAAAAAGCTAGCCTGGATACGTCAGAATTAGAGGTACTTGCATCCCGGGAGCTGGGCCCTCCAGGCTCCCCCAACCCCGGCTCCTCTCTTAATCCCCATGTGTCTCCTAAGCAGCGTGTCCCTGGAGAGGCCTGTCCCTGGGAGGTCGTTGCAAAGGGTGGTGGCGGGTTTCTCCATCACCTGGACATGCCCGCTGCACATCAGAGGGCGGGGAGGGAGAGGTGCTGAACCTGGAGGTGTGTTTGAGAGTCAGCACACCGGCTTCCCCCGGAGAAGCTGACCACTCCCTCTGCTGTCCCCCGCCCGCAGAGAGCTGTAGAAGTGATGTGCATCGTACCCAAACGCTGCAACGACATGATGAACGTCGGACGGCTGCAAGGATTTGACGTAATGCGCTGCTCTCCTTTAACTCGCTCCTCTGGCTGCCGTCACTTGCTTTTGTCTTGGGTTATTTATCTCCACGTGTACAAAGCTGATCCTTTTTGCTTGGTTTTCTGTCTTCTCTCACTGTGCTTCATTCAGCCTGGCTGATATTTCCTTTCAACTTCTTTTTGGTGCGTTTGATTTGCTTTTTGAGGACCTTTCTCTGCTCAGAGCCCAGCACCTGGTGGCGGAAACAGGCAGGACTCTTGGGCCCTCTGCTGCTGAAACAGCAGAGTTTCCTTCCCTGGCAGGAGTGGGAAGCAGGAGGCCCCTGCCCATCTGTCCTCCCTGGGAGCTTGACTTCAGGGTCACTGTGCTCGTTGTCAGTCTAACAAACTTTTCTATGAGTTTGCCGGATTATTCATATTACATATTACCTATTAGTATCCTGAAGATATTCAGAACCAGAATCTTTTTTTTAGTTTAACTATTGAATAAGGAAACGAGAGAAGTTTTTACTTTTCTTGCCTGCTGTTTTGCTAGAGAATTAGGATTTAAAGTTGTGGTTCTCACAAAAGCACCCACAGGATCTCCTGGAGGGCTTCTGGAAACACAGGATCCCGTGCGTCTCTAATTGGGTCCTGCCGGGGGTTGCTAATGCCGCTGGTCCGGGGACTGTGCCGTGAGAATCGCTGTTCCAGCATGAACTGGACACTAGGTCCACTTTCAGTCTTTCATTGTAACTGAGGCCGGTGATTCATACAAAGTTTGGCAAGAATTTTCTTTAGATAATTATTCTCTTTGGAGCTAAGAACTCATTACAATAAAAGAAATTTTTAAGCTCTATAAATTAATAGAAGAAAAAATACATTATGAGAATAAGAAAGAAAACAAAACTTCATCTCTCTTAACTTAGAAAGCACCGTTTTCCTCTTCTCTCCCTTTGCCCCCTTTTCAGGGTAAAATTGTTGCCCAGGGCAAGCTGCTCCTGCAGGACACCTTCCTGGTCACAGACCAAGACACGGGGCTTCTGCCTCGCTGCAAAGAGAGGCGGGTTTTCCTCTTTGAGCAGATCGTCATTTTCAGCGAACCACTTGATAAAAAAAAGGGCTTCTCCCTGCCGGGATTCCTGTTCAAGAGCAGCATCAAGGTAACGCGTGCTCGCGTGTTGTCACGTGCTGACCCATAATTTTCTCATACATTTCAGAGCCTTTAAATCCACTCCGTCCCTGCACTGTCTGTGTTCTCACGTGGCTCATGTCTTGCACATGTCTCGCTTGATCACAGCCCTTCCTTTTCCGGGTGAGGAGACCTCGGCTTGGTTAGTTTTTGTGCTCCACCTTCTTGGGACCGTATACACTTATTTAAGTTCAGGGGCACAGATTTGGAGTATTGCTCGAAGCCCAGAGCAGACAACTTACCCAGCGTCTTATTCTTTGCCTCTGTTCAATGAGGGTGTACTGCGCCCTCAGTGCTAGGCGTGGGCTGCAGGAGTGGACAAGACAGGTGGTCTGTGCCTGGGCTAGCTTGCTCTCTGATGGAAGAGAAGGACGAATAAAAAGACAAAATAATTGCAAATGGCCCTGAGTCCTGTAAAGGGGACAACAAAGGATGAGTTAGAGAAAAGCGGAGGAGGAGGTCTCAGGTCCCAGCCACCTGCCCACACCCCCGGTTCCTCCGCCTCTGCAGCTGTGCAGGCCCCAAGGTCAGAAGGGAGATGTGTTAGGGCCTCCTACTCTAAGCTGCCAGGGTCCCCGTCAGGGACAGGGACAGGGAACCTCTTAGGCCCTCTGAGCCCTGAGGGTTCAGTACACAGGTGGGACACTACACCCTCTTCCTTCTCACTCCCCACTTGAGCTTCTGTTGGCCACCTCCAGCAGCCTCCCTTGGGCTGGGGGAGGGTCTTCTGCCCACCAGTGCCTGGGGAGGCATCAGAGCCAGGCCACAGGATGCTGGGCCGCCGGCCCTCTCCTATCTCACACCATCCTCCAGCCCCTCCCGCCCTGGCCATTTGAGGCCCATCCGTGTTCATCACTGACACCCACCCGTCACCTGAACTTCTCGCCTGTTCTTTGCACGGGTCTGGTGACAGAAACTCCGTCACCACAGACGTTCCCTTTATATGTTATTTTACATATCCTCCTTCTGTAAAATTATTTGACACAGTTTACATATGATAGCACATATAACTTCATAACACATGTTATATTAATATTCAAGGATTTTTAATGGTGTCATGTTATTCCTGGGCAGTCAAGTAAGGGATAAACATTGGGTCATCCTATAGGAGTTTGAAAACAGGTAATGCTGGGCCCACATTTCTAGTGAATTATTCAAGCTATTAGTTAATCCTCACTTACTTGAATTAAAAGTCATTCAAAAGCTTCAAGATAATGATTTCTGAAGCAGTAAAAATGATAGCTCAACTAAAAAGTGGTTGTTTCCATTTTGACATAGGATGAACTTTACTTTGCAGTTGACTAGTGGGAATAAATGTGCTTTAATTTTTTTATTGTAGTAAAATACACATAACATAAGATTTACCATCTTAACCATTTTTAAATGTATAGCCCAGTGGCATTAAGTACATTTGCATTGTTGTACAACCATCACCACCATCCATCTCCAGAACTCTATTCGTCTTGCAAAACTAAAACTCCATGCTCATTATACACACTAACTGCCCACTCCCTCTCCCCCTAGCCCCTGGCAGCCACCATTCTACCTACTGTGTCTATGAATTGACTACCCTAGGGACCTCATCTAAGGGAAATCATAGCAGCATTTGTCTTTTTGTGACTGGCTTATTTCACTGAGCATAGTGTCCTCAAGTTTCCTCTCCATTGTGGTATATGTCAGACTGTCCTTCCTTTTTAAGGCCGAGTAATATTCCATTGTATGTATATACCACCTTTTATTCATCCATCCATCAGTGGGCACTTGGGTTTCCTCCACTCTTGGGTTGACTATAGTGAATAAATGCTTTCATTTTTTTAAAGGTGAGTTGCCTTTGCCTAGAGGAAAATGTGGAAAATGATCCCTGTAAATTTGCTCTGACATCGAGGACGGGTGACGTGGTGGAGACCTTCGTTTTGCATTCATCCAGTCCGAGTGTCCGGCAAACGTGGATCCATGAAATCAACCAAATTTTAGAAAACCAGCGCAATTTTTTAAATGGTAATGTGTATTCTGTTACTGGGTGTGTTTTTTCTTTCCCTAATGTACACATTTCTATTTCTATTTCTCCTCTCTCTCCTATTACATACGAATAATGACAGGACTTAACACTACTACATATATCCCTTCATTTCATCTTCACAACAGCCTTATGTGGCAATTACTGCTGTTATTACCGTTTCACAGATGAGGAAGCTGAGACACAGAGTGGACTAGTAATTTGCTCAAAGTCCCACAAGTTGTTGGTGCAGAGTCAGGATTCCAAGCAGGCCCCCTGGCTCTTGGGCGTGTGCCCTCACCACCAACTGCTCTGTCCTGTCCCACACAGTCTCTTGCACCATGTGCGCACCAGAGCCCTGTCCTGACAGGAATGCATGAGAACAACTAAGGCAGCAGGTGGAATTGGCCAAAGATGTTGGAGACATTCTTGCGTGCAGCTTTAAAATTTGTGTGCCATTGCATCGCACATCCACACTTCCCTCCTCCGTTAAAACACAAGATGTATTTTTTTTCCTTCCCAGCTTCCGTGACATAATTACAGAGGAGCTGCAGAATACCTTAGGGGACTGTCTTCTCTTCAA
The DNA here is from genome assembly GCF_057802395.1 of Ceratotherium simum simum. Taxonomy (NCBI): domain Eukaryota; kingdom Metazoa; phylum Chordata; class Mammalia; order Perissodactyla; family Rhinocerotidae; genus Ceratotherium; species Ceratotherium simum. The sequence continues at coordinate 12,448,308 of NC_141917.1, forward strand.
GGAGAGTGACCATACTGATCTTACATGGCAGATAATTTCTGTGACCTAAAACTGCTTGCTTCTCTTTGTGATGGCTGCCGTCAACTGTGGTTTTAATTTGGTGATCATTGAAGAGCTTCGAGAATTCAGTCAGAAGCTAAATACTCATTTAATGGCTTTTCTTTGTCCTTGTTTCCGTGTCCATGTTCTGTGTCTATGCCCCAGCCCAATAGGATGTTATCATTTCTCTGTCACCGTAAAACCACCTCCACACTTCGCATGACGTTCCGGAGCCGGGAATGCAGGCACTCAGTGAAAAATCAAGGTCACGGGGCATTTTTGTCCAAGTGGTCGTCAGCTGCCTGGGTGTTATCTCCAAGCTCCTATCCAGATTGTAGACCTATCATTTTTGACGTTTGCAGTTAGAAATGGATGCATGGGTATGGTGAGGGTTGGGGGACAGTTCCTATGCATGTGGAAAAAGGTTTCACTCCTATGACAGGGAGCAAATGCAGGTCTCTTTAAATATGTTATTCTTAAGTGATGCATTAAATGCCAATCCGTAGCATGTAATTATTGGGAGCTCTCTAAACTTTTACCATCTTTAGAATAAAATGAACTGCCTCTCAAATTGCAAGCATGAGTAGGCCATGCTGTGCAAGTTTATTGGACATCAGTCTAGGTGGTAATAACGCCTATTCGGGAGGATTGGATGAGATCAGGAATGGAGCGGGAGCTCTGGGCATGGCAACCCCTTCTCTCTCTCTCTCTCCCCTTGTTCCTGTAAGAGGCCGTGGCCAGCACGGTTTGTAAAATGTCATTTGGCTCCAGGGTGCTTCCTCACACGTGCCTGATGCCTCCCAGGCAGTAAGAGGCCACGCCTGATTGTTGGATTTCTCGGAGTTTTAACACTTTCAGAATCTGTGTTAGTGTTTTCATATATCTCATTTGGCATGTTTCTTGCAGATGATTATGTAACAAACTAAATCACTAAGTCGAGAGATGGGACAGCTTTACGACCCACAGGGTCTTGGTGGAGCTCTCTCCCTTCCCTTGTCTTTCGTGTCCAGTCTGCAAACAGCGGTGGTCCCTAATACCGCCTCTGTGCCTGGTAATCACAGGGATTCCTCAACTCCCAGCCAGGCTCTTCTTTGCCTAATTACTCTCTGGTTTAAAGACCTTGGCAGCCACTGCACTAAACTTTCCCCCAGCAAGGGAGCCAGCTGGTACCTGTGGAGACCCAGCTGAATGTCCCCTAATGGTGGGCTAGGCCTGCTGTCGACACTGGTCTGGGATGCTCCGGACTGATTTGACTCTCTTGTGGCAGGGATGCTAAGGCTCTGCTTGCTGTTCCCCAGCCCCATCCTCATTCACTCTGTGCTTCTGCTCCCTTGGCCTCCCCCACACGCATACACACACACACACACACACTTCCCTTGATGGAGTCAGTCTAACTCTGTTCACAAACGGAAGGGTAGCATGCAGGGCCTTTTCCTTTGCTGATGGCTGATGTCCTCAGCTGTCTCCAGGATGGGTGGCCGGTTATAGGTCGTGATGATTAAAAGTTAGTGGATTACCCTATGGCTGAATCTCTTCTGTGTCTTGTGTGTTTTACAGCCTTGACATCACCAATCGAGTATCAGAGGAACCACAGCGGGGGCGGCAGCAGCGGGGGCAGCGGTGGGGGCAGCGGCAGCGGTGGGGCCCCCAGCGGCGGCGGCAGCAGCAACCACAGCGGTGGCCCCAGCAGCTGTGGTGGCCTCCCCAGCTCGAGCAGAAGCAGACCCTCCCGGATCCCCCAGCCTGTCAGACACCACTCCCCCGTGCTGGTCTCCTCTGCAGCCTCGAGCCAGGCAGAGGCAGACAAGATGTCAGGTATGTCCACTCCCGGCCCTTCACTGCCTCCTCCCAGCAGCAGCCCCGCCCTGGAGGCTGGCCCCGGCCAGCCCGGCAGGGACCCCCCCAGCGGAGAGTCCGAAGGCCCTGAGCGAGAAGCAGAGCAGATCCCCAAGATGAAGGTGATTGAGAGCCCCAGGAAATCCGCCGGGAATGCTGCGGGTGCAAGCCAGGATGGAAATGCCAAGGAGGTGCGGGCCAGCCCGGAGGACAGCCGCTCTCGGAGTGGCCTGGGCTCCCTGCCCCTGGGAAAGCCCAGGCCCGGGGCCATCTCGCCTCTGAACTCTCCTCTCTCCACCGCGTTCCCTTCTCCGTTCGGCAAGGAGCCCTTTCCCCCCAGCAGCCCCCTGCAGAAGGGGGGCTCCTTCTGGAGCTCCATCCCCGCCTCCCCTGCCAGCCGGCCGGGCTCCTTCACTTTCCCGGGGGACAGTGACTCCCTCCAGCGGCAGGCGCACCGCCACGCGGCCCCCAGCAAGGACACGGACCGCATGAGCACGTGCTCCTCGGCCAGCGAGCAGTCCGTGCAGTCCACCCAGAGCAATGGGGTAAGAGCACCCGGGAGCCTCCGCCCGCCCGCCCCACTGCCTCTGTCCCGCCAGCTCTTCTAAACCTCCCGTCGCCGCCTCCTACTAACTCCTGCTCTCCGGTGCTGCGCTGCAATCCTCAACTCCTGTGGCCTCCCTGTGCACTCACCGAGTAGACACACGTGTAGCTGTGTGTGTGCGTGTGTCCGCGACCCGCAGGCCTGGACAGGCGCCCAGCACAGAGCCGACACAAACGCCTTCTAACCCTCTGCTCCGGGTGGACAGCGTGCTCTCATCTCTACTAACTCGCTCCTTGCTTTGTCTGTGTCTCCTTAATACGAGAAAGCAGATCATTAACCTTTTGAATGCAGCATCTGTAAGTCTGTTACATTTTCTGACCAGCAGAATATCTTGGAACTGCCTTTTTAGCCCTGCCTTCCTCTCACACAATTTTTTAGAGGGGTCAGTGTCTCTGCTGTCTACCTCCTATTTCCGTTGAAACCTGTACACTTTAAGCTTTTTGTTCATCGCTTGGTTGTGCTCTTTTATGCCTTAAATGATCTTTGCAGCATTTTTGACTCATCTGCTGAAAAAAAAAAATCCCTCAAGAAAACTTCCAGCGGCAACTCAAAGCAAACTAAGCTGACAAAATGGGGGGAAGGAGTCTCTCCAGTGGAAATATTTGCCCCCCCCCCCCAACAAAGTTTCACTCTGGAAGAGAGACTGCTCTAGGGGCTTCTGCAGATGGGGCTCCTGGCTGCTGCTGGGGGCTGAGGCAGAGGCGGGGGCGGAGGCGGGCGGGACTGGGAGTGTTCTGCGTTCTGTGCAGCAGAGGGCGCTCCTGGGCATCCTCTCCCTGGTTCTGCCTTTCACTGCGTTGTGTTCTCACGCAGAAGGGTTGCTGTGGTGGGTTTTCCCCCCGTTTTGTGGCTTCCTCACTGTCCTACCCACGTGTTTCCTATAAGGCAGTTGGCCTGACCCGTAACACTTTCCTGAAGGCCTGTGTGAGGGAATAGAACTGTTCTAATGAGTGTATGTGTGATAGCTTTATAAATTTTTAAATACATTTCCCTAAAAGGGTCTGTGTCTCTTTATAAAAAAAAGAAATCTGGCTTTTGCGTATCTCTCTCCTCTGGACTTGAATGAATGCCTTGTTTGGGTTGACTTGCTGTTATCCTTTCTTCCTGTGTTTTGTTATGTATTTTGTTAAATTCAATCTTAATATTTAATTGTGGAAGAAATTAGGAAATGGGTCTTGGTACATTTGTTTACCCTTAAGTGTTATTATCAAAAATAAGTGGTCAGGGCAGGCATGCTCTGCAGTGGCCCTCACCGGTGTCCTGACTGTGTCCTGCACAGTAGCTCAGCCCCTCCTTTAGATTGGAAAGGCTGGGTGAGTGTCAGAGCGCGATTTCAGTGATGCCGCCTGCCGGCACCCGGTTGACTTCCCAGCGTGCAGACATGGCCTTCCAGCTGAGACCCCTACGAAATCCACCGGAGAGCCGCTTGTGAGCTCGTCCTAACCTGGACTGTTGCCCACAGCACCCGAGGAGTTCTCAGGGTGGGTGTTCCAGCTGCTCCACTGCAGGAGCCCGTGCAGGTCTCTGGGCAGCGGTGAGTGTTCATGATTACGGCCACCGCCTGGCCCCTCCCAGGATGCTCCCTCTGAGACAGGCACAGTCCCAGGGGGCACATGTTCCACAAGTTTTAGGTTGCGAAGGTTACCTCTTATTTCTGCCTCTCCCTTTTTCTTCTGTGGCAGGGAACCTGGAAAGGGAAATTGCCAGTGTTTTAGATGAGTCAGAGGGCCTTATAGAGATGCCCTAGAGGCCTAAAATGGGGGTTGGGTCTCCAGGGCTCTGAAGTATTTCAGTTAAAAGGAGCCGTCGCCCTGCCCTGCTCCCACCCACTTGAGCCGTCTTATCCTCCTGGCGGGTCAGCAGTGGCCTCCTCCTTGACCTCTTCCCTGGAGCTGTCTGCGGCCACAGCCGAGCAGCTCTGCCTAACCCACGGCCCGGGTCCTCCTTCTTCCTTTATGTGGGCACCTTCTGGAAAGTTCTACTGAGAACAGGAGTGGAGTGAATGTGGGTCAACCCAGACAGTGACTGTGCGAGCCCCCAAATGCGGACACACAACCTCCCTGCACCCAGCTCCCCAGCCCCGGGCAACAATAACAGTGCAGCCTTGCCTTTCTCTCAGAGGCCTGGTGGCCCCTGCATATTCCTACCCTCCCACTCTGTAAGGGGGTGATGATCATGCGCACTGGCAAGGCAGTTGTGAGCACTGAATAAGGTAGATTTTAAATGCCTAATACTTAGCCTGGCGCATGTGTTCAGAAAATACTAATAGGTATTATTATCACAGCAAAATACTCAACTTATGAAGCGAAGCCTGGTATGCTGTGTTACCGAAAGCAGCTGTGCCACAGAAATAGTTTTTGTTTACATTTTCTAGCAAATTTGGCTTAGCAGTCTTAAAGCTATTGGGTGTTGCTATATAAGTCAGAACGCTACAGTACCTTTGGCCCCCGCCATCTGCGGGTTCCACATCTGAAGCTTTAACCAACCACTGATCAAAAGGCCTGCGGTGGCTGCGTCTGTATGGAACATGTACAGACTTTTTTTTCTTGTCGTTATTCCCTAAACAATACAGCATAACAACTGTGTACATAGCATTTACATTGCATTAGGTATTATAAGTAATCCAGAAGTGACTTAAAGCATACAGGAGGAGACTACGCCATTTATGTAAAGGACTTGAGCATCTTTGGATTTGGGCATCCGCAGGGGTCCTAGAACCAATCTCCCCTCGGATACCGAGGGACAACTCTACGTGCTAAAAGGATAAAATTGTTTAAATGAGTATCCACCAGCCAAAGCCTCACGTGGGCAGCAGGAGCGTCTGTGAGTGGCAGGAGCATCATCAGACTCCTCAGCCAAGACAGGAGTAATGAAAGCCCGGCAGCTCTGGTGTGTTGAATTTAAATATCCGCGGCGGGTCTGGATTCAGAGCCCTGGCCCCGGAATTCCCAGCACACTGGTGTGTTGACAGCAGTCACCCGTCTGCTCCAGTGTGACCTGATACCAGCTCAGTAGCCCAGGGCTGACAGGTGCATGGCAGGGTTGGCTGGCATCTACAGGGTTGCATCTGTGCTGACCCAGGACCTGCCCCAGGCGTACAAGAGCCTAGCAGGGGCTAGCATCATGGGACTCGTGGGGATCCATGAACATGCACACAGCACGTTGGTGGAAGCCTCTGAGAACTAATGGAGCAGGGCACCTGGCGCCGTTTCCCACACCCCAGCGGCTGATAGAGGGGATGGGGCAAGAGGTAGCTCAGGATTGGGCAGTGGTCTCAGCTTTCTCCTCCTCCCCTGGAACAAAGAGGTCACTTGGGAAATGACAGCTTGGGACAAATACTGCCATTTGTGTCTCTTCTACTCGCCAGCTAACACCACTCAGCTTGTGGGCCTGGGTAGGTGGCCTTAAGAAATGATCTTGGTTTCACATTTGTGTTGGTGCCTCATTGACTGAGTTACTGAACATGGATTGAGTGCCTGCTACATGTCAGTCACTGTGATGGACATTGAAGACACAGGGGTGACCCGCAGAGTTTGGGTACCGCTGGGGCTGCAGGTTGAGGTGGGGTAGGCTTTCCCCTGCGAGGGTCTGTTCCTGAGCTTGAGTCTTGGGGCCACTGGTGTCCCAGCTCCTCTGAGATGCTGTGTGATGTGTTCCCGTGGCAGCAGCACCCTTGGGCCACTTGGATCATGCAAGCTTACAAGAGGGCCACCCGGGGGGACACACAAAGGAGGCAGAGAGCTCTCCCTAAGAGCAGAGTAGTAGTTGATTTACTAATTTTTAAGTATTCTGCATTCTTTTTTTAGAAGGAAAAAGAGGTAGAAATGATCAGGCATGCCAGCAACGTGGCGTGATCCTGGAGTATGCCTTCTCGATGAACATTTTATCTGGCTGATGTGGGGACTTCTCCATGATCTAACTTGTCAGTGAGCTGAAGAACTACTCGCTGCAGCTTTTTGGTTTAATAACACTTTTTAAAATGAGCATGTTAGTCTCAGTGACAGTGTGACATAAGTATAACCCAGCATGGCATGAACATGAGGACTGAGCTATTCCTTTGAGGGTGCAAGGAAGGTGGGTCTAAAATGATAAGCTTCCAAAAGTAAAGTGTCATCAGTGTGCTGATCTTTTTAGGTTGTTCCTAAATTGTTTTCTAGAGAAACCCCTGGTTCTCCATGATTGAAAAAGAGGCACAAGGGTAGCTGAAGAGAGTGTGGAGGAAGGGTCAGAGCCCCCCGTGTCCGTCGGGTGAGCCCTGCTCGGGGTCACCGTGTCGTGGTGCACACCAACGAGCGAGTTTGTGTTCTTAGATCTCGATTCAGCTTCTCTCTGCCTTTTTTTTTCCGTCTTTCCCCTCCAGAGTGAAAGTAGCAGCAGTAGCAACATCTCCACCATGTTGGTGACACACGATTACACGGCAGTGAAGGAGGATGAGATCAATGTCTATCAAGGAGAGGTCGTTCAAATTCTGGCCAGCAATCAACAGAACATGTTTCTGGTGTTCCGAGCCGCCACTGACCAGTGCCCTGCAGCCGAGGGCTGGATTCCAGGCTTCGTCCTGGGGCATACCAGCGCAGTCATCATGGAGAACCCCGACGGGACTCTCAAGTGAGTAGCCGGCAGGGCCAGGGAGAGAGGGGCCCGAGCACAGAAGGGGCACAGAGGCCCTGGGAGGAGGAAACCCGTTGAGGGAAAGCAGCGCTGTTGTCTATTAGTGTAAGTTCCTCCCTGAACGCACTGTGGAACCCCAGAGTGAAGGTGTGGCGGCCTTCCATCTCTCAGACTTGTTCTGATAAGCTCTTTTAATAACCTGCACTTGCAAACACACACCTCTTTCAAGCCACTAGAGAGAGCATGACAATAATTTAGTCTCCAGAGGTCTTGGGTGGAGGGTGAGGACTTTCCAAGGACTCTTAACTCATTACTGGGGTACGTCAGTGAAGATACTCATTCTGTAAGCTGCAGGTAAAGATCTGTGTAATGCCATTACTGTAGTGGCTTATATATTCTGGAAGGTTAATTATGTTAAAAAACTTGAAACCAATTTTGCTGTATTAAACATTATTTTAAACAAAACTAAATTCAGGTGCTGGTTTCAGAAACTCTTCCCCTTCCCTGAATCTCCCCAGCTCTGGTAGAGGCCAGCCATGCGGCTTCTGGGAGTGGAAGCATTGCAGGATTATTGAAGTCTCCAAAGGCTTCAGCCCAAAAACCCAGACCCAAAGGCTCTGCAGCGGTCGTGTTCCTCTCCAAGCATGGGCGTGCCCTTGGCTGGGTCTGCAGCGCAGCCCATGCCCGCATCCCAGCACCTCCTTGTGCCTCTGGGCTCAGTGCTTACACCCAAGGGAGGCTGGGCTTGAGTTCAGGCTACAGAGAGCCTGTCTCCCATGACAGTCCCTTGTCCTGTTTCTCCTTGATACACAGAAATGTTTTATTCTAGTACATTGTTCAACAGTCCCATTTTATACTTCATTTCTTCCAAAAATATTCATAGGCCCTATATCAGGGTTCTCCAGAGAAATAGAACCAATAGGATATGTGTGTGTGTGGAGAGAGCAAGCGAGAGAAGTTTATTATAAGGAATTGGACCATGCAGTTAGGGAGACTGGGAAGTCTAAATCTGCAATGTGGGCCGGCAGGCTGGAGAGCCGATGGTGCAGATGAAGTCTGAAGGCATTCCACTAGAGAATTCCCTCTTGAAGGTCTTATTGTACTAATCAGGCCTTCAGCTGATTGGATGAGGCCCACCACCATGTGAAGGGTAATCTGCTTTACTCTACCAGTTAAAACATGAATTTCATCCAGAAACACCCAGAATAATATCTGATAAATATCTGAGCACCCAATGGCATAGTGAAGTTGATACATAAATTAACCATCACCGGCACCTTTATATTTTAATCCTTAAAATTCAAATTTTAAGGATTCATATTAAAAAAAGAAAGTGTTGGTTTTATCTCCTGGTTGTTGAGAATCGTAGGAAAGTGCTGTAGCAGAGATCTCTGTTCCTGAAGTGGTCTCAGTCACCCTGTACCTGCGTACGTTGCAGCGTCAGCTTTTCTCCACTGCTTTCAGGGTTCATTTGCTGAACCCTGGAAAGGCGTAATACTAACAGTGTGTTATTTCCCCCTAGGAAGTCAACATCTTGGCACACAGCACTCCGTTTAAGGAAAAAATCTGAGAAAAAAGAGAAAGACGGCAAACGGGAAGGCAAGTTAGAGAACGGTTATCGGAAGTCGCGGGAAGGACTCAGCAACAAGGTATCTGTGAAGGTGAGCTCGGGTGTCGTCCGCGGGGAGCAGGGGGACGGCCCAGGAGGAGTTGGGGAGGGCGACACACTCCGCAGTCCTGGGCCTGCTTGACGGTGATCTGCCTCCTACCCCTCCCTCTGCCCTGCGAGCCGATCCTGCGGGGCTTCGTGGAGGCTCGCGGAGGCAGTGCTGGCTGCACAGGTACGCATGTGTGTTCCACGGAACCAGGTATACACGTGCACACCTCACCCGGTGCACACCTGGCTTAGAAAGAACGCTGTTAGCTTCCCAGATGAGGCAGAGACAAGGTTCTCAGAAGCAGACAGAGTGCAAAGCAGCTGTGGCTCAGACTTCCTTCAGTGTCCCGCTCAGACCACAGGGGAAGTGGCTGGATGTGGAGACACGGGTCCATGGCTCTAGCAAATTCTCCTGCTTCTGTCAGCTTTACTCCTCTATAGTCTGGTTGCCTCAAACCTGTGGGGATTTTGCCTGGAGAAAGAGAACATACCTCCAAAAGGGAATCCAGGGACCCTGGGTCAGGACACTGGCTATTCTGCAGAAGGAAGGGATCCAGGGACCAGCTGGACTTAGCCCAGAGGAGGAGAAAAGTGGACATCTCTGAGTTTAAGCAGCATTTTTGTGTTTGTGGATAGGAAGGAAAAAACTCACCCAAATTCGTATGACATGAAGCTTTCAAGTGCTTTTAAAGGCAGTGGAAACATGTAGTATTTTGATTGATACCCAGGCAATCTAGGTCATATTTCTGCTCATCTTTCCACCACAGTTACAGCCCTGGAATGAAAGTAATATACTTCAAAATAGTTCATGGTTTTGGTTAACACCTATGTGCTTTTTCCATTTCAGCTTCTCAATCCCAACTACATTTATGACGGTGAGTCCTGTTATCTTTGTCTTCTAGTCTCACAGATTACGGGTCTCGGGGGCGTGTTCAGAACCCTCGAGTGTAACCCACGGAAATGGGTTCTCTGTGGAGCTCTGGGCTTGGGCGGCCGCTTAGATCTCACTTGTTTGTTAGGGAAGCTTTGGGCATGGGGAGGGAGCTGAGGGTGACTGCGTTACTGACTCCTCTCTCATTCAGTTCCCCCAGAATTCGTCATTCCCTTGAGTGAGGTCACGTGTGAGACAGGGGAGACGGTTGTTCTTAGATGTCGAGTTTGTGGCCGCCCCAAGGCCTCCATCACCTGGAAGGGCCCTGAACACAACACCTTGAACAACGATGGTCACTACAGCATCTCCTACAGGTGAGGGAGGCCCACTGGTGGGTCGGTTTCACAGGCTGGTTCCACTGTGACTGACAACGCTCGATCCCTTGGTTACCTTCACACTGGGACACTTCCCATGAGGGAACATTTCGTACCTGGGCGTGCAACTGAAATTAAAATTCCACTTGAAATCCCTCATCAGTACTTGAGCTCCTACTTTCCTGTGACTCCAAAGGAGAGAGGTTAGGGGGCCGCGATAGGAAGCAGCCGCTGGGGAGCTGAGCCTTTCTGATGTGCTGTGTTCTCCTTGTGTGGCAGTGACTTAGGAGAGGCCGCTCTGAAGATCGTCGGTGTGACCACGGGAGACGACGGCATCTACACGTGCATCGCTGTGAATGACATGGGTTCAGCCTCGTCTTCAGCCAGTCTGAGGGTTCTAGGTAAGCTGCACTCCTGGGCCAGGGGTGCCCATCCTCTGGGGATCTCAAGTCCAGAGTACCGCCTACATGTGACATGGCTGGAAATATACGACAATAAGTCACTCATGGGGCTTTTCACACGAGAGCTGCAAGTAGCAGACCACGGTCTCTGGACGTCCTGGGGTGGGTGATCTCACCTCAGGAGATCAGAGGAGGCGCCTCGTGAAGGCCTCTGACCGCGGCCACTGGGCGCTTGAGCCCCTGGTGCCGGCCTCTGGTGCGTTCTATGTTCTTAGTACTCCAGCACATTCTTGTATCCAATTCATCTTTTATCCAATTATTCCGCAGACACTTTGGCTCTAGAGAGTCTGCTCTGAGTTGGTCTCATGTAGACTAGAAGGCAGAGGAGGACGGAGGGGATGTGGTCGAGGCCCCCACAGGCTCTGCGCCTTAGACCTGACGACAGCCCTTCCTGGGGGGCCTGTCCTCCTGACCCTTCCATGAGCGCAGGGCGATGGCGGTGGGACCCCCGCCGCTCTGGTGTGACGACCTTGCTCTCTCCACTGCCCAGCAAGGCCTTGTTCTCTCTCCTCAGCTAAACCGTGCGGTACCGGAGGCAGAGCCCATGTCTTAGGCCTGTTTAAATTTCCTGTACTTGCACTTGACATATGTAGATGCTTAGTAAGCAACACATCCCGATTGATATCCAGCCACGAGTTTGCAGAAGGCGAGCCATGCAATACAGGGCTGCTGAGACCTCTCACTGAACCTGCAGCTGCTCCAGATACGGAAGCTGCTTCCAAGAGCAAGAACGAAAATCTGAATTAAAAGGAGAGCTGAGTCTGGGAGTACCCTGTGTGTAGAGAATAAACAGAATTGTCTTAGAACTTTTATCCCATATATCTTAACCCCATTTATTTTAACCTCATTTAGTCAAAGAAAGGAAGCTCTGATTTTTGGATCATGGCACAAGAGAGAAAGAAAAATCTTGAATTTGAGAGTAAAGAATCACTGGGGCCGGCCCAGTGGTGCAAGCGGTTAAGTTCACACACTCCACTGCGGCAGCCCGGGGTTCGCTGGTTCAGATCCCGGCCACGCACCGACGCACTGCTTGGCAAGCCATGCTGTGGCAGCGTCCCATATAAAGTGGAGGAAGACGGGCACGGATCTTAGCCCAGGGCCAGTCTTCCTTGGCAAATAAGAGGATTGGCAGACGTTAACACAGGGCTGATCTCCTCACAAAAAAAAAATTTAAAAATTGAGAGTAAAGAATCACTGATGTTCTACTTTCTAAAAGATGTCACAGAAATTATACAAGTGATTTTTATTTTTTTAAATAAATCACGCATGAAGGCTGAGGGAGTTCAGGGAGATACAGAGCTAGTCCCACCGTGGAGACACAGCAGGAGAATAATGGAAAAGGAAGTGTGTGTGTGTTGCTATCACGTAAATCCATCTGTTTTCATGCTAAGTCCCAACATGTGGTGTGTGTTCTACGCTTACAGCACACCTCCATTCCAATGAGCCACAGGTCAGATGCTTGGTGGCCACGTGGGCTGCCGAATTGGACAGCACAGGTCTCGTAGACGCCTTCCCCGGGAGGCGCCACGTAAACCCAGCTCAGGGGATGCTCTTCCTGCAGGTCCAGGGAGTGATGGGATCATGGTGACCTGGAAGGACAACTTCGACTCCTTCTACAGCGAAGTGGCTGAGCTTGGCAGGTACGGCTGAAACCCAGAGCCCCGTCCCGGAGGGCAGAGTGTAAGACGTAACTGGCTGTAAGAGGAGAGTGATCGAGTGAAACGGTGTATCTTGCCAGCAGTTGGAAGTTATATGTATTATATTTGAAATGTAACCTGCACGCTGAGGAAGTCGAGAAGACGTTTTCAGCTCGAGTTCCAAGAGAGAAGTAAGGCCTAATGCCACATGCCATCCGTTGATGGAGTGAATTACCTTTTCTGCTGTGCATCAGGGAGGGTCTAGCTATGTCCCATCCTTGGGAGAATTCAGAGAAAGAGTCACCCTAACCGTTTCTTGTAGAACTTAATTCTCCCGTGAAGCCCGGTTGAGAAAAGCTGAAGGTGTCTTCGGGTTTCAGCTGTACGTGGAGGTTTAGGTGGAGTGGAGGGCACTCCTGCACACCTGAGAGAGGGGTGTCAGCACAGAGGGGCTGTTTCTCTCCACCCCAGGGCCGGGGGAGTGGTTCAGCAGTGCCCTCAGGACCCAGGCTCCGTCTGACTCAGCTCACTGTCCATCCACGCGGCACTCATCTGTGTCTGGTGTCAGTCCCGTGTGGCAATAAGGAGGTCAAAAAGCATGACAGCTGAGGGGGCCGGCCCGGTGGCGCAGTGGTTAAGTTCACACTCTCCACTTCAGCAGCCTGGGCTTCATGGGTTCAGATTCCCTGCACGGACCTACACACCGCTCATCAAGCCGTGCTGTGGCGGCGTCCGTATACAAAGTAGAGGAAGATGGGCACAGATGTTAGCTCAGGGACAGTCTTCCTCAAGCAGAATTAGCTCAGGGACAGCCATCTTCCTCACCAAAAAAAAAAAAAAAAAAAAAGCATGACAGCCAAGCTTGTCCGTTTTAGGAAACTTTCTAGGCAACTGCCCCAGCAGCAGCCTCTTAATGTTCCAGCGGCCGTACTGGGTGGCCTGGCTCCAGGTATCTGTCCACATGTCTGTGTGCCAGCCTGGCATGGCTGTCAGTTTGCTGCACGAGGGACACCAGTGCTGCTGTCTCAGAGCAGCAGTGATCTGTCACATCACACAACGTGGGGACCGATGGGGCAGTCATTCTGCTGGTCTCTCCTGAGCTCAGTCAGCTGGCCGCCCACGCCTCACCCACACGTCTGCGGCCCTGCCTGGGTTGCTGGGCCGCTCTCCACTGGACTTGCACCCTGGGCTTTGTCACACCATGGCAGAAGCATTCCACAGGAGCGACAGCAGAAGCTGCAAGGCCTCTTAAGGCCCAGCCTCCAAAATCAATGCCCATGCTTCCTCCGTGTTCTGTGGGTGAGAACCAGCCACCAGCCAGCCAGGATTCAAGGGAGGAGAACGAGACTCCACCTCCCCATGGAGGAGGAGCAAAGGAGTGGGCGTCTTAGACTCACCACAGTCTGCCTCCTGGCCACAGATTTATTTATATTCCTCACATTGCCCAGCCCCCCCAAAATCTCTTCCCATTGTGGCAGCAGGTTCAGGCTTGCCGTCTAAGATCTTGTGCCAGTTGAGTCAAGGTGCAGCTGAGGCTTCTGGTGTGGTTCACTGGGTGCAGCTCCAGAGACCGTGAACTAGAGACCAGTTACCTGCCCGCACACGCATCCTACAGTGACAAGTCAGAGGCGGGTGATAGCAATAGACTCTCCTGTTCATAAAGGGGGGGCACGGGGTGCACAAGGAGGCACAAGCAGTCCATCCTGAGTTTTTTCATATGATGGTGAAGGTTTTCCATGAGAGCAAAGGTGGAAGCTGCCTGGCAAGTCTCATGTCACTTCTGCCACATTTGGTGGCCAGAGTAAGTCACGTGGCCTGCCCAGACACAGGGTGAGGAAATGGAATCTGCTTCTAAGAGGGAGGAGAGCCAGAGTGACACGGCTCAGGGGCTCAGACACAGGCAGGCTTCATTGGGGCCATCGTGGGGCCGCAGCCTCTCCACGGAGTGGCGAGGGAGAGCAGGGCCTGTGGACAGGGCTTGGGTCACCAGCCAGGGGAGGCTGCCCCCATGCAGTCCGTTTGGGGTCACAGAGCCTTTTCTCTGTGACCTACTCAGAGTCCTCTAAAATTATCTTCCCCACCTATTTTGCAGGGGCAGATTCTCTGTCGTTAAGAAATGTGATCAGAAGGGAACCAAGCGAGCGGTGGCCACCAAGTTTGTGAACAAGAAGTTGATGAAGCGTGACCAGGTCACCCACGAGCTCGGAATCCTGCAGAACCTCCAGCACCCGCTCCTTGTTGGCCTCCTCGATACCTTTGAGACCCCAACCAGTTACGTCCTGGTTTTAGAAATGTGCGTACACTCCGGCTCTCCTCCCTCTTTGCAGCACTCGGCCTCGACTTCAAGTGGTCTTATTGTTGTTTTTTCTCTAAGAAGGATAGAAATCGGGATTTTAGGATTCACAGAACTTCTAAAAATTACGTTTACTATCAGACACTACAGTTTAGAGCTTTCTAGTAACGGCAGAAAGAAGTATAGGCTTCAGTAGTGCTGTCTGGCAAGCTAGCCATCTAAACACCTGACACCAGCCAGGCTCCCGCTGGGTCCCAGAGGCCAAGCTCTCTCAGGTGCTGGAGACTCATCTCGCTGCTCGTGACCTCAAGCTGACCTGACCCCACACGTGCTGGGGCCTGCGAGCCTGGCGGGACTGGGAGTGGCTCACTAGACCTGGCTGCGTCCGATGCCTCGGGCATCTGACTCAGCCCCAGGGCCAGTCCTGCCCCTCAGGCTGGGCTCCTGCCCACTGAAGGATGATTAGACGGGGATGGTAAGATGCACCCCACCTAAAGAACGCCCTCTGGAGACCAGGGGAGCCTCTGACCAGAGCAGCCCCACTGGGCCCCGCTGTGCTTCCTGGGCCCTGTGTGTGGCCTCAGTAAACAGTTCAGTCGTTTGAAGAGAGAGCGTGAAACCTACGACCCTAGAACAGAGCTCAGCTGGGGGCAGCTTTGCCCTCCAGGGGACCTTTGGCCGTGTCTGGAGCCTTCTCTGGTTGTCGCAGCTGAGGGGGCGCTGCTACTGGCATCTGGAGGGTGGAGGCTAAGCATCCCACAGGGCTCGGGACGGCCCCACGGCAGACAGTCATCTACTGTGCCAGCAGTGTGGGGTCGGGCGGGCCGCCCTTACAACCTTCTCGTCTCTCTGCAACATCTCTGCGTTCAGCTTTGTTTAAATTCCTAGTCCTCCTTTTTGGGGGAGTCATTTCCTACAGGTACTTGGATTTACAGCTTCTCTTCCACTGGCGAAAGCCAGACCTTTTGCACCGTTTCGTAGTTCTTGGTACATTCGTTAAGTGGAAAGAGTAGGACAGAGAGGAGGCCCCCTCACAGAGCTGCACAGGGACATGTTCACGGTGACCACGGGGCTCGAGCTTTGGGCCCCTCACGTGCAGGGAGTCCCTCGAGGCCCTGCACCTGATCTTCTGTTTGTCGTGTTCTTTTTCTTAAAGAATTTGTAAGTCCCTCCACCGGGTCTTCACAGGTCCAGCCTCACCGTCCCCCAGCCCTCCGCTGCCGCCCCTGAGCCCTGGGGGAGGGGATGTGTCAGGAGGGTCTGCCCGCCCGGGACTGCGCAGCTAGAACCTCCTGGAACATTGTGAGCCTGTTTGGCCCCTCTCTCTCTGGACTAGCAAACCTATTAGATGGTAGAAGGGAGTAGGCAGGCCCTCCTGAGGCCGATCATCGTGTGCAGAGGACAAGTCAGTGGACTTGGGGCCTGGACACAGCCCAGTCTGGTGTCGTCCCTGCCCTGCCTCTCGCTGGCTGTGAACTGGGGCTCATTTCTCAACCTTGGCATCCTTTAAAGTCTCAGATACTTTGGAGGATTGTTGTGGGGCTAAAATGATGTCCGAGCAGAGACCTGGCCCCTGGGCGTACCCAGTACTCAGGAGAGTCCTTTCTGCCCCAGAAGCCTGATGCCTGACAGCTGCTGTTCATCTTCCCGGGGATTTTTAACAAGAACCATCCTAGAGTCCTCGACAGAAATTTCCTACAAGACCCCTGTTTCTGGTTTAAAATTTCAGTGCATTCAGCTGTCATTTCTTTTCACTGGAAAACTAGATGGTTTGGCCTCACTGTCATGTTAATGTTTTCATAACAATTACTTGGCTATCAGATTCTCCTTGATTACTCCCCATTACCAGACAAGTGGCTGATCTTCCTATAAATTTCTCTTTTGCAAACAAAGAGAGCAGCATAGACCAGCGTTCAGAGAGGCTGGGGGCCAGACCACCTCATTGCAATTCCAGACTTCACTTACGCTGTGTGACCTTGGGAAAGTTCCATACTTTCTCTATGCCTCAGTTTCCTCATCTGTAACACGGGGACAGTAACACATTCTTCTCAGTTGTCACAAGGATTAGGTGAGTTGATAGAAAGTGTTTAGTCTCTGGCACATGGGCAGCGCTGTGTCAGTGTTTTTTAAATATTAAAGGTAACTTCACAGTAGGCAGCACTCATTCCATCGCCTTGTATGTTGGGGGACCCGGAGCTGTTATATCGATTTAAGACAATGCCGATTAATACCTGCTGAATGAGGGGGCACCGAGTGGCAGGGAGCACCCTCGGCATCTGAGCACCCACTTTGGGGAAGTGAAAACCCCGGGGGGTCAATTTGATTGAAGGCGCCGTTTCAATACTCTCACACAAAGGAAGTAGAGTCACAAGGTTTATGACTTACAGATCCCAGACGCGAAGGGGCACACTGAACCTGGGAGGGGCAGGCCTCCGTCCCAGGTCACGAGCGAGCAGGAGATGGAGAGTGGGGGAGCAAGCCCCTGTTACTCGTAAGGTGGTTGGGGCGAAGGTCACTAACTTTTCATGGGCTCGACTCTTACGTGGGTATTCTAAAGGATGCCCCAGGAAAAGCAGAGCGGAACCCGTGGCGGGCATCCTAACCTCAGGTCCTTAACTAAATGCCCAGACTGTAGGTAGAGCAGTTGTCATACTGTGAAATGCCCAGGCGGCCACTCAGGGTGGCTGTTTTCCCATCATGCCTTGTCTGCCTCTTTACCTACATTATCTCCTTCAGCCCTCACATCACCCATTCTACAGATGGCAAAACTAAGGCTCGGGGAGGTGGTATTGCCTTTTCTCCTTCAGCAGATACCTACAAGACGTCTCCTGTGTGCCAGGCACTGCCAGGTGGCTTGGCGGGGTGGTTTCCTCGCTTCCAGGTGGCAGGGTCTGAGTCCGAGCGTGCTGGGCGGGAGCCTGCACCTGCTCGTCTCCGCCTCCAGTGCCCTCCAAGCCGCCTTATTCCCACTCACATCTCCACAAGGAGGATAGAGGAGATCACCCTCTCGATACAGTCATGCCTTCAGGTGGAGCCGTCATCCTGAAACGCGACAGAACCCTAACAGTGGGGCACAGATACGTGTCTGTCCCGTGTTAGACCAGAGAGGTCTCTAAAGTGGACCAGCTGGCACCACAGCAGGCATCTCACACGTTCCTCTCTCCGCAGGGCCGACCAGGGGCGTCTCCTGGACTGTGTGGTGCGATGGGGAAACCTCACCGAAGGGAAGATCAGGGCATACCTGGGGGAGGTTCTGGAAGCCGTCCGATACCTTCACAACTGCAGGATAGCACACCTGGACCTAAAGGTTAGTGGGGCCCTGGGCCGGGGAAAGCGGCCGTCTGATGACGGCTTGGCACCACGGCACACAGGGCCACTCTCAGCTTATCCTCTGGACCCAGGCCAGGAGCCCCCAGGGGGATGGGACAAATATGAGGGGGTGGGAGATGGGAATACAGATTTCTAATCTCTGTTTTTAAGAGTTTGCTTTCAGTGATATAAACAATAAAATCCTAGATAAACAAATATTTGAGATCTTCCAACATTTCATGAGACTTTGAGAAAGTTCCTGTGAATTTTGCTGGGCTGCTGTGGGACTAAGATAGGAAGGAGAGTATTACTATTAGTGCTGGGAGCCAAGATGAATACCCAGCTTCGTAAGCCAGCATTACCGTGTAACACGGTGACTTGACAGTGATTTGCAGAGAGGGCAAGCCCATGCAGAGCTGGGGGAGCAGTTCCTCTGGGTGGGCGCTCTTTCCCCCTTCCTGGGCCTGTGTGTTGTTTCATCCTGTCCTGCACTGGACAGTTTGTTCCCATTGACACCATAGATTCCTGGTGAGCATTGCCTGTAGGGTCAAGATTGGGGTTGGTGAAAATGACAGTTGTCTTATCCTGTCTTCTAGCCCGAAAATATCCTGGTAGATCAGAGTTTAGCCAAGCCAACAATTAAATTGGCTGACTTTGGAGATGCTGTCCAACTCAACACGACCTACTACATCCACCCGTTACTGGGGAACCCCGAATTTGCAGCCCCCGAAATCATCCTTGGGAACCCCGTCTCCCTGACCTCGGATTCGTGGAGTGTTGGAGTGCTCACATATGTCCTTCTTAGCGGCGTGTCCCCCTTCCTGGACGACAGTGTGGAAGAGACCTGCCTGAACATTTGCCGACTAGACTTTAGTTTCCCAGATGACTACTTTAAAGGAGTGAGCCAGAAGGCCAAGGATTTCGTGTGTTTCCTCCTACAAGAGGACCCTGCCAAACGTCCCTCGGCTGCGCTGGCCCTCCAGGAGCAGTGGCTGCAGGCGGGCCACGGCCATGGCAAAGGCGCAGGCGTCCTCGACACGTCTAGACTGACTTCCTTCATTGAGCGGCGCAAACACCAGAACGATGTTCGACCTATTCGTAGCATTAAAAACTTCTTACAGAGCAGGCTTTTGCCTAGAGTTTGACCTATCTTGAAGTTCTTTCTCATTCTCTTTCACCTGCCAATCAGCTGTTAATATGAATTTTGAAGAGAAACACAAACCAACATAACTGATCGGCTGCCGTATGTTCGTCGTGTGAAGCTGCATTCTGAGCGAGCTGTGCTCGGCAGTGCTTGGGCCTCGGGCTGCGAGCTGTGCTGGGGTGGAGGACTTTCTCTCACGCTCTGCGAGAGCAGAGACAGCATTGCTGTGTCACAGGCTTTATTCAGGTTTCTGCAAAAAATAAAA
This sequence comes from Ceratotherium simum simum, assembly GCF_057802395.1. NCBI lineage: Eukaryota > Metazoa > Chordata > Mammalia > Perissodactyla > Rhinocerotidae > Ceratotherium > Ceratotherium simum. Next base: position 12,467,409 of record NC_141917.1, read on the forward strand.
AGAAACTTTTTTAAACGAACATGAATAGAATTTTGCAAATTTAACATTTTCCAAGATTTATTCAAGGAAACGAAATGCCTGTGTTCAACCACTGGTGTTAATGAACAAAACAGATCCTGGACACCTCTGGGGAAGACTCACCCTCCCCACGGCCTCGTCCAGGGCTCAGTGTCCACCTGGCTCTGAGCTTTTCCAGCTGCCTGGTCTGTGTGTGTCTCACCGGGACGCCAGACTACGCTTCTGAAATGTGCATTCAACCTCAAACTTTTGCATAAAAATAGAATGAATCGTTTTGCTCTGATGAAATGTAGGCCTTACTTGTATATAAGACTGGTCCTGCCTTCCGTCTGCCACCTGCCCTCCCTCCCGCTCCCTGCCCACTTCCCAGGGCTTCCTTCGGGGGTCAGAGGGCTCTGCCCATCAACCGAGGACATCAGGTTGGGTCCTGCCCCGCTACCCCCTCCCTCCACATCCCACCCCCAAGCCGTCAATCAGATTGTTGAGCGGTATACAGTCAGATGAAAATACTGTAAATGCACTCATTGGGATTTTTTTGGTTTTATTTCATATCATGTGCAATGTTGTGGCTTTAACATTTTATGCAACTATTTATGAAGACCTCTGTTGTACCTGTAATAAATATATAGAAAAAGCACATACTTCGTACGGTGAGCTTTATGGTTTTGTGTGTGTGTCCGGGGTGGGGCGGGGGGTGGGGGTCGTAGCCCTGTGCCATCCGTTCAAGGAGATTTAACCCTTCGTGAAATTTGTCAGTTTTGAGGACTGTAAAAAGTGATTTCATACTCTGAATATAAAACTGGATAATAGGGTAATGTTTTAAAATTTATTATGCTATTATTCAGAATGCCAAAGTATTATTTTTTTTCCCAAAATCAGTCTGGACATTTACTACTTTTTAGACTTTTTGACGTTCAACTTTCTGTACAAAAATTGGCTGGATTTTGAGCTTTTGGTAAGAAAATAAAAGCCAATGAAGCACTAGCCGCCTTGAGGCTGGCATCCGATGTCTGTGTCACTGTGACAGAATTACGCTGGTGCAGGGAGGCCTTTCAACAAGAGACGCTGGGTTTCTGGGCACGCTTGAATTTTTCTGGATGTCTTTTTATCTTTGTTGTGTGAAATACACTAAAAAAGAGACCAGCCTGCTTCCCAAGCCAGCCAGACACCTGGGTCTTGAGCCATAAACTGGCATAGTTGAGCTTTGCAGCTTCCAATGTATTTTATTTATTCTTTTGTTGGGTTTTTGTTTGTTTCTTGTAAAATTGTACAGAAACTTTTTAAAAGAAATTGGATTCAAAACTGGATGTGTATTCGTAACCTCACAACTTTTATTTGTGTATTGTTTCTTTTATTATTTCAGTTAAATTTTTACATTATTTTGCATGTATATTTCTTTGTACAGAGACCTTACATGTTTACACGGTATGATGTGATGTAAATATTTTATTTTGCCATCAGTTATTTTAAAAAATTAAACATATTTGCCTGATTTTTGTGTTAGGTCTTTTATTTAAATTGCTCAATATTGAATCAAAAAGAGAGATCTCTGAGGGAGAGACTGAAGGAGAGGCCTCTCATGGGTTGGTGGGGGGTAGGATGGAATATTCTGGATTTGGAATCCGCTGTACACAGTCAGAAGTGGGAGTGGGTCAAGCTCCTGCAGACTGATTCATAGAACCCAGACTCAGAGGCGCTGATGTATGAACCACGATGTCAGCTGCCTGTTTACAGCGGGGCTGCTCCTTGTCCTGGGTAGAATGCCTCCGGTGCCCCTGGTTCTCCATGAAAGTAGAATCAGAGCAGAGAGAAGAGCTGTTGCATCCTGGCCACAGAAAAGCAAAATTAACGTCGTCTAGATGGACGAAGAAAATGGAGCACTTAGGTTCAAACACCAGTGTTATGAACAAACCAAAGATCCTGCACCTGCAAAGACCACCCCCAGTGGTGGCGGTCCCTCAGCCCCCAGCATGGGAGTCATGGTCCTCGGGAACCTGCAGCCAGTGCCTCTCTGGATCTTGCACTGCAGGCCTCTGATGCCAGCTGTGGCACCTGCCTGCTTCTGACAGTAGGTTACTTTTTCCTGGAGACCAATATCGTCTCTCTTGTTTTGATTCTTTCTTGCTTTTTTGATTTTTTCCCCCTTGGGGTAGTGGCCTATTGTTCAGCTCACCATAAAGAACAGGTTTTATTTTTAATCCATTTGCTGAAATCCTGAAGGTAAGACAGGCGTGAAAGGACCACATTGTCCTAAGTCAGGGCCTGGGAAGCTCACTCTCCCTGAGATGGGCGCCTCCTCTGAGGCGCAGGGACACCGATGGCTCCATGGGCTTGGGAGGGACGGAATGCAAGGTTGGTTCAATTCCCAAGGTTGGGGCAAGGGGGAATCAGGCCTCAGAGTGAGTCGCCTGGTCACCACAGTGCCACACCTTCTCAGCAGCAGGAGGGAGGCCAGGGGTCTGTGGTGTTCTTTTAGTTGGACACTTGCTGAATGAATAGTTATGCCTAAGGGATTAGCAAAGCATTCTACAAGTGAAAGGCATTCCCACAGTGAAAAGTGGCCCATCATGACCACTTCTCAGATTTTTTTCTCAAACATTAAGATGTTTTCTATTCTACATGTTACTATTTATAAAGTTTTTAAATCCAGGGATTCTCTTTAGCTCTAAAAGGAAAAAGGCTCACCAGTATTTTAGCAGAATAAATCATGAGCATCATCTTATAGCAAGCTATATAGTTAATCCAAAGAGACAAAAACAATTCGTGGGACTGATAGAATGCTCTGTGTGTGTGTGTGATTTAACTTACAAAAAATAAGGTACAAAAATCATGAATATATAGCTCAATAAATTTTTACGTATGTGTGTACCTGTGATCACCACCCAAAACAAAATATAGAACATTGCCATTATCCCCTAGAAGATTCCTTGTGCCCCTTCCCGCTCAGTCCCTCCCTGCAGGGGTGATTGCTGTTCTGATTTCTATCACCCATAGATTATTTTGCCTTTGAACTTCATTTAAGTAGAATCGTACAGTATATACTTTTTAAGATTAAGCTAAACTATTTATCTTGAGGTCATTGTAAGTTCACATGCGGTTCTATGAAATTTACCCTTTACCCAGGTTTCCCAGAGATAACATCTTGAAAACTATAACGTCAACCACATCACAGCCAGGATTTTGACACTGATACAGTCAAGATGCAGGGCGTTCCGTCCATCACCAGGATCCCTCAGGTTGCCCCTTTATAGCCACACCTACCTCCCTTCTGCCCCCAGCCCCCTTCTTTAACCCCTGCCAACCACTAATCTGTTCTCCATTTCTATAATTTTGTTATTCCGAGAAGGTTATGTAAATAGAGCCATACAGTATGCAACCGTTTGAGATGGATTTTCTCACTGAGCATAATTCACTGGAACTCATCCAGGTCGTCTGTCTCAATAGTTTGTTCCTTTTTATTACTGAGTAGTATTCCATGGTATGGATGTACCATAGTTTGTTTAACCATTCACCCATTGAAGGACATCTGGATTTTTTTCCAGCTTTTGGCTATTACAAATAAAGCTTCTATGAACATTCACATATAGATTTTTGTGTGAACATAAGTCTTGATTTTTTAAGGGATTGCCAAACTGTTCTCCAGACTGTACCATTTTACATTCCCGTCAACAATGTCTGAGTAATCCAGATTCTTCAAATCTTTGGCAGCATTTTGTGTTGTCACCATTTTTTTATTTGGCCATTCTGACAAATGTATAGTGATGTGTTATTGTGGTTTTAGTTTGCATTTCCCTAATGGCTAATGATGTTCAGCATCTTTCCACATGCTTATTTGCCATCTGTTTATCCTCTTCAGTTAAATCTCTCTTCATGTCTTGTGCCCACTTTCTCTTTGGATTGTTTGGTTTTTATTGTTGAGTTTTGAGAGTTCTTTATATATTTTAGATACTAGCCCTTTGTCAGAGATGTGATTTGCAATTATTCTTTCCCACTCTATAATGTTTCTTTTCATCTTCTTAACAGAATCTTTCACAGAGAAAAAGATTTTAATTTTGAAGAAATCCAATATTTTTCTTCCTTTTGTGGATCAAGCTTACGGTGTCAAGTTTGAGAACTCTTTACCTAGTCTTAGATCGAAACTTTTTTCCTAAGTTTTTTTTTTCTAAAAGTTTGGAAGTTTTACATTGAAGTCTATGATCCATTCTGGGTTAATTTTTGTATAAGGTATGAAATTTAGGTTGGGAACTTTTTGTTGTTTTTTTATTTTCTTGTTTTGCAGATGGATGTCCACTTGTTCCAGCGCCATTGGTTGAAAAGACTACCCTTTTTTGATTTTGTCAAAAATCAGTTGGGCTTATTTATGTAGATCTCTTTCTGGGTTCTCTATTCCACTGATCTAATTCTCTGTTCCTGCAGCAGTATCACACAGTCTTGATTGCTCTATCTGTACAGTAAGTCTTGGAGTCAGGTAGACTGTCCTGCTCTTCCCGCCCCCGTTATTCTTCTTTTTCAGAATTTTTTAGCTACTCTAGTTCCTTTGCTTTTCCGTATAAATTTTACAATAGAATTGCCTGTATCTACAAAATGTCTTGTGGGGATTTTTATAGGAATTGCGTTAAATCTGTATATCAGTTTGGGGAGAATTGACATTGTTACTATGTCGAGTCTTCCATCCATGAATGCGCTATAGCTCTCCAATTATTTAGATCTTCTTTGATTTCTTTCATCAGTATCTCATAGTTTTACAAGTTCTTGTGTATGTTTTGTTAGAATTATACTAAGTATTTCTCTTTTATTAAACAATTATAAATGATAGTGAATTTTTAATTTGGGGGTCCATGGATTCATTTCTACTATATAGAAATACAATTGATTTTTGAATGTGTAGTGTAAGCCCTGACAGTCGTGGGGGTTTTTTTCCTTTTTTGTAATGGAAGTGCCTAACTTAAGCTTTGATTGCCGAGGCATCCACTTCAAAGAGGCATCTACTTCCACGATGGCTATCTTGAATAAGACATTACCAGCCACACAACTAGATAAAGAGCCAGGCCACCTCCTCCCGCTGAGGCTCTTTTGTTTTAGAGATCTTGGTTGATTTCAATAACTGACCGTCTGGGCCGCTTATTTTTTCTTTTCCTGTGCTTTAAATTCCCACTCTTATGTTTAAATTCACCAATAAAGAGTGAGCCCTTGAAACCCTAGGCCCCCACCCTTGACCCCAATAAATGCAGAACCCCAGGCCTGTGTGTTCTCTCTCTCTCTGCCCACAGCCTCCCTGTGTGGCCCCAGGTATGCTGTGTAATTTCCAGGTCCTGTAAGTAATAAACCTTTGTTTTTTCTAAGTTTCCTGATGGTTATTGGTGAAGGGCATCTTGCAACCATAATAAGAAACTGCAAGGGCTGGTGCAACCACAGCATTGGTTACTGATAGGCTGAGACCAGAATACAACAGAATGTTCATCTTTTTTTGGTTTTTTTTTTTGTGAGGAATACTAGACCTGAGCTAACATCCATTGCCAATCCTCCTCTTTTTGCTGAGGAAGACTGGCCCTGGGCTAACATCCGTGCCCATCTTCCTCTACTTTATATGGAACGCCACCACAGCATGGCTCGACAAGCAGTGCGTCAGCGTGCACCTGGGATCCGAACCTGCAAACCCTGCGCCGCCAAAGCAGAGCATGCGAACTTAACTACTATGCTACCAGACCGGCCCCAGAATGTGTATCTTTTATTCCGCACGTTTGCTGAGCTCACTAGTTCTAGGTGTTTTTGTAGATTCCTTGGGATTTTCTACGTAATCATGTCATCTGCAAGTAGGGAACAGTTTTATTTCTTCCTTTCCAATCTGTATGCCTTTTATTTCTTTTTCTTGCCTTATTTCCCTGGCTAGAACTTCCAGTATCATGTTAAATATGAGTGGTGAGAGCAGACATCCTTATCTTATTCCTGATCTTACATGGGAAAGCATTCAGTCTTTTACCATTAAGTACAATGTCAGCTGTAGATTTCCTCCCCCCCACAAAGCCCCAGTAGATAGTTGTATGCCATAGCTGCACATCCTTCTAGTTGCTGTATGTGGGACGCGGCCTCAACATGGCTGGAGAAGCGGTGCCTCGGTGTGCGCCCGGGATCTGAACCAGGGCCGCCAGTAGCAGAGCACACGCACTTAACCACTAAGCCACGGGGCCAGCCCAGCTGTAGATTTTTATAGATACTATTTATCAAGTTGAGGATGCTCTCCTCTATTCCTATTCTGAGAATTTTTATCACGAATGGATGTTGAATGTTGTCAAATGCCTTTTCTATATCAATTGATATGATCATGTAATTTTTCTTCTTTAGCCTGTTAATATGGTGGATTACACTGATTGAGTTGTGAATATTGAGCCAAACTTGCATCCTTGGAATGGACCCCACTGGATCATGGTGTATAATTTTTTCTGTGTTTCTGAATTTCATTCATTAACATTTTGTTAAGGATTTTTGTATCTAATTTCATAAGGGATATTGCTCTGTAATTTTCTTTTTTTGTACTTTCTTTATCTGGTTTTGGTATCAGGGTACTCCTAGCTTCATAAAATGAATTGCGAAGTGTGATCTCCTCTTCTCTTTTCTGGAAGAGATTGTGTAGAATTGGTGTTCATTCTTCTTTAAGTGTTCGGTAGACTGTTCCAGTGGAACCAAGTGGGCCTGGAGATTTCTTTATGTGGAGTTTTTGAATTATAAATTCAATTTCCTTAATTGTTATGGGGCTAATCAAATTAATTTCATATTAAATGAATGATAGTTTGTGCTTTTCAAGGAATTGACCCATGTATGTCTAGTTATTCAATCACTTATTGAGAGAAGAATGTTGAAGTCTTCAACTGTAATTATGGATTTGTCTGTTTCTCCTTTCACTTCTGTTAGTTTTTGCCTCCCATATTTTGCATCTCTGTTTGTTGCACGCACACTTAGGATAACAATGTCTTCTTGGTAGACTGACCCTTTTATTACTATGTAATATCCCACTCTTCTCTCTAGTAATTTTCTTTGCTCTGATGTCTACTTTATCTGATATTAATGTAGTCACTCCTACTTTTTTAATTAATGTTTGCATGATATATCTTTTTCTGTTCTTTTACTGTCAACATGCCTATATCATTATATGTGAGTAGATTTCTTGTATACAGCATATAGTTGGGTCATGTTTTTCATTCCATTGTGCCCATCTCCATCTCTTAATTGGTATATTTAGATCATTTACATTTAATGTAATTATTGGTAAAGTCAGGGCTTAAGCTTGCCCTTTTATTTTTTGGTTTATTGTTCTTTTCTCTGGTTTTCAATTCTGTTTTCTTTTACCTGCCTTCCTATGAGTTGCTTGAACATTTCTAGAATTCCATTTCGATTTATCTATACTGATTTTGGATGTATCTCTTTGCATAGCTTTTAGTAGTTGCTGCAGGTATTACATTATGTATACATAACTTATCACAGTCTACTGGTGTCGTCATTTTGCCAGTTTGAGTAAAATATAGAAACTTTACCTCTCTTTATGTCTCATTACCCTCTCCAGTTTATAATTGTTTAAATATTTCCTCTACATACATTTAGAACCACATCACACAATGTTATAATTTTTGCTTTAACTATCAAACATAATTTAGAAGACTAAAGACCAGAAGGAAATGTATTGTATTTACTCATATTTTTATTCTTTCCATTGTTTTTCCTTCCTTTCTGATATTCCAAGATTTCTTCCTTTATCCTTTCCTTTCTATTTAAGGAACTTACTTTACCCATTCTTTTAGGATAGTTCTGCTGGCAACAAATTCTCTTAGTTTTTCTTCATCTGATAATGTCTTGATTTACCTCTTCATTCTTGATGACATTTTCCCTGTATATATTCTGGGTTGACAGTTCTTTTCTTTCAGCACTTGACAAACATGCCACTTCCTTCAGGTCTTCATGGTTTCTTTTTTTCTTTTTTTATGAGGAAGATCAGCCCTGAGCTAACATCCATGCTAATCCTCCTCTTTTTGCTGAGGAAGACCGGCTCTGAGCTAACATCTATTGCCAATCCTCCTCCTTTTTTCCCCCAAAGCCCCAGTAGATAGTTGTATGTCATAGTTGCACATCCTTCTAGTTGCTGTATGTGGGACGCGGCCTCAGCATGGCCGGAGAAGTGGTGCGTCAGTGTGCGCCCAGGATCCAAACCCGGGCCGCCAGTAGCGGAGCACGCGCACTTAACTGCTAAGCCGTGGGGCCGTTCCCCTTCATGGTTTCTGATGAGAAATCTGCTGTCATTCAAATCTTTCCCAAGTAAGATGTGTTTCTCTCACTTTCAAGATTTTTTTCTTTTTCTTTAGTTTTCAGAAGTTTGGCTATGATGTGTCTTAGTGTGGATTTATTTGTGTTTATTCTGTCTGATGTTCACTCAGATTCTTGAATCTGTATGTTTATGTCTTTTGCCAAAAATTGTGAAGTTTTCAGCTATTTCTTCAAGTACTTTTAGAACTCTGCCTTCTTTCTCTCCTTCAATGGCTTCAATGATATGAGTGTTACACATTTTTTTTGGTTCCACAAGTCTTTGAGGCAATGTTCTCCCCCACTCCCCCAGCTGCTTCCTCTTTGTTATTCAGATTGGGTAATTTCTATTCTATCTGCCAGTACACTGAGTCTTTCCTCTGTCCACTCCAGTCTGCTATTGAGCCCATACACTGAGTTTATTTCAGTTCTTGTATTTTTATGTTCTAAAATTTCATTTGGTTTTTCTTTATATCATCTATTTTTTTGCTGAGATTTTTGATCTTTTCATTTATTTCAAGCATGTTCATAATTTTTCCTTGAAGAATTTTTATCATGACTGCTTTAAAATTTTTGTCAGATAATTCTAGCATCCCTGTCATCTCATTGTTGGTGTCTATTGCTTATCTATTTTTCATGCAAGTTGAGATTTTCCTGGTTGGTACGGTGAATGATTTTCATATGAAATGGGGACATTTGGGATATTAGGTTTATGAGACTCTGGATCTCATTTAAACCGTCTGATTTAATTGGCTTCCTCAGACATATTCCAGCAGGGAAGGGGGCTGGGTGTTGCCTCATTAATGGTGGGCAGGGGTCTGACGTCCACTAGGCCTCCCCAGATACCAGGGGATGATGAAAGTCCTGACTCGGCAATAGGCCTCCTGTGACACACCCCAGTGGGGAGGAGCATGGGCCTTCTTATTGCTTGATGGGAGTGGAAGTACAGGCTCCCCACATAATCCCTGCTGATAGCAAAGCAGGTAGGGAGTCTTGTTACTACCTGGCAGAGATGAAAGTCCTGGCTCCCCATTTGGCCTTCTCTAACACCATCTGGGCCAGCGGGTTGGGATGCCCCATTACATCCTGGCAAGGGTAGAAATCTAGGCTCCCTGCTCAGTCTTTGCTGATGAGCTAGGGGTAGGGGGCACAGGGTTTTCCGTAGTGTCTGGCTAGAGTGGGGAAGTTATTGTCTAAAAGTTTTCTGTCTTGCAAGGCTGCGCCTTTCCTGGTCCTCTATCGAGAGAAAGCAGGGTTTTGTTTGGTGTTTTGCTGTCTGCATCTATTGGCACTCCAGGTTGCTGGCTTCTTCAGCTCTAACACTGGGATGTATGAGGCAGAAAGAAACCCCAGAGAACCCACCACCTTGTGGTTCCTCAGCCCTGAGGTCCCTCGCTGGTCTGCTCTCTTCTCTTCACCTTTCCAAGTCTTCTCAAGTTCGTTTTAGATAGAATGTCCAGGGTTTTTTGTTGTGCTTAGTAGGGGGATGGGAAAAGTATATGTACTCCAGCTTCCCAGAAGCAGAAGTCCAATATCAGTGCTTCTCTTTTTATTGGTTAGTTTTAGGATTATGTGACATTGGCCTCCTGAGATAGGTACAAAAACAACTGTTTAATCTTATTTTCAAAAGTGACCAATTTTATCAATTATAGAAGGGGGTACTACACAGCCAGTAATGGTCAGAATTTAAGTTCGTTACACATTCTACTATCTTGTACATTTTCTGCTGACTCATTTCTTGTTGAAGTCTAGCTGATTACCAACAGTATTCCACTCCTATTCCACAATAGCCAGACAGAATATCCAGGACAGGATAACTGACCAGAGATGGCAAATAAGGGATTGGCCGGGCTACTGAGAGCGAATGGCCTGGGCTGGCCGTGGCTGCTGATGCAGAGCCATGCATGGGGCACAACTGGAGGGCTGCAGGGAATGCAAAGGCCGGCTGTGCTCTCAAGAAGCATCTGGAGGGAGAGAAGGGAAAAGTATCAACTCAAGTAACTTCTAGAAGGGGGAATGCAATGAATTGTCTGACAGACATTCTGAAGGAAAGAAAAAAGTGATGTGCTGGGCCGTGAAGGAAGAGCAGGGTTTCCAGGCAGCGGCTTCAGGTTGGGTCCAGGTGTCAAATTGCTCTGGCAACACCAAGGGTTCAGGAGCGAAGGGTACGTTTCTGGTGTAATTTGAGGTGACAAAACATTTGCTTCCTCGGATGTCTCTTGCTTCCATTGGCCATTGCTCATTTACAATTCAAAAAATTGTAAGGGTTTATCTTTCGCTGTGGCTGTCATTCTATTGAAACCCCAGTTCAGAGGTCTCTTTTCAGGATGGCTGAGTTTACCAGAGCGTTTTCCTGCTTCCACCTCTATAGAATGCGACAGTTGAAGGGTTTGCAAGGCAAAGTCTCTTGTGAAAGTCCCAGGAAAGTAGAGACTTTAAAATAAATTTCCCTATTTATAATTACTGCTTATAGAAAACATGCATCTCTCCTCCATTTTTGAAGGCTAAAAACCTCTTTTACTCGGTTTTACCCTATCCATCAGTTTCTTTGTGACTAAACTTATCTCCTGTGAGTGGGCTTATACAGGAAAGAACATGTCAGAACAAGTGACATAAAAAAGAGATTTCGAGACACACCCTATTGATAATTGGAGAACTGCCTACACTGCTGGATTGTTAAGATATGGTAATGACCTGGTTTCCATATTTATTTTAATATGCTGACACCAAGAGAGAAAAGATGCAAATCATCAATTTTTTGCCAACATGAAAATTACCTCCCTGCACTAAGCTCTACCGAGCCAGGAGTTATTAGAGTAGGCTCACCAGACGTGGGAAGAAATCAGTGTTCCTTTATTTTTTTTTTTCACATTTTATGGCTGAGTGGGCAAAATAGGAAATATAAATGGGAGTAGGCGTTACAACAGTGTGAATGTTAAATTCACTTGGCTGTATTCACCTGGACCATCCTGTTTTTCTTTGAGGGCGCCTCCTCCTCTGTGGGACTTCCTCAGGCCTCAGTTGGAGACTACCTTTTCTGGCGACACAGGATCTTCCCTAGGTGACCTCAAGTGATCTCGTTTCTTTGTATAACACTGTGATACTTGCCTGTGGCTTTTTAACAAATTACCACAAACTCGGTAGCTTAACACAAAAGAAACTCATTCTCTCACAGTTCTGGAGGCAATTAGTCCGATATCAGTGTCATTGGGTTGAAATTAAGGTGTTAGCAGGGCTGCACTCCCTCCAGAGGCTCTAGGGAAGGGTCTGTTCCCTTCCTCTTTCAGGGTCTGGTAGCTTCCGTTGTTCTTTGGCTTGTGGCCGCATCACTCCTAGGGGCCGGCCCCTAGGGTTCACTCTTGGTGTTGTACATTCTATGGGTTTGGGCAAATGTATAATGACACATAACCACCATTATAGTATCATACAGAGTAGTTTCACTGCCCTGAAAATCATCTGTGCTCCACCTGTTCATCCTTCCATCCCCACTAACCCCTGGCAACTACTGATCTTTTTACTGTCTCTATAGTTGTGCCCTTTCCAGAATGTCATATAGCTGGATTCACAGAGTATGTACCCTTCTCAGATTGGCTTCTTTCACTTAGCAATAATATGCGTTTAACTGTCCTCCATTTCTTGTCATGAATTGATAGCTCATTGCTTTTTAGCGCTGAATAATATTCCATTGTCTGGATATATCACAGTTTATTTATCCATTTACCTGTTGAAGGATATATTGGCTGCTTCCAAGTTTTGGCAATTATGAATAAAGCTGCTATAAACATCCATGTGCATGTATTTGTGTGGACATGTTTTCAACTCCTTTGGGTATATACCAAGGAATGGAATTGCTGGGTTGTTAATAAGAGTATGTTTAGTTTTCTAAGAAACCACCAAACTGCCTTCCAGAGTAGCAGTGCTGCTTTCTATTCTCACCAGCAAGAAATGAGAGTTCCTGTTGCTCCACATCCTCGCCAGCATTTGGTGGTGTCCGTGTTTTGGGATTTTGGTCATTCTAAGAGGGGTGTCATACTTGCAGCATGTTGTCTGCTCTTTTCTCTTTCCCTGGTGTCCCTCAGATGCACTCTCCACTCCTTTCCCTGCCCCAGAGGCTGAAACCTATGGGCTTTATCAAGGGGCTGTCCTGCCCTCTGGCTTCTGGTTGGAATTGGCCAATGGGGAGCACTCACAGGAGGCAGAGAGAGGAAGGATGGTGAAATGTATTCCCTTGGCTCCCTGCCTCGCTGTGGTTTTGTCTCAAGCTGGCTGGCTCTGTCCAATAGAGACCTCCACTCCTGTGAAGGAGACCCTGTTCTGAGTGGGAAATGGTGTGAAAGTGTGGAGAAGGAGAAGTCTGGAGTCCAGTTATGAGGCATCAGTGGGATGTCTGGGGGCCAGGAGTGAGGTGGTGGAGAAAAAAGGGAGCCAAAGAGGACTTTATGGAGGTAGATGAAATGCAGAAGGCAAGGAGATGCAGGACAAACAGTGACTTCGAAATTTCTGGCCCAGCATCTGGGTAAATGGTCATGGTTTAGGGGTCAGATGAGAGTTGAATTTCAAAGTCCAAGTAGATAGTTGGGTGTAGGGGAGGAAACATAATTCCCCCTCTACCCTTCTGAGTTCTTGGCTGAGACCTCTGTAATAAAAGACAGATTAACAAGAGAAAAACAAACAGAATCCGTTAACATGTAAACCTCATGCATATATGGGAGAGCCCCAGGGAAATATGAGTAACTCAAGGAGATGGCTTAGAACTCTGGCTTATGTAGCATCTTCCACAAAGAACAACAATTTGTGGAGAAATTATGGGACAAAGGAAAGCAGTTTGAGGCTTCCAAGAGCAGAGATAAAGGCTGGTTAGTAAAATTTCATATATAGATTCCTCTGGTGCCAACTCCAGGCTAATCGGGTCTAAAGTTGTCTCTGGTGATTAACTTTTGTCCTTCCTGGTAGAGAGGGGAGGAGGAACACTTTAGAAGATTTATGTCCTGCTTTTAGGCAAACAGGGGGAGGGCAGGGAGCTTTTAAAACATCTACTTCTTTTTGATTGCCTTCAGCTAAAAATAATCCTTGCATCAAAGTGATGTATTTTGTGTGGAAGATTCTGATCCCCTTCATGGGTGTGTGACCTAGAACACAGGGGACTTTGCTGGAGAACTTAGGAATTATTGGCACAGAGATGGTGTGGTAGGTTGAAAAGTGGCCCCCCAAAAGATATCTACATTCTAATGCCTGTAACCTGTGAATGTTACTTTGAGACAGGGTGATTATCCTGGATTATCCATGTGGGTCCAAAATGCCATCACAACCTTCTTGATAAGAGAGAAGCAGAGGCGTTTTTGTACACACAGAGGAGAAGCCAATGTGAGGATGGAGCAGAGGGAGATTTGAAGATGCTGGCCTTCAAGAGTGGAGTGATGATTCCGGCCCCGTGGCTTAGCGGTTAAGTGCGCGCGCTCTGCTGCTGGCAGCCCAGGTTTGGATCCCGGGCGCGCACCGACGCACCGCTTGTCTGGCCATGCTGAGGCCACGTCCCACATACAGCAACTAGAAGGATGTGCAGCTATGACACACAACTATCTACTGGGGCTTTGGGGAAAAAAAAAGGAGGAGGATTGGCAATAGGTGTTAGCTCAGAGCCGGTCTTCCTCAGCAAAAAGAGGAGGATTAGCATGGATGTTAGCTCAGGGCTGATCTTCCTCACAAAAAAAAAAAAAAAAAAAAAAAAAAAGAGTGAACCCTAATGAAAACTCTGGACTTTGGGTGATAATGATGTGCCAATGTAGGTTCATCAGTTGTAACAAATGCACCACTCTGGTGGGGGATGTTAATAGGGAGGCTGTGCGTGTTTGGGGCCAGGAGGTATATGGAAAATCTCTGCACTTTCTGCTCAATTTTGCTGTGAACTAAAACTGCTCTAAAAAATAAAGTCAATTTTTTTAGAAAATGGAAGCCTGAAGGCATTGGCTTCCAGAAATGGTGGACAAAGGCCTGCAATCCAAAGTCAAAGAGGATACACAGATGACAAATAGCCCTTGAAAGACATATCAACATCACTAACCATTGGGGAAAAGCAAATTGAGACCCTAGTGAGATATCTCTATCCCTCTATTACAACAGCAAAAACTAAAAATAGTGACACCACCAAATGCTGGCGAAGACAGAGAAACTGGATTGCTCATTCATTGCTGATGGGAACATCAATTGATACAACACTCTGGAAAACAGTTTGGCAGTTTCCTAAGAAAACTAAATGTACACTTCTCACACAACCCAGCAGTCACGCTCCTGGGCATTTACCCCACAGAAATGAAAACTTAGGCACACACACAAACCTGTACACAATTGTTCATAGCACCTTTACTTGTAATAACCCAAAACTGGGAACAACTGAAATGTCCTACGATACATGAACAGTTAACCTGCGGTACATCCACACCATGGAATACCACTTAACAATAAAAAGTAACAAATTGTTGATGCACACAAGAACTTGGTTGGATCTCAGGGGAATTATGCTGGGTGAAAAAAGCCCATCTCAAAGTCGCATACTTGTGATTCCATTTATATAACACGTTTGAAATGACAAAGTTATGGAGGTGGAAAACAGATGAGTGGTTGCCAGGGGCTGGGGATGGTGGGGAGGGGGCTGGTGTGATGCTGAAGGAGCAGCACGAGGAAGCCCTTGGTGGTGATGGAACAGGTCTGTATCTTGACTGTGATGGTGTTACACGATAAAATGGGATAAAACACACGGACCATACCAACGTCCATTTGCTGGTTTTGCCTAGTTACCCAAGATGTAACCAGACTGGCTGAAGGGTATGAGGGACCTCCCTGTACTATCTTTGCAACTTTCTGCTTATTTATAATTATTTCAAAGTAAAAAGTTTAAAAAAAAGAAAAGCCTTGTCCTTCTCACAGCCGGTCAGTGGCAGAGCTGGCCCAGGACTCATGTTTTGGAATGACCAGCCCTCCCTCCCTGGACCACCAGGCACAGGCTTCCCTGGACTAATAAACATCCCGCAGACAAACAGCTGCCGGGACCAGGGCCCCACGAATACCGTTCCTTCCCAATTCAATAGCCGGAAGTCCCTCCTCTTGCCCCTGAGCGTTTGCTGCAAAGCCAATGCCAGCCCTTCCTCTCGCCCAGTTCCTGCAGGCCTCTTACCTCTTCTCCTGCTAGGCCAGGGCGAGGCCAGAACAGGGTTAGCAGTGTGGGCCCCAGGAGAGAGCCCAGAGGTGGCCATCCTCAGGGACTACGGGGCACCCTCATCCCTCTAGGCCAGCACAGCCCCAGGGTGCACCACATTACGCCATCGTCCCCTTGGGATCCACACCCCAGAGACCTGTTCCAGGCCCAGCCCTAGTGCTGCAAAGCCAGGACAAACTTTGTCAGTGGAAAGGGGAGCCAAATTTCCATGGGCTGGGTTCAAATCTCTGGTTCTCAAGGGCATCCGCCTTCCTCCAGCTAGTTGGGAAGGGAGTTTCAGGTACTTACTTAATGGCTTCAGTGAGCTGCAGGCTGCACTGGGAAGCTAGCCACTACCTATATGCCATCATCTGTGTAGGACATTTTATTCATAACCCCTGAGTCCTTTGAAACCACAACCCAGCTTAGAAGCTGGGACCTGCTGTGCTCTGCTGAGGTGGAAAATTACAGGCCATGCTTATCCTAACATAAACTTCATGAGTAAACCTCTTTAAACTATCTGCCAAATGTCAGGGCAGCTTCACCGTGTATCATATGTTGACTCTGTGGGCACAGTGACTCTGCGGGTTGTTTTTAATGAGGGTGCCAACTTCAAATTTTATATTTCTGTTTGCAAGACTACTTGCTTCTATTATTAATCTAAAACTCTTAAATGTTTGCTTAAAAAATTGCCAAGTTTGAAAAGACTTTTCATAGAGCTATTTATCATTTTGCAGGTGCCAGAAAAATAAGAGCATTAAGTTTATTAATAAAAAAAAGATTGAGATCTGTAACACTAAATGGAAAAGACCATCATCTTGCAGAGGGTTCCATACACCATTTTAATACATAACACTCCCCTTTACTGTTAAATGACATTAAGGAGAACTAATCTGTCCTGGTATTGACTTTAGATGGTATTTGGCCAGCGAGCTTAGCAGTCATTCCTTTTGAGTTAAATGACTGCCCAGGCCGGGAATGAAGACAATGCCTGGAAGATAAGCAAAGTAATTATAAGAAAAAAAGGCCCCAGCAAATAGCCTCGGTCGCTAAATGAGAGACAAGGAAATAGGGTTCCATCCATGAGAAGTTTGGCTGCACCTGCTCTTGGCTTAGCCTGGTCTTGTTGTAGGGGGGGAGTCTTTGCCCACTTCACTCAGCAATGATTACTATCAGCTCTGCCCCATGATTGAAACTGACAGATTCTGGGCCTGACATTGAGCCAAATGGTATTAAAATCCTAACTCTAGGCAAGAATTTTCAATTCCACACCGTTGATTACCCATTTGTACCTCACATCCTAAAGTGCTCCCCAGTTTCGATAGCAGGCAAATCTAAGAATGTTTCCATAGGATAATTTCTAAGATTTCAGAAGCTGAGAGGGCCAAGGGTGATTTGACCATCGTGCATGTCCAATGGCGTGGTCTGAACCTTTCTGCCCTGGCTTTATCTTCCTCAAGTGGGTTCTTTTCCATGGTTCTGTGTCTTTTCCCCCCTTGGGCACTTTGATGCCTCAGGAAACTCTAATCGTGGGGAATTACTGTGAAATCTTCTCTATCAATGGTTGCCAGTATCTTCAAGGTGTTTTCAGGGTGGGTGAACAAACCCAAAACCAGGAAGTTATTGCTCAGTTTGAGTTAAAAAAAAAATATTGTAAAGCTAATATAAATGATAGCCATGAAAACAATGCTTTTAAGGGGAGTAGCCAGGGTACTTTGTAAAAGAAACTGGCTCATTTCTAATAATATTTTTTAAAAATAAAATACCTAGGATTCCTTCCTTCTTTCAGTTAGCCCATTCGTTCATTCAGCAAATGTGTATTGAGCACCCACTACATGCTAAGCACTGTTTTAGGCACTGTGGATACAACAATAAATAAAATGGACCAAAAAAAACCCCAAAAACATAAATAAATAAATAAAATACCTAGGAAAAATCTAACAAAAGCAAGACCTCTTCACTGAAAACTACAAAATGTTGTTGAAAAATCTAAAAAGAACTAAATAATAGAGGGGAATATCATGTTCATACACTGGATGGCTCAGTATTGTAAAGATGTCAATTCTCCTTAAATTCATCTAAAGATTCAGTGCAATCCCAATCACAGCCCTAGTAGTGTTTTTGGGGAAATTGAAAAGCCAATTCTACAATTCATATGGAAATGCAAAGGACCATGAAAAGCCAAAGCAATCTTGAAGAACAACAATGAAGCTAGAGCACTGGTCGCTATCTAACCAATTATTAAGACCTGTTACAAAACTCCAGTAATCAGGACGCTGTGGAGTTGACACAAGAATAGAAAACCCGTTGGGACAGCCTAATTTGTCTTTGGTTTTTCTAGTTTGTGCCAGAATTCAGAGGCCATGATTGCTTGGGAGAAGATTCTGGATTTAAGACCACCTAGTAAATGGCTGGTACCACTGCACAAAAGCCTGGGCTGGACTCCAAGGTCAGAGGATCATCAGAATGTTGAAGTCAGATGTACTTAAAACTTTCCTGTTACGAAAAGAAGGTAGAGAAAGTGAGGGAAGGAGACAGAGAGCTGAAGCTGGAAGCTTATTATTCAGAAAGTGATATCACTATTAGTTTAAGAACACTTTTTCCTAAATTTCCCTTTCATTAGCTTTCTCTTTGGAAATGTATGGGTTAGGCCAACTGACTAGATTAGCGTTGATTGGTGTGAACCCTAACCCTAGGCCAACACTCAAGTGTTCCGTAGGATGCTGGGATAAGAGTGCCTGGTGAACCAGAAGCCAAGGCCTCCACTATCACTTTTTGGGCATTGATAATGCTAATGTTCAAGGCATTCTGAAAACCTCCAGAGATAAATCTAAACCAAACTAAAGATCCCTGGTATAGGATAAGCTGAATAAATTAGGGTACATTCATAAAAAGGAATGCTATACTATTTATCTATTAAATCCATAAGGTCATTTCTCTGTGTGAAGTTAGAAAAATCACTAGGATAAATTTAAAAAAAAATTAAAAAGCACAGTGCAAGACAGCATGTGTGGACCTCTGAATGTAGGGAAGGAGTTCAAATGTTCTTTTTAGTTAATCCTCATAACCACGCATGGTTAATCTTATGAGTTGGTGAAGAAACAGAAGCTCACAACTTGTAGAATCTATGGTCTAAAGAATGATAAGAGGTGTTTAATTCTACTGGAGTCTTATGAAGAATTTGCTTGTTAACTTCGTCCTGGCCCCCCCAATCCTGGTATCTGTCATTCTCCACTCTGTCACTGCTCAAAATGTCGTCCCTGGGCCAGCAGCCTCGGCATCACCAGGGAGCTGGTCAGAAATGCAAAATGTCATTTCCTACCTGGATTATTAATTCCAGCCATTCTTTCCTTCTTTCACAAAAGTAAAGAGCGCCAGGCTATTTTTAACCTGTAGAATGCATGCGTAAAGTTTAGTGGTCGATGTAAAAATCCGTGTGGCAAAAAAGAATTTGGGATTGCATACTGCTCAAGACCTGCAATTCATTGCTGCCCGAAAGTATGTAAACCTATGGAGATGGAAGTAAACAGATCCATATACAAAAAGAGGACTGATCTTAATGTCTTCTCATTACCTCATTCATGATCTACTATTTCTGTCCATGCATATCTATAACGAATAAAGAATTAAATCTAATATACGTCAGCCTGGGCCGGCCCTGTGGCTTGGTGGTTAAGTGCGCGCGCTGCGATGCTGGTGGCCCGGGTTCGGATCCCGGGTGCGCATCGAGGCACCACTTCTCCGTTCATCCTGAGGCCGAGTCCCACATACAGCAACTAGAAGGATGTGCGGCTACGACACACAACTATCCACTGGGGCTTTGGGGGGAAAAATAAAATAAATAAAAAATCTTTAAAAAAAAAAAATAAATAAATAATATACGTCAGCCTGAAAACAAAGAGATGCAGAATGTCAGGCCCCATACCAGACCTACTGAATTGGGATCTGCATTTTAGCAAGATCCTCCAGTGCTGCATATGCTCCTTAAAGTCTGAGAAGGGCGTCTGTTGCATAAGACTCCGAGGGTCAGGTCATTATTGTCAAAACCACGGACACAAAGATGAAATCCTACTTCTCACTCATCGATGCAGAGTTTTCTAAACGACAGAGGTAAGGGTGGAAAGTCAGCTGGGAATGACACAAAGCATCCCCAGCATATATATCTCTCTCGAGATCAATAGTTGGGGTTTCTTTGAAGCAGGGGTTCGGCATAGAACAAAGTCAGAGCTGTGGGAGGAGCGATGAGTCAGACGGGCCTTTCTCGCTCCCTCTGTCCTGTGTGTACAGCCACGTTTCTTCAAGTGAGGTAAACATGCCAGGCTCTGTTAGTCGTGAATGATAAACAAAACAGGACATTTGTACACAGCCCATCAGCGTCCTGCAAGAGGAAAGAGTTTTTAATCCATAAATTACAGCAACAACTTGGAAGGAAATTGAGGCCTTTGGCCAGGGACAAGATGCTCAAGAAATATGTTACCAGAATATACAGAGAGCCGGGACCTTGGGAGTCATAAATAAGGTGCATTCACATAACCAAACACAGCAGAAGGCTTCCCACGCCCTCTTTGTCTCTATCCCTTCTCTGTTGACTTGGGGATAAAATTGCAATTAAATGCTTGATAATGAAAGCCCAGTGCCCAATAAATTAAAAGACTTCATACTTGAATATCCCACTCATCAGTCTGAGTCGTAAATAAAAATTTCTTTACAAAAAGAGAAAATTAGAATTTGAGCTTTATGTTCTTATTTGGCCAAAAGTCCTACGAGCAGCACGATGTAATTTGTCAGAGGAAGTTCACAGGAAGTTCGTTAGAGTTAAGACAGCCAAAGAATTGAGAGACCAGTCTGTTGAAAGGGGCATCAGTGTTCTGGATGAAGTCATATGGTGGATCCAGGCTGCGGGATGGACAGGAGGGAAAGGGGAAGGTCATTTCTGTCTCGGTTTCATATTAGGGTGACCAGTTCATCCCAGTTTGCCTGGGACTTTCCCAGTTCTAGCATCCCAAAACCCCTCAGTCCAGGCAAACCAGGACAAATGGTCACCCTACTACCCTGTAAAGCGGGACTAATCGGGCTGTGTGCAGAACAGCACTGGCAGGGGTCCTGGTACCTAGTGGCGCTGTCCCAGCCCTGGTTGCGTCCAGGTCTGTAAGTCAACGACGCTGGGCCAGGTGCTATCTGAAGCACACGCTTCAGAGGAGAAAAGGGCAGGGGGGTCATTTCCCAAACACAGGCCCACTGGTCCCTGCTGGAAACTCTTCCAACCCTGGGTGGTGGTTTTAAAACCCCGCTTTTATTTGGAGAAGGCCTCTTGAAAAATCCTTGAAAATGCTTCCTGTTTTTAGTTAGGGAGATCCCTGGAACGGTTCCGTGGGTTTTCATAGTGCTTCTTTCAGTTTAGATTTGATTTTTCCTCCTCACACCACATTAAAACCTAAACAAACCAAAAACCTTTCTGCCTGCGCTGCAGGTGGTGTTCACGAGTTCAGTCTGAGACCCTCCCTCTGAGGACAGAGTGAGCTCACCCCCTGTGTCCCAGGCTACAGGCTAACAGGAAGGATGTCACTTCCGGTCTCTGCAAAGGCACCAAGTAGGATTGTGCGAGCCGCACACTCTCGGATGCAAGGACTCGTGTCCCCAAGCAACAGGAGCGTTGAGCATGGGTGCAGGTGCCTGGGAAACTGAACCACCCAGCCTCAGGCGTCTCGGCAGCCATGAAGATGGACCTAAGATTCTGTTCCCAATTCCAATGTGTGAGGGTTTTTCCCACACCACCAAGCAATTCTTGGACTTCAATCTCAAGTAGTAGGTCCCTGGTCACCCACAACTTCTGTCCGATGTGGCTACAAATTGGAGGTTCCCATGACCTCCTCCCCCTTGGATTCAATTATTTGCTGGAATAGCTCACAGAACTCAGAGAAACTCTTACTTATGTTTACCAGTTTATTAGGGGATATGATAAAGGATACAGATGAACAGCCAGATGAAGAGATACGGTCTGGTCTGGAAGGATCTGGGCACAGGAGCTTCTGTCCCCATGGAGTTCTAGTGCCTCACCCCCCTGGTACATAGATGTGTTCATCAACCTGGATGCTCCTGAACCCCATGCTGTTGGGATTTTGTGGTGGCTTCCTCATGTCGGCATCATCAACATTAACTCCACCTCCTGCCTCTCTCCTCTCTCTGCAGGATGGGGGGTGGGGCTGAGAATTCCAAGCTTCTAATCCTGGCTTGGTCTTTCCAGTGACCAGCCCCTGTCCTGGAGCTATCCAGGAATCCACCTGAGTCACCTCAATAGAAAAAAAAGATGCTCCTAATGCTCTTATCACTTAAGAAATTATAAGGGTTTTAGGAGTTCTGTGCCAGGAACCAGGGGCAGAGACCAATACATATGTTTTCTATTATCTCACAGGATCCAAGAGTCATGAGCCAGTTCACAGAGATTTCCTTAGAAAATCTGCCCCTCAGTATCATTGCATTCACTTTGGTATCTGATGTCTATTTATCTGGGCTTCTCCACTGAAACATGCAATTTAACATCCTGCAACATCCAGCTTTGTCCACTTCCAGAATCTTGATTCTGTTGATCAGACAGAGTCCAGGTATTTCTTTATAACAATTTCTCAATGGGTTCTTTATCAAGAGTACACACACACATACATCAGAACCCAGAACCTGAAATTAGAAATAAATACATTTTTCTATAGACGTTTGTAGTGGACATCTCTTGTCTTGTCTATCCATTCTGGGAATAGCACCCTTCATTCCTGTGGGAAACCCACTCCATAGGGCTGGCCCTGCCTTCTCTTCTACCTGGATGATGTGCGTGGGCAGGTGAGCCAGTCCTAGCCAATGAAAGCGTTCCATCCCTGCACCAGAGGATGAGCATGTAAACTAAGCCAGGCCTGCATCTTCCTGGGACTTTTGTACCCGGGCTAACAGGGACCACTGTCTCTTTCTACGCAGTTGCTAAGCCAGGAGGAACTGAGTCTGGAGCAGTCACGTGGAAAGGGCCCAACTGTTTGAAAACTGAGGCCAAGTAGAGACACGTGGAGATGAGAAGCAGAGAGAGAGAAAGAGAAAGAGAGAGAGATTTAAAGAGAAAGAGAAAGGATAGTGATGACATGGTTTAACCATCAGATCCAGCCATGTCTAAAGCCAGAAGCAATCCAGATGTGTTACTAACATGAGCCATGAATTCCCTTTTCTGTTTATGCCAATGTGAATTACATCTCTGTCACTCACAGCTGCAAGAGTCTCAACTAGTTCACATACATACATAAACAATAACTTGCACAGATTGTCCAGTGGGTTATGTTATAAATCAGACCGGAGGTCTGATGGCCACCAGTGTGCCCAGAAAAAGAGAGACTCTGTTTCTCCAGACCACCCAGGTTTGCAGCATCTCTTCCCCCTAACATTTGTACGGAAAAGGGCTCCCAATTGGGCTGTTCGGTGTCACATCCTGGGTAAGACTGTTAAGCATCCTCTCAACAGTGGGGGCACAGGGCACCACCAAGGATGTCAGCTTTCATTGTCACATGCCCAGTATTTTGTGGACTACAATATTATACAAAATTATGAGTGCATTTTGCCCATCACAAGTGAATCATTGGGCCATACTAAAACTATAGATGAACATCTTAGGGATGCTTTCTCATAGCTGGGGATTGCATATTCTGCCCTCTTTTCAGACATGCTATGTCATAATGGAAATGCTGGTCTGGATGATGCAAGCCAACAAAATTCCTGCTAGCTTCACTAGGCTCTACAAGTTAGATAGGGATACTTGAGAAGCTCTGAACAGTGCCGTGAGCTCCTCCTGGAATTGTAACTGCTTCCGGGCAGGTGGCCCCTCAAAGAGGAAATTCAACAGACAATGTTACATAATTACTTATCAGTCTTCTTTCCATGGGACACTTGCCAGAAAGCTGAGGGTGGGGAATGCCTTAGAAAGTCTCGAGAGACAGCTTGCCCTGACCACAGGAAGGCTTCTAACAGAGCCGAGAGGTGTCCAGAGCAGGATGAGTGATGATTCTTTACTATCTACAATTTTTGAAGCTTCACACAAAATCTACTTTTGATCATTGGCCAAAAGGGAAAGATCTGGATTGAATGACTTCTCCCTCCTCATTTAAGCATATAATGGTACGTGTTGGAATTCCACTCCTCATTCTGGGCCTCAGGTTACTGAGGGCCAGAGGTGGTCCCTGGCTGATCCTTCTAGGTGTGGGGAGTCCATAGTGACCCCGTAGTTATACTGGGGTGGCCAGAATGGCAGATGGTGCCTGAGCTGCCCACAGAGCTTTCCTGGGTACACAAGAGAAAGACACAGAAGTAGTTCAGGGCTCCAGTGGCTTCTTGCTTGCTGACTTCTCCCTCAGCAACTAGGAAAACTTCCATCATTATGAAGTAATGAGGAAGCTGTTTTTGAAATGCCTACTGATAAATTTTCCTCTTGGTCCTCTGGGTTGTTTCTCCTTCTTCTCCTCCTCCTCTGCCTCCGCCTTCTCCCCCTTCTTCTGGCAGCCTTTCCTCCAGGAGAAAAAAAAAGTATGCCTGAGATGAAAACAGGGAAGAGGGCGGATCAGAAGGGAGGTCCCAACAGGCTGGAAGGGAAGGACAGAGACTTCAATGCTTCTTGGGATCAAAATCCCTTGGAGATGAGGACGAGTGGAAACACAAGGCAGGTGAGAGAAGTGGGGCAGGAAATCTGTGAAGAGAAAGGTTGTTCCAGCTTCCCCAGGTGCAGCCTGAGGAAAAAGACTGCCTCTCAGAGGATGCTTCATGTGGGCATCAGGCCACAGCCAACGTCCATCCCACCAAGTGAGAAATGGCTGAGCGTGGTGCCTCGCTGGGCCTGAAGTACTCGTGCAGTTCCCCACTCCTGTAGGTGGGCTGAGGGAAAGCCAGACACGTCTGGGCCAGTGCCCCACTTCTCGCCATATTCAACATGGAGCAGGAGGGGTGGTACCCGGAGGCTGGAAGGAAGCATCCAGATAAAAGGGTCTCCAGTAGTGCTCCAAACCGTGAGGCATCCACATGTCAACCCAGGTGCTTCTGCATGCCACCGTGGGAGGACACAGGGACTGAATGGAGCAGGAGGCCAGCAGACAAGCGGGACAGGAGGCTGCAGGATGTAGGAGAAGAGACAGGAACCAGGACTGTGGGCAATGAACACCAGCACCACCCCCAAACACCAGGCAGGTATGGACCTGAGGGGGACTCTGGCACAGAGCTATCAACCACTTTGCAGAGGAGACAAGTGAGAACAGAGACCCCTTAGTGCCTGTAGCTTCCCTGAACCTGCCATCTTGAAAGAGATGTTTCTCCATCCCTCGAGGAGGGAGAAACAGCCCTGGGAGAAACTGGAACTTCAGATCAACTGAGTGTTTACCTCCAAAGAGAGTGAGTTAACCCCAAAGAGAGTACTTCATCTGAGAAGAACCTGGGTCCCTTTCATTAATTCTGTATTTAGTTGTTCAACAAACACATATTGAGTGCCCACCGTGTGTGTGCCAGACCCTATTCTAGGCACTGGAGATTCAGCAGTGAGAGACCAAGTCCCTGCCCCTGTATGGCTCACATCCTTGAGGGGAGATGGAAATACATTTGAGAGGATAAAAAAAGAGTGTTATGGGCTGAATTGGGTCTCCCCCAAATTCACATATTGACATGCTAACCCCCAGTCCTCAGAATGTGACTGTATTTGGAGATGGGGCCTTTAAGGGGTGATTAAGTTAAAATGAGGCCGTAGGGTGAGCCCTAATCCAATCTTCCTTATAAGAAGAGGAAATCTGGACACAGAGAGACACCAGCGGTGCACACAGAGGAAAGACTACGTAAGGACACAGTGAGAAGGCGACCATCTACAAGTCAAGGAGAGAGGTCCCAGTAGAAACCAGCCTTGCCGACACCTTGATCTTGAACTTCTAGCCTCCAGAACTGTGAGAAATGAATTTCTGTCGTTTAAGCCACTGAGTGCTGGACGCTACTAAACACTTCATTTACTCCATCTCATTCATTTTCACAGGGACACTATGAAATAGGACTATTATTGCCCCACTCCATGAGGACTAGTCACTTGATTGACAGTTACCCCCCTCTAGCCACTAACCTGGTGATGCCTGAAAAAGAACCCTTAAGAATAGGAACTATATCCATGCTTTAGCCTACTTTCTAAACAGAGAATCTGCCTATCAGAATCACCCGGAAACTTTAAACCACAGAAACCCGGGTCCCACTCCAACCTCCATCTTAGAATCTCTGGGGCTGGTGGCCTGGAATCTGGTTTCAGTAACTTCCAAGTTATCCTGAAATATAATACAGCATTTAAACCTGGTTTCTCTGTATCATAGGAACTGCTGCCCCGTAGTGTTTCCTCCCCTGAGACAGTACTTGATCTCAGAAGGCAATGCTGAGGATTAACCCAGGCAGCCAAAGAGCATGGGAACAAGCACTATCCATGG
Source organism: Ceratotherium simum simum (assembly GCF_057802395.1). NCBI lineage: Eukaryota > Metazoa > Chordata > Mammalia > Perissodactyla > Rhinocerotidae > Ceratotherium > Ceratotherium simum. The sequence goes on from NC_141917.1 coordinate 12,493,377, forward strand.
GCAAGTCCTTTTGCCCCTTCGGGACCCCACCCCCCCATCCCTCACATTCATCCTTTTGCACCTTGGATGATTCAAGGGGGCAGCCAGAGGGGCTGAAAGCCAGGCAGGTATCGCAAATGGCCAGCACTGGTTATGGACGCAGTTTGCCCACAAAACCCCCATTGTTTCTAAGGTGGGCCTGGTTCCCTCCTTTTCCATACATCAGCCTCCGTTGGCTTCCCGGAGATTCCTTTTCCCTTTCAGCCACTGAATACATTTTGACCAACTGTACTTTTGCAAATTTGTCTCAGGGGAGGAAGAAGGAGAGGGGACACCCACACGGCAGGACTGCACTCAGCTCCCTCCCCTTGACTGGTGCACCGTGAGTCTCTCCTTCTTTGTCTTTTTCTTCATCAGCAGAGACCAAAGACCGCCCTAGCAGACGTGGAAGGTCTGTGTGGCTCTCCCAGGAAACTAACCCCAGGGGGAACTGCGTGATTCTGGGACTCTCCCTGTTTATGTTGAAAATGTCTGCAAATTGCAGAAGTTGCCCATTTGCCTCTGACCGTCCAAGTTAAGCAAGTAAAATCCCGCCAGAAAATCCTCAAATTGTAGTGCATACAATCACCGTGGTTCTCAGTTCCAACCCTTTCCCTTGTAGAGCTTCGGAGGAAAGATCTTCAAAAAGAAAAGTGGGCTTTAGAATACATTTCTGTCTGCACACGTTGGTGTTTTCAGCTTACGTTGGTGTTTTGAGCTTGGTCTTTGTCCACAGAAGTCTCCAGCTGACTGTGGGAGGCAGCCACAGGAGGTGGGCGCAGCAGAGTGACTCTGGGAAGTGAACCCAGTTTACCAAAACTAGCCTCAAATCAACCCAAAAAAGCAAAGCTGAATTTCTGTGGTCACTGACAGCTGCCTGTTAATTTCTTTTTAAGAGGAAACAAAGAAAGAAGAAAAAAAAAATCTCCAGATTTAACTATATAAGGATATTCAGCAATAGGAGAGAGTAATACTAGGCCATGGTTTGTGTTTCTTGCATCTCTTTGAGTGGCTGCTGAAATGTTTTATGAGACTTTGCTTCAGAGCAAACCAGTTTGAGCCAATGACGTGCCTAGTGTGGTGAACTCAGTTCCTCTCTGTTTCCTGCGGGCCCTGTAGGGTGAGACTCCTGTCGCTCCTGCCTCCTTATAAAACCAGCCAGAGGTCCTTCATCTTTGCCCTGTGTTTTGAGTCGGGGTAATTAGGGCTCTTTCCTGCCCCACCTGCCCATCTTTTCTGTTTGCCCAAGCTGCCCTGGCGGCAAACAGCAGATGGTCGGGGCCAGAACAATGGCTTCGAGGCTGCAGAGCAGACGAAGATGAAGGAGCTGCAGTGTGGAATCTGGAAGGGGCGTGGACGTGCTTCCCAGAAGGTGGAAGTTGAGGCTGCCAACCTTAGAGGAAAAGCCACAGGAAACTTGGGTTCTACACCCTCTTCATTCAGAATTCATTCAGGAGATTCTTGTCAACAATTCTCAGTTTCTCTATCTGGGACCTAAGTCTCTTCTCTCCTAAACGTGTATGAAATGTGAGCTGGTGAGAAATACCCTGACTTCTAACTGGGTCAGGAAAGTAAGGACCTAATTTAAATTTTCTCTTTAGTTCTTTGACAAGGATAGAGAAGAAATGTGGAAGGTTGAAAAAAAGTAGGACAAGGGTGTCAACTGTCTGAGCAAAGAGGGGAGGTGGTGTTCTCACCACAAAAAAGAAACGGTAATTGTGTGACGGCATGGAGGTGTTAGCTAACACTATGTCGGTCAAGATTTTGCAATATGTAAGTGTATCAAATCAGCGAGTTGTACACCTTACATTTATCCAATGTTGTATGTCAATTATGGCTCAAAAAAGCTGGGAAAAAAAGAGTGAGATGGGAACAGGGGTGGGGAAAGGGAGGGGGCCAATCGTGGGACCTCCTGTCCCTGAAGAATCAGGGCTCTAGATTTCTTTGAGCCTTGCTTTGTATTATGTGTCACCAATTTAAATACTGTGTCATGTGTATCTGCTTTTATTTTCATTTTTTGAGATTATTGAAGGGAAAAGTATGTAAATTTTCAGTCAGTGGCAAAGATCACAAAGGAGCCAAGCATGAGACCAGAGACTTGCAGATTTTAGAGACAAGATCTCAGAGGAGAGAAAGTGTTTCTGGAATCTCATGACCTCAAACCTGTAGGAGGGAAGCTAGCACCACACCCTCACTACCCTAATCTTTGGCCTTAAATTTAAACCAGTTTCTTTAGATCTAACAGCAATATCTGAGCTATGAAGAGTCAGGAAAGGCTTCAAAATGTAAAACGTAGGACTTGTTTATCGTAAAAATAACTAACACTCATTGGGTCATTATTATGTGCCAGGCATGGGCTCCAGGCTTTACATAGTTAAATCCCAACAACCCTGCGAGTAGGTTCTGCTGTAATGCCATTTTGCAGAGTTAGAAACTGAGGCAATAAAGAGGGTAAAAGATTTAGCCAAGTTCCCTTAGCTACTAAATGGTAGAGTCAGGCTTTGATCCCAGGTCCTCGGGATCCAAAGTCTACCATGACACTACGGCAATTTATGTGAGAATATAGTTGGGTCGACACTATAGTTATATCATATCATATTATCACAGCCCATATTATTGAACACTTGCCATGTGTCAGGCAAGTTTTTGATGCTTTACATGCACCACTTCATTCCATGCTGTTAATACCCCAACAAGAGAGGTGCTACTGTGATCCTGGGGTTCTAGGTGAGACCTCGGGGGCTCAGGAAGGTTGAGCGACTTGCCCAAGGTTGCGGTCAGTGGTAAAATCAGGGTTCACACTCAGAGTCTGAACCCAGAGTCTCAGAAGCTACTGATGAAGCTAATCAGGTACCCATTAAGCAAGGCCTCCCTGCTTGGCCTGTTTTATGAACTGATACATGCATTTCCAAGACAGTCAACCTGCAATGTGTGAATTAAATGTCTCATCTTGGGCCCCAGGAATTCAAATGGCCTGCACAAAGATCAGACTCATCCTTTTGGCCCAGGTAGGTCCATGCATAAAGCATTACCAAAAGTGCCTCTTAACATACTGGAACGGAAGCATGGACCTAGATGGTTAATGAACTTTCTAGTTGTGCTTCCTTGCTGAAGGCATTAGTGAAATGCATCTGCCTATAATTTATACTAGTCCAGCCAACTGGATTGACATCTTATTCAGATCACTCCACTATACCCAGCTCCCTAAAGAAAAGGACTCATTGTTTGACTTAGCTTCAAAGGTAACAGCCTCAGTTTCTTTGCATGTAAAATGAGATTTACTCCAGAGCCCCTGTGCTCTGGCATTCTGTGCATTCACAATCTATGTCTCTGGTAACTCTCCACAAGGATTCCTTCTGGACATAACAGAACCATGGGACAATTTCATCGTGCTGAGTTCTTGGTCTGCCTCTTGGAGGGTTTGTCCAGGCAATAGTTACAGTTACTATTGCCTAGGATACTACCCCAAACTTGGTGATTTGAAACCACCATGGTTTTATTATGTGCATGGATTTTGTGAGCCAGGAATTTGAAACAGGCATAGCAGGGACCTTTCTCTGATCCATGATGTATGAGGCCTCAGCTGGGAAGGGTCAAAGGCTGAAGAAGACTTGACAGCTGGAGACTGACTTGTCTCCAGGCACATTTACTCTCATTCTGTCACATGACATGGCTAGGAGCATCACAGACTAAGGCCTGCCAACCAGAGTGCTCACATGGGGCCTCTCCATGTAACAGGGCTTCCTCCCAGCATGGCGGCCATGGCTGCTTGGTCTTGTTACAGGGTGGCTCGCAGTCTGAGTGCAAGTATTCCAGAGAACAAGAGGGAAGCTACATCACCTTTTATGATAGCCTCAGAAGTCATGTAACATCGCTTCCACAATACTGTACGACTTTGTCAACAAAGTCACAAGCTGCCCAGATTCAAGAGGAGGGGTAAGATGCCACCTCTTGATGGGACGGTGGCAAGGGGGCATTGTAGAATGGCACTGGGATGGGAAAGCGGCCACCACTCGAAATCTGCCATAACAAGTCCAAGAACACAGATGAGAAATCACAGGATCGATTTGCCTTTATTTTATTTTATTTTTCTCCCCAAAGCCCCCAGTACATAGTTGTATATCCTAGTTGCAAGTCTTTGTAGTTCTTCTAGGTGGGACACTGCCTCAGCATGGCTTGATGAGCGGTGAGTAGGTCTGCACTCAGGATCTGAACTGGCAAACCCCAGGCCACAGAAGCAGAACGCGTGAACTTAACTGCTGTGCCACCGGGCCAGCCCCTTGACTTTCCTGTATAAGAAAACCAATGACCTCAATCCAAAAAAATGAAAATCATTAAAATCTTTGTAGAAAAGCTGACTTTCCCGTATTCCAGCATTTGCACGTTTATTTTCACAAAAATAGAGCAAGAATTAAAGAAAAGCAGTTAATGTGCTAAACTATGTCCTCTAAGCAATTGCAGGGAGACTGAGAAATCTCAGGCTGGTGCTAGTAGGCGAGAGCTCTCTCGATGACCTGGAATGTGCTTTTATGAGAATGAGTAGGGAATTAGCAAATGCTACAGGATTAGAATGACAAAAGGGAAAAATTTGAAAAGGCCCAGGACAGAGGCTTGTTCCTGGCAGTAGATTTCACTGATTCCTGGTAAGAAGTGATAATTACTTAATACAAGAATAACACTCTATTAAATATATAATTATGTTTAAGTCATAATTATGCTTAAGTTGTATTTTTTAAGAAGATAGATTTCAGTAGTTCTTTTTTTTATTTGTTTATTATGGTAACATTGGTTTATAACATTGTATAAATTTCAGGTGTACATCATTATACTTCTATTTCTGCATGGATTACATCACGTTCACCACCCAAATACTAATTACAATCCATCACCACACTTGGTAGTTCTTGCCTGCCCACGATTCCTTCCTCCTTCTCTGGTAACGAATGGGCCTGTCCACTTTGGGAATGGACAGGCCTGTCCAGGTAGGGTTGACCTTGTACCTGGTGAGGCTGATAAACCAAGGGCCTCACCAGCCCTCCTCTGGACTCATGATCCAGGCTGGCTCTGTGTAATGATTCATGCAGTCATTGTTCTAGGAGTGTGTGTGTGTGTGTGTGTGTGTGTGTGTGTGGTGTCTACTGTGGGACCACAACCCATTCTCTAGGATTTCCATGGCTGCTGGGAGAGATAGAATCTTCTTTTGAGGTTGTGTGTGCTAAGGATCACATGAGCCTGGATCTGGAGAGAGAGAGACAGAGACAGAGACAGAGACAGAGACGGAGACCAAGAAAGTAATGACATGATATTGTCTGAGCTATTGGGAAACAGTTATGCTTGGAGCCAGAGCTACCCCTCGGACTTCCCAGTTAATAGAGTTGATGAATTCCCTTTTTAACACATGCTGGTTCTGACTGGGATTCTGTCGCTTATAACCACAAGGTCCTGACTTACACGTTAGTGTATGAGCAACACTGCACACCGCGGACCGGCCGCTCTCATTCAGCTCTTTTGGCCTCATGTGGTCTCCCAGGCGGAAGAGCTCCTCCCGCTGTAGTGAGAGATGGGGATCTAGACTGGGGAGTTCCTGACCTAGACCCCCTCCTGATCCTGGAGTTCAGCCTGCACAGAAAGGCAAGCAGCAATCCTCTGGTGGTTCACACACTTCAGGAATATTCTCTTGGCCTTCAGGATGGAAGTGATAGCATCACAAATGTCCTTTGACTACTAGCAGGACTTTGGAGGCCTAGGATCAAGGGAAAGGGTCACGGGGAGTTAGGCCCAAGAATTGTGGCAAGAAAAGAAGACTTGAGAATATTGAGATCCTGGAAAATGAAAACGTCCTTCATTTTCCTCTGGCACAGATCCGTGCACACACATTCATAGCTATTATTTTTAAAATGCTTAAAATTTTATGTACTGACATCTCAGCCCTGCCCTTGAACATGATGTGCTAAAGGGTGTGGTGCCAGAACTTGGCTCCTGCAGCCCCCAGGCTGCCCTACCATCGGCTGGAGTTCCAGGGCCACCATCCAGGGAAAGACTTCTCTTTGCATCGTTTTGTTGTAAAGAGGTTGCTTTTAATGAAAACTCTTTTTTCTTGCCTTTTCTTCCCTCTATATCAAGTTTCATTGTATTCAGAGACATTCCTTGTGTTTGAAGGAGGCACATGTATTTTTTTCTTGTACTTAAGTGCTGACTCATTTTAATGGAATAAGACAATTTATTTTTAAGGTCATGATGCAACCCACACTTATGGTTTCTCAGGGATGACTGATTATGTTGTATTTTTCCAAAATACATACTTTTTAAAAATGTATATATATAAAATATATATATTTACTATATATATAAAATAGTATATACAGTTACATATAAATATATATTTACTATATATATACTGTATATATAATATATGTATAAATAGTAAGTACATATGGCTTTAAAAACCACATAGTTTTTAAAAGCTTGTAACAAGAGCAAAGCTCCCAAGCTTCTTGCTCTAAAATTTTAGCTCTTTTCCTAGTTCTTCTGGTATTTCTTCTCATATTTCTAAATAATATGCCTTTTCTACTCTTTATCATTTTAGACATTGTCTTTTGACTTCCTGTTACAATAAATGAAAATTCGTCTCTGTTACTCTTTCCCACATTTTTATCTCCTCCCATCCTACCAATATGGTATGTCAAGATTTTTTTAACCTTTTATGACTATGTCAATATTGTTCATTGCTGAGCCAAGAAATATGACATAATCTATGTTTCCCCTCTTGTACAATGTTTGTTCTTCCTGGAGTTCATTGTTTTACTTTGTTCACTTGCCTGGTTTTCTTTGTACCCATATTTAATTTTTTTCCAAGTGTGCCATCAGCTCTACCAGGTGCCTACTATATTATCTTCCAAATGCTCAAATGCGTTAATACATAACCAATTCCATTTTTCTCCCTGGAGCCCTCCCTTCCGGAATCCCCTGGCTTCCTGTCCCAAAGGGTCTGATTAATCTCTAGACTGGCTGCACAGCTGTCATCTAGGGACTTCCCTTGGCCAGGCCCTGTGGTGTTATCAAGGCTCTCTGTCTCTCTCTCCATCCCCTTGGCCAGGATCACACTTCATACAGTAGGATGGCTGTGGCCACTCTTGCTGCAGATCCTTCCTAACGAATGAAGGGTACCAGAATATGCCGCCCCAAAATATGCCTCTTTGGCATATGGATGATTCTGAGCTAAAGACCTTTAAGAATCAGTAGACGCAAGAGCAGGGAAAACTAAAAATAGGGCACAAGTTGTCCTTTTGCAAAGTAAATTTCCCTTTATAAAGTAAATTTCCATTTGTTAAGAGGTCTTCCTCTCCTGCACCGGGAAGTGGAGGACTCTTAACAACTCTTATCAATGGAGAAGGCACGGACTTAACACAAAACACACTTTGCTGAATAACCCTTGTTTACCACACTTTTCCTGGTCACCTTCCCATAGCTTGTCTCCCCACCCCCCAGAAGCCCCAGATCCCTTTTCTTTGCTTAGCTAAGACTATATCTTAAGCCCAAGTTCTAAACACCTCTTTGGCTTACTCATCACTGGGTGCTGCCATGTATATGCTCCAAGCACACGTGAGGAAACTTCTGTTTGTTTTTCTCTTGCTAATCTGTCTTTCGCCTAATTTATAGGTTCTTCCAGCTGGAGAATTTAAGATGAGTAAAGGAAAAAGATTTTTTTCCCCTTCCCTCTACTAGCAATCCTAGTGAAAAGTGACTTCTTTATTCTAATGTCCATATGTCAAACCCACGGAAGGCTCCGGTAGTCTCTGTGTGGGTCATTGGCCCCTTCTGGACCAGAAGAGATGAAGGGCTCCAATGGCCCCTTGTGTTTGGCATCCCCTTTAAATAACACGGAACTGGGAAGGGGTGGGTGTTCCCTGAAAGAAGGAGCCAAGCTGACCCACCCCGCACGTCCACTGCAGGGATGAACCAAGAAAAGACAGACGGAGGGGCATTAATTTGAGATCCAGAGGACCAGGGCTCTATTCTTGGTTGCACCTACTGAGTAGTTGCATGACCTTAGGAAAATTGGCCTCTTCACCTCAGTGTCCATTCTCTTCAAAGGAAGCATCTAGATTAGAGTTTGTGAGGTCAATGAATAAGAGGCATTAACTGAAAGAGAAGCAAAAAGTTATTTGGTCTCAAGAATTGCAATTCAGGGAGCACAGATTCAGGTAGAAACCCAAACAGCGTCCCACTAGGGAGTAAAAGTCAGGGGCTTTCAAAGGCAAGGAAGGGAGCTTGTATTACAAAAAATTTTAATTGATGTTGGAGGCAGAGAACTAGTCTTGGCTAAATATTGATTGACTATTGATTCTGTCTTCAGAAAGCCCACAGTCTTCAGTCTCTGTGATCAGGATGTCCTTTCTCCTGCTGACTTCTTAAACAATTGCTTGTAAAACAATGGCCATTTTGGCCCAATCCAAGGTTCAAGACTGCAAGGCAGTTCCTGTGGAAAGGCAGCTCCAATTCCATTTTAAAATGGCTCCACTATAGTCAATTTTGACAGTGATACAATCCAAGATTCTAAAATCTTACCTTCTGTCCCATAAGAGCTTGTAATATAAAGCATGCTCTGACTTGGCCTTAGGTGTAGATCACAAAATAATAATGGAAAAGAAAAGTGGAATCAGAAAGTAAATGATCCAAAACAATAATTAACATTGATTAAACTTCTCCTAGGAGCCAGGCATTGTTGGATGTTTTATTTGAATTATCACATTTTTAATTTCCAAGAATTCTTTCTTGCTCTCTGATTGATCCAATTTCAAAGCATCCTGTTACATCTCTGTGCCTCAGTTTCCTCATTTGTAAAATAGAGATAATAATCTTACCTACTTTGTGAGGTTTTGGTGAGGATTAAATGAGACGATGCATATAAAGCACTGAGAAGTGCCAAGAATATAATCACCCACCACATATTATCAAGATTATGAGTAGCTATTCTTCTTGTTGGTTTTCTCCATAGTGGGCCTTTTAGGGGGAAGTTTTCTCTCTCTGCCCAGTTATCCCTTCTGCATCAACCTTCTCTCATCCAAAAATGTGTTGCAATTTTTTGCCTACTGGTATTTCTTCTTTGATTTTTCTGTGTCCTTTTTTAATTCCTCTGGTCATTTTAGGGTAGAAGATATGATAAATGCACTCAGGCAGTCTGCCACTGTTACCCACTGTCTACCGGTTTTTGGCTTTTGTTAATTTAAATTTTTTCTTTTTTTTTATCTTGTTTTATTTAACCCATGACATTTCTCAAAGGCTGACACTTAATTGAGCTTTCTCTTCCTCATCAGTAAAGTACCAATAGTCACATGTAAAATCCCCGACATAGTGCCTGGAACACAGGAAGGGCTGAATGAAGATTGGAGGTGTCTCCCTCCCTTTATCTTTTCCCTCTTTATGGTGACATGTCTCATGATTTCTGGCTCTGGGTAGCCACTAAATAAGCTTCATTCTAAACTGGACAAGACGGGAGAAGCAATGCGTCTCCTCTCATCAGTCGAGAAAGACCTCCAGGAACAGGTAGGCAGGATTTCAGCAGGGTTTAAATTATGGGCAGAGACAACTGATGGAGCTGTGTGTGAGGGCCTTCTGCCTTCTGTGCAGCTTTAAACCATGGCTGAAGATCGGAGGGGCACGAGCCAACTAAAGGATTCTGTGTTGGTGGGTTGTCCAAAAAAGTATAGATCATACCAACAATGAGTTTCCAAGGTCTCTTGTCATTGGCTCATTCATTCTTTCATTCTGCAAACATCTGTTGAGTGATTGCGATGTGCTAGGAGCTGGGGATACCTCAGTGCACAAGGCAGATGAAGTCTATGCTTCCCTGAGTGGCCCATTCCACTGGTGTAGGGTGAAATAGCTTTGCCATCTGGAATTTTATTCAGTATCACATAAACGTTATGCCAACCCAATAGCTCTTCCTAATTCCCTTCTCTATTGCCGCTCCCCACTACAGAGGCTGAAAAAGCTAAATCTTGCTTTTCCAGCTTACCCTGAGGTCAGGGTAGTTGCATGACACCATTCTATAGAATGTTACTTAAGTAATTGTCTACTGGGGGCTTCTGGGAAGGATACAAGTAGCTGGTGCTGCCTCGTTCCCTTCTTCCTTTCTTGAATTTGAACACAATGCTTACAGCTTCAACAGCCTTCACTTCGGAAGGACCAAGAGAGTCACAGGGTTGAGAAGCAGAACCAATGCCAACAATCTTTTCTCTGGACTTCTTGTGACCTGAGACCCTTATTCATTTTATCCACCATAATTCAGGTTTGTTTTTAGTCATAGCTGGAAACATTCTTAACTGACACGCCAAGATAGCAATCAACATAAACTCTTTTACTTTTCTGTTCTCTCTTAAAATAAAACTTAAAAATGTTCCCACATTGAATATTCTTTTAAAAATTTAAATTGTCATTGGCAGATCATTTGCTTAATATTTTTGACAGAGCAATTAACTTCTTCCACTTAGGGATCATTATGGGTAGAAAGCCAATCTGGCAGCAACTAACAAAAAAATCATTTAAAGTTATATGAGCTTCAAGCTCAGATTCCAAAATCGGGCTTGACAACCCTAAGAACTGCCACAGTGCTGCTCTCCTGAGAGACGTGGGGGGCTCGAACATAAAGGGTGGAAAAGCAGGAAGATTCCTATAAGCATCTCAGTAAAAGGACAGAACACAAACCCCAGCAGAAGCACTAACATCATCAACAACCCCCGAGCCCGTGAGGCTTGCTGGAAAACCATGCCAGCCCTTGTAGGATTATCATTCCTAATGGAAACTCAATCCAGAAGGTCACAGAAATTCAAGTTGCAGCAAAAGCTAGTGTGATAACAGAAATCCTAATATGATTAGAATAGGGATTGGCAAACCACATCACAGGCCAAATGTGGCCCAACACATGTCCTTGTATGGCTTGTGAGCTGAGATTGGTTTTGACGTCTATAAAGGGTTGGAAACTAATCAAAAGAAGAATAATATTTTGTGGTATGTAAACATTACATAAAATTTGAATTTCAGTGTTCCTAAATAAAGTTTTATTGGAACACAGCCATGCTCATTCATTTATGAATTATCTAGGGCTGCTTTCTTGTCACAATGGCAGAGTTGAGGGGTTGCCACGGCTTACAAAAACTCAAATATTTACTATCTGGCCTTTTACAGAAAGTTTGCCCACGCTGTTACGGAATTTAGGGCCTGAGCAATGACCCATTCCACAAGAAACATCAATAGTGTACCAAACTCAACTATTACTCAGATAAAAGAGTCAAAGCAGAGGAGGCAAGATTCTCTATAACACAGATGAGTTCCCCCAGTTTCTTAGGGGATTGTGTGTTAAAATAACATTAAAAAATTATACCAGTAATATAATTTTGGAAAATACTGAAAAGTATGCAAATAAAATTAAAATAGCCTTTAATTTTATCACCCAGGATAACAAGTATTAATATTTTGGGGTTTATTCTTCCAATATTTTTCTGAACATAAATTTTTTTTCTACAAAATTTGGCTACATACACTACATTAGTATTATTTCAGTTGTAACTGTAGGAAACCTGTCTTAAATAGACTTCAGCTAAAAGAAATGGGGAGACGGAGAGTTTTTTGGCTCAGGTAACTGCAAGTTATAGGAGCATTACTACTTCAGGTATGGCTGAATCCAGGAGCTCAAACAATGTACTGGGGCTCTTTCTCCATCTCTTGGTTCCACTTCCTCCATACACTTCTCAACATCAGACAGGCTCTTTCCTTATAGTGACAAAAGGGCTGCAGAAGTCCCCATTGCACCTTTAACCAACATAGCAGCAATCCCTACAGGAGGAAAGAAAGAGCATATCTTCCCACAAAAGAAACACACGTGAGTCTTTCCAGTGTCAGTCAATATTTTTGACTCTATGAATTTTATTTGCTGCCTGACATGTAATTATTTAGTTGTACCACAAGTCTTTAAACCAACTTGTTTGAGGAAATTTTCATCTCAGAATCATGATTATAGGGTTAGATAGGGTCTGAGAAATCATCCAGTACATTCTACTCCTTTTACAGTCAAAGAAATTGAGGCCCAGAAAACATAAGGGATTTCCCATTATCATTCAAGTAATTGCTGGTGGGGAGCCAGATCTAGAAGATTTCAAGAGTCACTCTCTTCCACCAGCTCCTCTCTCTTAAATGTAAAGCCTGAAGCAAAATTTCCGGCTAGAAAAGCAGTCAACTAACAGAGTGTACCTGCCTGGGGATCTTGAAAAATAAATGAGTCAGAGAAAAAGAGCAGTCTGGTTTTCTTTCCTACTCCTGGATTTACTTCTAAAAATGGGGGTGGGGTGAGGGTAGGCAAAGCCGCAAAGGCTGCCGTCTGTTTGTTCCTCTTTAACGAAGTATTAAAAAATATGCTTTGTTGGTTAATGGGAGCTGCAAGCCCCGTAAAGTATCTCAAACTTTTAGAGATTGCAGCTCTCCATGTATTTTTACTTGATCATCAGATTATACGGCAAAATTGTTTTTTAATTTGTATGTTACATGTGGCGAGGCTCCTGCTGTCCCTGTAATATTAAAAATCTTACCAGGCATGAAGGAGGAAGTGTCATCCTTCGGAAGCAGAACTAGTGGAGGAGGACATCTGAGTACTCAGAGCCCATTTGTAGAGAAAGGGAAAGAATCCATTTGCAGGCTCAGTGAGCCTGGTGATGAGGAGGAAAGGGGACGGTCCTTGAAGAAAGGCCTAATTCCTGTTCTCTGTATTCTGCACGCGCTCATTCAGTGTCCACCAGACATTGAGCAGAGGACTCAGGGGAGACTGAGATCTGTGTCCCTGGCCTCAGGAGCTCACAGTCAAGTGTGGAGAGAGACAAGGACTTGGACAAGTAGCTCCCGGCATACTGGGTGCAGTGGGAACAGGGGGGATACGTGGGAGGGCGGCGAGGGGGTTCCTAACTCATCGTGGGTGGTCCAGAATTGCTTCCCAAAGGAAAGCAGGCTTGAACAGAGTCAGGAAGGACCACTGGAGTCAGCCAGGTCGTGCAAACACCAAGACCAAAGGCCGGAGACAGTGAGTGAGCTCTGCTCTGTGCAAACTGCTGGCAAGACAGATGTCAGGAATTTGGGAGAGAGTGAAGCCATTTAATTCGCTAAAAATAAAAAATGAAAAAATCAAGGAAATGCTAAGTTCTGCTCTGGACCTGCACAAAATCATGAAGATTTTCTCCACACACACCACCCCTGCATCTTTCGGTTCCTCTTAGCTGACCGCCTTTATCCCTCAGGCCAGCTCTTCAGCTCTCCCCGCTCCTCTTATCAACATCTGCTCTTACAAAGAGCCAAGGCTTGTTGACACTAAGGTGTAAATGGCTGATAGGCCAGTGTTGTCATCTAGTTGATTGATACTATTTTTACAGTAGACAAAATCCCAGACCAAGGAACACACGTGGGACTGTAGCGTGAGGCCCCAGCTGGGACAGCCGGCAGGCCCCAATGTGGGGAGTCACGGGAGCTTCTACCCGTGCCCGCTGGACAGGGTCAGAGCTCTTCAGGCTCCCGCCATGTTGGCCCCTCACTCAAGGCCTCTCCTGGCTGTCTTGCCTGTTTAGACTTCACACCTTGGCCTCCCCACTCCCGCCTTCACCCTTGGATTCTCAGCATTGGTTGTGAAATGCCAGCTTGGGTCTTGTCCTGGCGCCAGGTTCACTGCTTGCAGCATCCACTCGCCCCCATGCGGTGATGGCGGTCACACATGTCATCCACGCCTGCACTGGCCTGTTGCAGGCTGGACCGCGGTTCTCCTAGCCTCTGCTCATCGAGAAAAAGATCAGATGGGCTTTCAGGGAATCGTCGAGTTCCTGGGATGTGATTTTTTTTTTTAGGGGATACCTTCCATATGAGCCTGGAAGCTGGCTTCAAATCCCAAGTTGCCATTTACTAGCTGAAAGACCTAGTGCCAGATACTTTAAACCCTTTGTGCCTCAGTTTCTTTGCTGTATATTGGGAATAATAATAGTACATATCTCAATTGGAGATTTGAATTAATTAATACATGTAAAGCATTTAACAGAGCCGGCACTACGTAAGGGCTCAAGTAAACTCTGCCATCACCATCATCATCATCACCATCATCACCTATTAACCTCTACGCATTGTCCTCTATTAGAAAAACTAACACTAACTGATCTTGGAATAAAAGTTTTATAGTTATTCAGGGGCTTCATGTAATTAAAAAGCAACATATGCCCAGATACAATGCACAACAAAAGTAGAAAGACAGGGTTTCTCAAATTTTACTTTTTGTGGATATCAACAGTGATGGCATAATGTTTTCAGAGACAATGGATAGTCAAAGGACTTAAATAACGCTTCTCCAAAGGTGATATACAAATGTCTAATAAGCACATAAAAAGATGCTCAACATCATTAATCATTAGGGAAATGCAAGTCAAAACCACAATGAGATACCACTTCACACTCATTAGGATGGCTATTAAAAAAAATAGAAAATAACAAGTGTTGGTGAGGAAGTGGAGAATTGGAAGCCTTGTGTGTTGTTGCTGGGAGTGTTTTCTGCTGTGGAAAACAGTATGGCTGTTCCTCAAAAAGTTAAACACAGAATTACCATATGATTCAGCAATTCCACTTCTGGGTTTATACCCAAAGGTCTGAAAATAGAGACTCAAGCAGATATTTGTACAGCTATATTCATAGCAGCAGCACTTACAATAGCCAAAACGTGGAAGCAACCCAAGTGTCCATTGATGGAGGAACGGATAAACAAAATGTGATATACACATACAATGGAATATTATTCGGCCTTAAAAAGGAAGGAAATTCTGACATGTGCTACTATGTGGATGATTCTTGAAGACGTTATTATGCTAAGTGAAATAAGCCAGTCACAAAAGGACAAATAGTGTATGATTCCACTTACATCAGGTACCTAGAGTAGTCAAATTCAGAAAGTAGTTGAAGGCAGAAAGTAGAATGATGGTTGCTAGGGGATGGGGGTGAGCGAGTGGGAAGAATGGGGAGTTATAGTTTAATACATACAGAGTTTCAATTTGGGAAGATGAAAAAAATTCTGGAGATCGATGGTTGGTGATAGTTGCATAACAATATAAATGTACTTAATGCCACTCAACTGTACACTTAAAAGTGGTTGAAATGGTAAATTTTATGTTATAAATATTTTACCTCAAACAAAAAAACAAATTTGGATAAAAACAATTGGAAATAAGTACAGGTGGAAAAATTTCACTAATTCTTAGTAGTAATTCCAATCGTTGCCTTTACTCACACATTCACTCATATTTTCAATCAATGAATATTGAATAATTACCCTCCATGTGCCAGGCACCATTCTTGGTATAGGAATTATAGCGACTGACCACCAACTCCCTTTGCAACCTCTCTATTAGAGGAGGATCTTTAACTGGAAGTCAGTCAACCAAGGTAACTCTCAGTAGAAATGAAGATTGCAATTACTGCCCAAAGGTGTAACTGGGTTCACTGCTCTCAGAACAAAAGTTGACTTGTCCTAGCCTGAGGCTGACCCAGCTATGAATGAGTGACCCTTGAGTATAATGAAATGTTTGGCATAGCAATGGAAAATACATTTTGCAACGTCTCCAGTGGTTCTGGACGTTCACATTCCATTTTCAGAGTTCAAATGGTCAAGGAAACTTTGTGAAAACAAAAATTCTAAGAAAATATTTGTTAGGAGCTATCGACCAGCTTTCCTTTTCTTTCCCTCCCTCCCTCCTTCCCTCCTTCCTTCCTTCCCTCCTTCCTTCCCTCCTTCCCTCCCTCCTTCCCTCCCTCCTTCCCTCCCTCCTTCCCTCCCTCCTTCCCTCCCTCTTTCTTCCTTTCTTTCTTCTAATTTGGGCCATATCAGGATCTTCCACGTAACTAACAGGAATAGCTGTTGTTCGGGCCACTCATTCTCAACTCCCCAGCATCACAGTCAAGCGGCCCTAGGCACAACGCTAGGCACTGCCTTTATTTTCCGTGGTTCTAAGGTCAATATTTTGGAGCGTGCAATGATTTATGTCAGTCTTTCAGTGTAGACAATTGCTATAGATGTCTTTGTTGAGTGCAACCTTCAGCTGGCCTCACACTGTACTCTCAGTTTACCCATTCACAAATATTCAAGCTCTGATCTAGACACTAGGGATTCTAGATCAGAGTTCTTGGCCTCAAAAAGCTCATAATCTACATATTTAAAAAAGATAGGGGCCGGCCCCGTGGCTTGGTGGTTAAGTGAGCGTGCTCCACTGCTGGCGGCCCGGGTTCGGATCCCGGGTGCGCACCGGCGCGCTGCTTCTCCGGCCATGCTGAGGCCGCGTCCCACATACAGCAACTAGAAGGATGTGCAGCTGTGACACACAACTATCTACTGGGGCTTTGGGGGGAAAAAATAAATAAATAAAATCTTTAAAAAAAAAAAATAAATAAATAAAAAAATAAAAAAGATAAAACATAACCTCATAATTGTTAAGACATGTAGTAAATCACGCATGGGTAGACCAGAAAGTTCAATCAGAAATTTCTATGTGTAGTCATGTCTTTATTCGACTAATGTTTATATGGTGTTTATTATGCACCAAGCATTACTCTAAGGGTTTTACACATATTTAATCACTTCATACCCATAACAACCCCATGAGGAAGATACTCAGATGAGCTCCATTTTACAGATGAGGAAATTGAGGCATAAAAAGTTTAAATAATTGTGTAAGATCACGTGGCTAGTATGCAGCCAAGCCAGGCAGTCTGGCTCCAAAGTCAAGGTCTGTCAGTACCACACTAAGAGGCCGCCCACTCAGCTTGTGGAGTAACAATGAACATTACAGGAAACCACAAAATCCTGAACCTGAATTAATTGAAAGGATTGTAGGCTGAGTCCAAATAGCTGTGTTCATAAATATTATCTTGTGGGAGGAGGAGAAGGTTACTGGCTAATTTGTCTTGTGGTTAAAGGACTTGAGTAAATTTTATTTTATTATACCACAAGAAATTAGTTCTGGTATTTTCAGCTTCTAGAATAGACAATTTGTACTGATCACTGCTCGTAACCTTGTTTAGGTTCAATTAGGCACAGCAACTTAGTCATTTATTTTGCATGAGTAACGTGGTCCTGTACACGCAAGGCATGGTTTATGGCTATAGGAAACTACCTCTCTGTGTTAAAATCGGATATGGATAAAAGGGATTTTTGTCTAAACGTGCAGCAGAGTTTGGGAACATTTTTATTATCTTCTGTGAATCATGGATTGCAGAATGGTGGGGTGGTTGAGAGATCAGACCTGGGTTCAAACTCTGCACTAGCATTCACTGAACCCGAGTTTCCTCAGCTGTAAACTGGAGATCATGACAGTACCTACCTCATGGGCAAGTGTGAGGATTAAGTGAACTAATACGTACAATAATACATAAAAGGATCACCAAAGTGCCTGGCCTCAGCTGTCAGTAAATGCCTGGCATCATCTCCATTGCTGTTGCTCTGATTCAGAATTTTACTGGCGTCACCACAGAATTTTATTGGATCTTTTAATCATTTGCTGTGAGACTCAGAAAAGGGAGAAAGTGATTCAGTTACTTGCAGACATTGCCTTAAGTATACTGGAGCCACCTAAAATTCCAGGGTGTTTTCCACATCTTTTTAAGTTATGGAATTTCTGTTCCAAAAGGTCCAAACACATCACTTGCAAGTCTGTTTTTCTCTGGAGTTGCGTATACTGGAGAAAGAGGAAGTGTTCACCAGAATTTCTATTTTCTTCCTTTTCCTTCTGAAAAAAGGGTCCGTCTGACTAGGAAATCAGGGGCAAAAGAACTTTGTTGTGAGCGCCATTTTATCGTTGGGCTGTTTATTTTTACTGTTAGCTACTCCCATATTTTTTTGTTTTAATAAGCCATTTTATCAGAGGATTAATTTTGTCAGTAACGCACATATTCCCACGCCTAAAGTAAGCTATGAGTTCCAAGTAAGGACAACCCCGTTCTGCTGACCCAGGCGGAAATAAAGATCACAAAATTGCCCAATCCGGCGGAAGAGACCCTGGGCCGACAGCTACATCTGGATTCCAGTCTCGCCGTCCCTTGGCCGTGACCGACCAGCGGTTTAATATATGGGCCAGGGATGGGAATCCTTCTGTAACCTTGCCAAGGAGAGGAAAAAGGCACCGGTCCCTCCCCCCCATATCCCACCCTCCAGGTTTCTTTGCTTCCCGCTCAATGGGCGTTCCATGTACAGTGCCAGGGACATCCCGGGATGCGTCCAGGAGGAATTCCCAGGACGTTTCCCGAAGAGCAGCCCCCGCTTCCCCCGAGCACTTTCTCGCGGCCCCGCGGAGCACCCGAAGCTCCCGCGCAGCCCCAGCCGACGACCCCGACGGGCGCGGAGGCCCCGCCCATCCCGGCCGGCCCCGCCCCAGACCCCGCCCCGCCCAGCCGCGGCCTCCCATTGGCGGCCCGGCACGTCAGTCGGTCCCGGGCGCCCGGGGCGGGAGCGCGGACGGCCGACCCCGCCCCGCGCCTCCCGCGCCCGCCCGCCGCCGTGAAGCGAGCCCCGGCGCCGGCGGGTGGCCGCCGCGTCTGACAGACCCACGAGCGGAGGCTCCGCGCCCGTGCGCAGCGCGCGGCCGGCATGGCGGCGCAGAGGAGCCCCCCGCGGGCGCGGGAGTGGCCTCGCACCCCCGCCGCAGGTGGGCCCCGGCGGGGCGGGGGCGCGCGGCGGGGCGGGCGGGGCCGCGGGCAGCCGGGACGCGCGCCTCCGCCGGCCGTCGGCGCAGCCCGGGCCTTGGGGTGCGAGGCGGCGCTCCGAGGGGCCCCAGGTGCCGGTGCGCCCCTGCAGGGCGGGGGCTGTCGGGCTGCCCCCCACACGCCCCCTGCAGGGTCGGAGCAGCCGTCGGGGGACGGGGGCGGCATCTGAAGAAGGAACCACGCCCTCGGAGGCAGAGCTGTTAGGGTCGAGGCAGCGCGCGACCCGCCAAGGCGGGGGAGGCAGGGTCCTGGCACCAGCAAGCCGGTCCTGCGGGCTGGGCTGGGCCGGGCTGGGGGGCCAGGCAGCGGTTGGGGTCGGGCCCTCCGCCGAGGGGCGGCAGTGTCCCCTCCTCGGCGTCCCCTCTGAGCGCTCGATTGTTGTCGGAGGGAAGTTGACGGGTTTCGCGCTTTGCTGGCAGAGGATGTGGCCCACACCTTCGCGGCAATCGAGACTCGCTGAACAAAGAGAAAACTGGCTTTTTTAAACAAAAGTGTCACCTGGGACAAAAGCAGCGGCGCAGGATGGCACAGGTCGCGCGCGCAAGCCCCGTCGCTGAAGTCGGGTGGGGGTGGGGGGCCTGTGTCCTGGCGTGTCCCCCTCCGCGGCGGTGGCTGGGGCCTCACCGTAGACGGGCAGGGTAGACGGGCAGGGTGTTTTCCTTCCCAGACCTTCAGCTGTGCCCTCGGTTCCCAGCTCCGAGGAAGATGAGCATCGCTGCTTCTCAGTTGGGAGCACATTCCCGTTTCTGTGTGTCTTGGTGGCCACCCCAGGGGCGTGAGCCCGCCGGTGAATTTGGGGAGCATGCCTGTTCACAGAGTTTGGGCTCCAGTGACCGCAGCATTTATGGGAGGTTGGCAGGTGCTGGGACCGCTTATTGCTGTTCGTGGTTCCAGCTTTTGATTCACACAGCAGGCTGTTGGGTGTCGTGGAAACAGCGCTGTTCTGGGAGTCAGGACTTGAGCTCTGGACGTCATTCTGCCCAGGACTGTGCGCCTAGAAGCCACACCACTCTGCACTTCCGTATCCGCATCCATAGAATGAGGGCATTGGGCTAGCTGATCCATAAGGCCCCTCCCAGTCTAGCTTTCTGTGATTGACTTACCTCCTATTCTCAACAGTTTGGACAGTGAACTCATTTTTCAATCTTTCTGCACGTTGGATTATTATAGAATTACCCAAATATTTCCTATGAGTGTATTGTTTTGAACTTTTTATTATGTGATTTGCTTCCCTTCTCCCTGCCTTGTTTTGGCAGAGAAAGCAAAGTCAGAGATGGAGGTAAGAGCAGGTTTGGGAGGAAAAAGCTGGTTTGGGAGGCAGAAAGGTGCCTACTCTGGGCTTAACATAATCACCAGGAATTTTTCCTTCCAGTGCCCCAAGTGCAAGGTGTGCCAGCACTGTGAGCCCAGAGAGAATTCTTTCCTCCTCTCCAGCTTGTGGGGCATGCAGTTGGTGTGTGGCAGTGGAAGAATGTAATTCAAGGATCAGATTATGGAAAACTTTTTTCTCCAAAACATAACCTCCGAGGACTTCGAAACATAGTTTCCCTTCTTTGCTGGTTGTGTTTGGAAAAAAAAAGTTTTAAAATCAGTTGCCAAAACTAGGATGGGGATAGGTTTTCTACCTACCCCTAATTGTTTTGGTAAGAGAGAGACCAAGATTCACTTTTGATGTAATGGCAAATGATAACAGGTAACACTCGACAATAAACAGCAGCAGAGGAAACCCACAGAATGGGTAGGGATGGGAAGAAGTTTTTGGTAGCCATTTTTACTATTTTTAAGTGTTTGGATATTGAGCATCATGAACTAAACATCTGTGCATAATATTATGGAAAAGACACTGTCAGAATCAGAATATTAGACAGGGAAGAGGCACCAAAGTTCATTGATACAATGCCCTGAAGCCCAGAGGGGACAGAGGAGGACGCGGGAAGACCCACACCCAGTGTGGGATAAGCTCAGTTCTCAGCACACCTCTGGCAGTCTGGCGTTTGAGGAGGGGGTGTGTGCCCCACACTCCTCCTGGCTCCTCTGGCCAGCCTCAGAGTCATTAACTGTTCCCGTTAGTTCGGGCTCTGTTGTGGTTCTTCACTGCCGTCCGTCTCCATCTGTTTAGTGGAAATCTGAGGGGAGAGACAAGACTGCGAGTTTCCAACCATGTTCTCAGGAGCTGCAGGACTCTGGGGGGGTCCCTACCGGCTGGCCTGGGGGTACAGGAATGCCCAGCGTGGAATGGGGGACCATCAGTCAGGTCCCCCCACTCCAGCTGTACACGGAGCAGCTCTGCTTTTTTTTTTTTTTTTCCGCCTGTTTGATATGCTGTTCTGGGTAAGATTTTGTTTTGAGAAGAGTCTAATGCTAAACAAAAAGTTTAGAAATAATGGTAATGGCTAATATTTTTGAGTGCTGCTTGTGTCTTTATTTATTACGTGTAAAGGGCTTAGAACCTTGCATGGCCCATAGTAAGCACTCAAAAGTTAGCTGCTATTATCATTACCTTATACTATGAGATAGTTATTTTTATCCCCATTTTATGAACCCAAGTCACATACAAACTTGTACAAGATCCCGCACTTCCTGCCTAGACGTTTCTGCTAATTAAAAGGTGTGTATTCCTCCATATCATGGATTCCCTTCGAGGATGACTTTATGTATGAAGTAGATGTTTCTCACCCTCCGTACACTGTCTTCGGCCTGTCCCCTTGGGTGGTCACAGGTACCACACTAGGCAGGCAGGTGAGTTTACCTGGTGAGCACTTCTTTGTTTAAGGGGAGAGTGGGCGTATCAGAACAGCGAGTGACCCGGCGGCTGGTCGGCGGCAAGTGGAGCGATGAGGATTGAGGGGTGCACACATTCCCGGCGGGCTGCAAAGGGTGCCGAGGAATACGAGCTTATTCTAGAACCAGTGCCTTCAAGGCCTTTGCTCTCAAGGAGCTGAGCAGTGAGCGGAGGGGTTGTGGGCGGTGGGCAGTGTGGGCCTGGGGGAGAGGAGCACGTAGCTGCACTTCTCTGTGTGCTGGATGTCACCTTAAAGAGAAATATTTTCCTTTTTTAAAAAATTCAAGGGCTTAGGTAAAAAAACAACAAACACTGCAATTAAAAATACATGCACACAACAGAAAGCTTAAAACCAGAGGTCCATCTTTGATGTTTTTTGCCAGCCTGTTTGCCCCACTTTATACTTCTACTTGTACATTTCTGTGAGATGGATTAAATACCAAATAAAATGTAAATTTTGGTACCACGTGTTTTAGCTAAGTAGAAATTCTTGATTGGCACAATTATTAATTTGCAAATGTCCTTTTACCTGCCTCCCTGGGGTGGGTGGGTGCTGTCCTATGTGCCTATAGCACCCAGTGCTGTCCCCGCCACAGCAACAGTGGGCATTTGAGTTCTCTTCGTGGTGCTAGATGCAGAGACACTGCCCACAGACAATCTTATGTAAGCTTTACAACCACCACTCTGTGACGCTCAGAATAGTTATGAAATTTGCTCAGAGTTTCCAGCTAGCAAGTGATGGCCAGGATTCAAACCCTGGCAGTGTGGCTCCACCTATAACAGATTCTTAACCATCGCCTGCTTCTGTCTCCTGAAACAGTTCAGGCTTATACCTGAGAGCACTCTAGTTTCCAAGTTTACCTCATCGCATTTAAGGTGTTCTAAATCAAAGTTGGGTTATCATTTTTATAACATTGTTGCTCAAGGTAACTCACAGGTGTAGGGTCGGGAGAAGAGAGGTTATGAAAAGTCATCCTTGTTGAGCTAAAACTTCCTGCATACCTGGTTCCTCGTATGTGGCTGTTAAAGTCTACGTAACTTTTAGAGGAGTTATCGGACTAGTGTATTTGACCTTTCTCTCCTCTCCACTTGAATCCTCTGGTAAATGTTCAGTTACTTAGGATGATCTGTTCCCAAAATTGAGGTGTATGTATGCACATTTACTGATTTGTAATTAATTTAATGGAAGAACATGTAAATGTCCCTTCACAATAAATCAACAGAGAGAAGTTGTTTATGCACTCGTTTTTCCCGTAATCTTTTATTCTACTCATACTCCATTTTTCTACTTTCTCATTTAACTGGAGCCAGAATAGACAGGTGGCATCATGTTTAAAATAAGAGGATGATAAAATGCTTATGTTCATTTATTTCTAGGAGACTAGGTGACTAAGGACTATTGTCTGTTACTACTGTTGATGGGATTCCCAGGTAATAAACAAAAATCCCAGAAACTGTAGCACGTAAAAATGCTATGCTGGATAAATCTCTGAATTAAGAATTTAATAGTCTTTTCTTGTTGATTTAACTGTGCGACTATGACTTTGAGTCTATGTGGAATTGTTGGATAATAGATACATAGTAATTTGAAATACCTTATTAGCTCTTTCTCTGCTTGCCGTTACTGCTTTTAGTGAATTTTAGGGTTATTCTTCTAGCAGAAGGAGTAATAATGTAATTGGAATTCGGTTTCTCAAGAGAGTCCTCCTCCAATTCAGAGAGAAGTGGAATCTCACTTGACAGGAGTGACTGTCAAAGTGGAATCTCTTTGACAGGAGTGACTGTCAAAAAAAGGAGAAGCCTACTGTCCTGTCTTGTGCCCGTTACAGTGAATAGGTGCTCCCTGCTGTCTCCAGGCTTGGAGTAGCCTCTGTGGGTACAAACCAGTTCCCCAGTGGCTTGGGAATGGAGGTGGGCAGAGGAGCTGGTGGTGGGAGCTCATCGGGGAGCGTGCTTTGAACAGTTTGTGTCTTTCGTCTAAACCAGGGCAGTTGTTCCCCGGAGTGTTTAGTCTCCCAAGTTTAAGAGAAGTGAACTAAATTCCATCTTGCCTGGTAAAGACAGACTTTCCCCTAGGTCTTAGAATAACGCCTGCCACATCGTGGGTGTATTTGTTGACCTGTGACAAGAAGGCCTCAACTTTCCGGTGAGATCTCTAAAGTAACCGGAAAACTAAGTGCTCTGTGCCTTCCAAATCAGCCGCTAGGACAGGTCGAAATGCGAGGAGGAAGCCGAATGGCAGATAGGAAAGGGGAAGCGGAAGAGATGGCAACCCAGTGCTGGCGTGGGCTGAACATAATCAGTCACCATCTAGATGTGACCGGCTGGATGGCACATATGTCAGCGGATGAGGTCAGCTCTTTGTCATTTCACTTGGCATTTAAAAAATGAACTTGGCGTTCAGTGTGTAGCTAAGAATTAGGTTGACTACTCAACCTACTTGAAAGGCAAACGTGGCCAATGGAATTGTTAGTATAAATGTCGGGTCCCTCGTTTTGCACCTGAAGCAGTGCAAGACTCGGGTGTATGGATCCTTTCCTCTGAAATCTGAAGTAGAGAGAAAACTCACTTGAACCGAGTTTATTAGATCCATTTTATCCATTGTATGTTACTCTGTTTTGTTTTCTAAGTATTTGTTAAACTTGGTTTTGAGTGCTTGGTGATTGTCGTGATAGAGGACTTGTACAGCCAGTGCTCGTTGACCTACCTTGTACTGTCTTGTGCTTCATGCTTTAATACTCTGGTGTCTTCTCCCCTATATACCTCATTGACTGATTTCTTCAAAATTTGGAGCCTGGAACATGTGAAGGTACAGTTCTCCCACCCCCTCCCTCCCAGTCTCCTCAACCTTCTTTTTTTTTTCTCGCTGTCTTTTAGAAACTGGTCACCTCCATGGAAGGCCTTGTGGAAAAGGCTCTTTATCAAAACTATGATTTCAGTCAACGGGTATAATCCATATGTAGGACTAAGCATGCACTTCTAAGGGCTGGAGTATCTGCTGGCGTTTGTCAAGAGCTCCTGTATCTTCTCTACATGCTCAGGGCATCTTTCCCATGGTGCAAGTTTTGAGTAATGTTTTGAGTTTACTTGAACTTCAGTTGTTTCACAACTACTTAAAATCCTGTGTCTGGTGCCCCAACGTGACTGTTCCTCCAACTTAACTCTGAAACACGTTAACGTAAAGAGGCCTTTGGAGGATGAAGGTAAATGGCAGTTAACGGCCTGGCTTCCTTATGTTTGTTCATAGAGGAGGAAGCGGAGATCCAGAGTCACTCAGTTCTCTAGGACCAGACCCTGAGTTCCTGACTCTCTGGTACCTGCTCATTCCACTTCCTTGGAACCATCCCCCTAGGCTTCACATTCTCAGTTCCTGCTTTATGTTTACATGAGTGTAATTAAGGGAAGAGAAAACACACTAGTGGCTCACTATTTCTGACATCCATGTTAAAAGTTGGAAGGGACCAGTGAGATAGAGGCTATTTGTTAGGATCAGGTATTGTCGAGTAAAAGAACAACCCCAAATAAGTGAATCCAGTTTATTTCTCTCATGCCAAAGCTCAGGGGTGGCTCTCCAGGGCTGGAATGGGCTCCATGGTGTCAGGGGCCCAGGCTGCTTGTACTTTGTTTCTGCTGTGCGTGGCTTCCATGACCACAGCTACTTCCTGGTCCAAGATGGCTGCTGAATATCAGTCATCACAGTTACATTCCAGCTAATAGAGAGGAGGAAGGGCATGGAATACACCCCTGTCAACAAAGTCTTCTGAAAATTGCTCATAACACTTCTTAGAATTCACTCACACGGCTATACCCAGCACCTAGGGAGGATGGACTGTGAACGTAGCCTTTATTCTGAGTAGCTGTGTATTCAGCCAAAAGTCAGGATTCTATTTCTGTGGAAGAAGAGAGAAGAAATACTGGGGCAAGCTGGCAGTCTCTGTCATGGAGATATATGGACTGGATCCTGATTACATGTATTCACTTTATTTATTCCACAAATATTTATTAACCGTCTACTATGTGCCTAGGCACCAAGAAAGCAGAGAGAAAACAGACGCAATCCCAGTCCTCAAGACGTTTACCTACATCGGGAGACAGACACTAATCAAACACAAACACAGTTGTGTAAACTATGATAAGGTCTGTAAAGGAAAAGGACACCATGTGCTATGGGACAGTGTAACGGGGATTTGATCAAACCTGGGGCTTGGGAACAGGTCAGAGGAGCTTTGCCCAAGGAAGTGACATCTGAGCTGAGAGCTGGAGAATGAGTAGAGTGAAGACTGTTCCAGACAGAGGGAAGAGCATGGGCAAAGCAGGCCGGGAGGTGGGAGTGAGCAGTGATGGAGAGACTGAAGGCGGCCAGTCCTCTTGGAACAAGAGGAAGAGGTGAGAGAATGGGGGGAATCAGGGTCAGACCGCGGGGCCCTGGAGGTAGGGTGACCACACATCCCAGTGTGCCTGGGACTCAGGGATGTCCTGGGACATGGAACCTTCAGTGCTGAAACTGGGCGAGTCCTAGGCAAGCCGGGGTGAGTTGGTCACCCTCCCTGGAGGCCCCATTAATAGTTGGGTTCCTTTATTATTAATTTCAGCAAAATCCCTTTTTAGGTAGCCATAGCTCCCAGCCATAGAAAGACGATTGACTAGTACAAGTAGCCCCTCACATTGGCCGAAGGGAGAGAGGCACGAAACACAGGCAACACCTACGTGTAGTTGGATCACATGTCCAGGGAGACTTTTCCTTATCTGGCATGATTTCCCCTGACGGTGATTTTGGAAATTAACTGGCATGCAGTAGTATATTTAAGATAACAGAAATGGCCAAGGGTGGAGGAAGCCCTTACTCCAGAGCAGTGTTTCTCATCGCTGGCAATGCATTGGGAACTTAAAAAAAGGCGGGTGCCTGGGCCCTAGCCCCCCAAATCAGAAAATCCACAGGGGGAGCCAGGCCAAGGGTGATTGTCTGCTCTGTAACAGCGTCTCTCCGACTTCAGTATGCATGTATGCAAATCACTGGGGGCCTTGCAGAACACAGATTCTGCTTCTGTGGGGCCTGAGGGTCTGTATTTCCAGGGGCCCAGGTGGTACTGATGTTGCTGGTCATAGACTTTGAGTGCAGTGCTCTGTAACGGTCGATGAGTTTGTTTTGAAGCCACTGGTTTCTTTTTAGGAGAGCAGATCTAAAGGACCACGTAAAGGTCGATGGGTCTGTGAGGGGAGGGAGAGGTAGAGACTGGGGAGGAAGACAGTAAGGCTTCTGCCATGTGCCGCCATCAGTGGTGGGCCCTTCTCAACCTATCGGTGGTTCCAGGAGGTGGTTGGAGTTACGTGGTGAGGCTGGTTCCTGGTTCCAGAAGAACCAGCTCCCCGAGGCTTCTGGCCAGCCTGGCGCACCCCGTGATGCATCATTACCTGTCTCATACCTTGTCGAGAGGCCTTTCCAGCTCACTTCACTGGCTGCCAGGATTTGGGTCTTTCCTACAAGTAAGAAAAGCCAGAAACATTTTTAAATAGGAGATGACACATCCATTGAATGTAAAAAAACAAAACAAAAACACGCTACTGGCTACAGAGTGGAAAATGGCGCTGGAGAAGGGAAGCCAATTAGAGATTAGTAACCGTTAGCGACAGAGCCCAGGTGATTCTGATTAATGGAAAAATCACGGCGGAGTGAAGTTGAAGACTGGCCTGTCTCAGAGTGTGCCTTAGTTCTCTCTCGGTCACATGTTCATAAATGATTTGTATTGGGACGTGGAAGACAAGCTTAGTCTTTAAAGGTCTAAGAGTTGAGAGAGAGAGCGTGTGCTCCACAAAAGCCGTGGCGGGTTGAAGCAGTGAGCCAGATCCAGTAATGTGAAGTGTAGCAGGGATATATGTCAGCGTCTGGGTCTGAAAAGCACAAACTCATGCACATGATCTGGATGACCCCTTGCTTCCCTTCCTGGGTTCTGAACTAACTGAAGGGGTAGGCACGGGAGCCTGAGAGTTTTTAAATGTCAGCTCAATAACATCCATCTGTCTTAGTTGTGTAGCCACATGGGCTCGCTAGCAGGGCCTGAGCTGAACTCACCCCTAAAAGGTCAGGCCTCTCTCCCAAGGAGACAACAGGCCCAAGGGCACCTCCTTGTGGGCAGGCAGATCTGGAGAGGAAGGGAGGGGGCTGAGCTGAGCAGATTCTCCTAAACCTGCCCATCAGATAAGTCTCTGTCCCTCAGGAGGGAGTAAAGTGAGACAGTAATTCTCTTACCCTTCGTGGGACAGAGACTAGCGCCAGATCTCCAGGAAAGCCCTTCCACCTGGAAATTTGAGGACAGTGGGATGAAAGCGCCTGCCCCTCTCTCCCCCTTCAGAAGATGGGGAGACACCCTCCAGCAACAGGTGTAAAGGGCTTTAAGTTGCCGGCAGGCTGAATGTGAGTTGGTGGCGTTTTTATTTCTCAGCTCTACAATACTAATACAGTCACAGGCTGCATCAATTGGAATGTATCATCTAGAACAAGGTTTGGCAAATCAGTCCCCTCGGTTTTTATATGGCTTACGACCTAAAAATAGTTTTTACATTTTTCAGTGGTTGGAAAAAACGGTCTAAAGAAGAATACCATTTCCTGATATGTGAAACTTACATGAAATTCAAATTTCAGTGTCCTTAAATAAAGTTTTCTTGGAACACAGCCCCACTGTGTATTATGTAATGGCTGCTTTCACTCTGTCTGGGCAGATTTAAGTAGCTGGCAAAGCCTACAGTACTTACCCTCTGACCCTATACAGAACACTTGGTGACCCCTGGTCGAGAATGAAGAATTCACGTTACTGAATTCTCCTGGTTGGGTTACACTCAGGACATTGTCTTCTGAGCTGGGGTCTCCCTTTAAGTGTGCAGTGGGTTCAGAGAAGAGGGACTGGGATGATGAAGAGACTCCCCCCAAACCATATCATGGGAGGACAGGTTGAGAGAACGGGCCTTGTGTTACTCTGCGTCCTGGCCAGACCCCAACACCAGGACGCACTAACCCTGGGGAGCGAGGGTCGTGGCACTGTGGGCCTGGGCAAGCTGACCAGTAGCCTTTCCTGACAGGAGGGCATCGCACCACCAGACCATGAGCTCCCTGAGGGCAGGGTGCGTGTCTTGTCCTTTCCCTTCACTCCCTCCAGCCAGCGCCCAGCTCAGGGAGGGAGGTGAGGGGCAGGCAGGAGGAAGGTCTCCCAGCCCTTCCCTGTCCCTCCACCATTTGGCTTCTGTACTCCTCCTGCAGCACTTCCCGCCCCTGGTTAGAATTACCCGAACGGGGAATATTTAATCTAGAAAAGAAGAAGTCACAGTGGAAATGATAGCTGCCTTCTAAGTTTGTGCTTGACAATTGTTTTGAATTCTTGGAAGAGAATTACTCATGGGAGGCAGTTATGTAGTTAGTTCAAAGGGCAATGACCTTGAGTCAGAACATGTGGGTTCAAGTTCAGAAATCTCCTTGCTTTCTCAGGGCTTCAGTTTCTTCACCTCAAAGATGAAGCGTGCGTGTGACAGCTCATCGGATGACCAGGTCCACAGTGAACTAAGATTCCGCTTTCGCCTTAGAGGTGCTTTCAGGCCCGTAGGGGACACAGTCCTGAATACACCTAACCGACTTGCAGTGTGGACAGAGTGCAGAGGTAGCACCAGGGGGAAGGATTCATTCTGCTGAGGGGCTGCTGTGAATAAGGCCTTGGAGAACAAGAATTCCAGCTCCTTCAGCCCAAAGCATTCTGTGACTGTGTGAAAGATTTAAAAGGTTGTGGTATAGAAGAGGAATCAGACATATTCCCCATCTGCCCATAATGATTCAAGTTGTGGTTACAGATCTGATCACATCAGCCTCTTGCTTAAAACCCTTCGGGGACTTTCCTTGCTCTTCAGTTAAACATCAGCATCTTGGACAGGATCTGAGCCTTGCCAGCCTCCCCTCACTTTCCTTCCCTTGTGAGCTCTTGTCCATCCTCTGGTCTCTGCTCTGCCTCGCATCCTAGGGGAAGCCTTCCCCTACTTCCCATGTTACCTCTACTGACAGAGCCACCTTCCTTTCCTCTGGGGCGTTGCTTTGGTCATGCCCCAAATGAGGAGGGTCCATCTGTGAATTGACACAGGAGAGGCCAGTCTGCTGCGTTCACGACTGTAGTGTCAGCTCTTGGCACAGTGCCTGGCCCGCAGGAGGAGCTTAATCTGTATTCATAGAATAATGATAGATTTTGATCAATAAGGAGAGAAATATTCCAGAGAAGGAAATGGACTCCCGCAAGAGGGAGTGAGTTCCCACCCTGAGAGGTGTGTAAACTGGTTGATGCCAAGATGGAGAGGAGATTGTAGCAAGGATTCAGATGACTCACTTCACACTTCATGGTGCCTTTGGATTAGAGCACTCTCTTGTAGCTTACTGTTTGCAGCCATGAACCACTTAACGATGGGACACGTTCTAAGAAATGTGTTGTTAGGTGATTTCTTTGTTGTGCAAACTTCAGAATGTACTTACATACACCTAGATGGTATAGCTTACTACACACTGAGGCCGCATGGTACTAATCTCATGGACCACCGTTGGCTATGCGGTCGGTTGTTGACCGAAATGTTGTTATGCAGCGCGTGACTATAATTTTGTTCCGAACCTCTGTTATCACTGTTGTTCTCCACCGCTGGGGAAGCTTTTTGGGATCATCGAGGCTAAGTGATTTGTCTGAGGTCCTACAGTTAGAAAATGGCGGAATGAAGACAGAGTCCTGCGCTTGTTCAACCAAACCAGTTGTCTTTTCCGGGCCAGGGAGCCTGCCTGGTTGCATAAAGTGATCGTGCAGTTCTGTGATTTCCCAGGGAAGCAATTACAACTTGCTCTTCAGTAGAAGCCTACCCCACCTACAGCTTATGTATTTTTATGGTTGGTTGGGTTTTAAAACCCCTTCACATCATTAGAAGATTAAACTTACCTTTTAAAGTGATGGGTTGCATTTAACACTCCTAAAGATATGCCCAGTAAATGAAAAAACTCTGAGCTATGATGTTATTAAAAAGACACACATGCAATCCTCTCAGTGTTTGGCAAGGAGCAGTTTTCTGTTGAATTTACTGACACTCTTAGTGTAACAAGAGCCTTGGATAAAACCTGCCCAGTCCTGTGGGGACTGTGCTCAGAGCTTAAGTAGGTTGTATGACAGGCCTACAGCTGGATGTCTCACTGGTCATGACTTTCAAGATAGAAACCTTCACTTGGTGGTTCCTTCCTCAGCGATACTGATCTTGAAGTTGTTGGTTGTAGTACTTTACCAAGTGGAAGACGGTCGTTTCTTAATTGAGCAGAATTAATACCTGAGACACAAAAGCATGGAAGTCCTTTGACCTCCCCATTTCAAAGATTTATTAAGAGGATATTTTTCTGGATATTTCCCCCATAACTGATATAAAAACAGCCAGTTAACCTATGCTTTTGCAAGAACTGAGACCATGTAAACCCAGTCTTTCACTCTGCTGTGCTGACTTGTTAAAACTCTCTCGTAGTTGCCCAGTCCTCCAAATTATTTAGAAACCTTGATGACCTGACAGCACTTGTTCTGTATGTTTATCATGCTGTTTGCATGTTGCTTAGTCTGTTTGTCTGCACTGATGTACAACGTTTTGCTTTATTCTGGAGGATCTGAGTTTCTCAGAACTAACCTCTCAGAGGTGACCTGCGGAGGAGTGGAGGACAGCCTGCCACCTGGGCATCCTGCTCTAGGGCCTTGTGTTACTCTGCGTCCTGGCCAGACCCCAACACCAGGACGCACTAACCCTGGGGAGCGAGGGTCGTGGCACTGTGGGCCTGGGCAAGCTGTCCAGTAGCCTTTCCTGACAGGAGGGCATCGCACCACCAGACCATGAGCTCCCTGAGGGCAGGGTGTGTGTCTTGTCCTTTCCCTTCACTCCCTCCAG
The DNA here is from genome assembly GCF_057802395.1 of Ceratotherium simum simum. NCBI lineage: Eukaryota > Metazoa > Chordata > Mammalia > Perissodactyla > Rhinocerotidae > Ceratotherium > Ceratotherium simum. The sequence continues at coordinate 12,524,869 of NC_141917.1, forward strand.
CCAGCGCCCAGCTCAGGGAGGGAGGTGAGGGGCAGGCGGGAGGAAGGTCTCCCAGCCCTTCCCTGTCCCTCCACCATTTGGCTTCTGTACTCCTCCTGCAGCACTTCCCGCCCCTGATTAGAATTACCCGAAAACCACATTCACTTCTTCAAAGGGAGCAGTGTTCCACAACACAGCTCAGAAGAGTGTGAGAAGTTTACCAACACTTCTGAAATGTCTGTGTCCTCCGCTTTGTCACCCTTACCCCCATCAGTCCACTCCTCTGGCCACAGAGAAAGTGGCTGGCCGCCTCTCCCACCCCCTCTGTTTGCTTCCTGATCCATCAGTCTCTCTTGGCTACTCTTTCTTCTATCTCCTCTCCTGCTAATGAACCATAATAGGGCATAGAAGCAGATAGAAATATCTGTTGTATTTATTAAATTAAATTTAGTATTTTTTACCTTAAATTTTTAACAAATTATTTTACTCTATGTATATGTTTTCACTCCTTCTGCTATCTCAAACATGTAAATTAAATTGCTTTTTACGTCTTTTAGCTCAGGCCTAATTTCCCCTCTCCCTGCTTGGTAGCTCTTGATCCGACACCTCTGCTTCGGGAGAGTCAAGGGGCCAGAGGCGGTTGACAGTGTAGATGTGTGTAGAGAAAGCATGCCATGTAGGGCTCCTGTACCATGAACAAGGTTGGGAGAGGAAGTAGATGACGACTGTGCGGCCAGACCATGGGGAAGTAGGGTTAGTAAAGGATTGGCTATCTGGACCTGGAACACCACTGGAGGTTTCGGAGGCGAACAGACATTGATGAGTTTCCATGAGAGCGAGGCTGACTCCAGGGTAGAATGCTGTCGGCATAGTCGCTCGGTTTCCGGCTCTTTGGTGTCTTTTAGTTTTGTTTTCAGGTTTGTTTTTTTTTCTTTTCGGTTTCCTGTTTTAATGTTTGAATTATTTCAGCTTTGGTACACTTTAGAGAACGGAAAAAAATTCTAAGTAGAATTTTACCACAAAAAACAGAGGCATTTTTTTTTTCAGTTCTAGTCAAGTGGTCTCATCTGCCATATATAGTTGGAGTGATCACAGATCAGATTTTAGTCTCAGAGAGCCACCTTGTTGATTTCAGGAGGTTCTGGTATAATTACTCAAGAGTGTCTTAACTACTCAAGTGTCGCTTCTGACTGTAGGGGTTGGGGGCCCTCGGCATGTTTTAATGCTGATGACTGGGGGGATGTGAGACCTAGTTAATCCACTTTCCCGTACACTAGAAATGCACGATGCTTTATATATAGCCTCATTTCAGCCACCACCCAAGTGGTCCAGTCCAAAAGTATTAAAAAGAAATTTCATTTTTTGCCTCTTGGTGAACATTTAGAGAGGATCAAATTCATAATTCCTGGCAACACTTCTCTGTTTTCTGCCTCTTCTTGCAACCCTCACTTCCTGGAGATTCTTCATTGCGCAAACCTCCCCCCACCCCCCTCCACATGTTTCTTGCCCTTCCTTCTTACACCTCATTTTATTATGTAAGAATGACTGACTCTCTGGTGGTGGAGCCTTCCCTCTCTTCCTATTAGTCCAATCAGCATCACCCAAGGCTCGTCCGTCCTCTGTTAGCACTTCTCGGGGCAGGGGAAGGGAAAGTTGGATGGGCGACTGCTGAATCCTCCTTGGCAGGCTGGCAGAAGGGGGACCCCGTGACGATTCTGATGTTAGAAGTTTTGTCCCCTCTCAGCTGTATTTGGGGAAATGAGATTTGACTCATGAGATCATTCAAGTTGTGATCATGATAGTGTTTTTCTAGGTGCCTCATTTATGGTGCTCTCTTCTACGTTTGGTGTTTTTGAGTTGTAATCTAGTTATTGACACATACAGGAGAAATTTTTTTAATTCTCTTTTTAGAGAGTCTTAATTCCTCTTGCTGTAGCAAAGCTGATTTGAGGATTTACACAGCTCTGTAATTCAAAAGCAGGATAGCCCAGTGATAAGTGATAAGGCCTGTAGCTGTACCACTTCCTTATTTGATCTCCCTCTCTCTCTCTCCCTCTCTCACAGTTTCCTCATCTGCAAAATAAGAGTGATTAGAGTAACAGCAATAAAAATAATATTGCACATTTATTGAGTATTTACGGTTGTCAGATGGTGTACTCAGCGCTTCCTCAGCATTTCCTTCAACCAGTGGATGCTGCTGGGACTCCGTTATCATGCAGTATCCACAGTAAGGGCGAGCATGCATTGAGCACTCCCTGTGTACCGGGCGAGTGCTGTGTACTGTTTCCATCCCTAGGGTAAGAAACAGAAGCTTAGGGAGGTGAAGTCGCCCACCCAGTGTATGTGCAGGGCAGGGGTGGCCCCACACTGTGGGCTGCAGAACCTCCTTACACCACGGCAGTGTTGGCAGGAGCAAATGAGATAGTTCTTGTAAAAAACTTAGCACAGGGTCTGGAACATAGCAAAAGCTCAAACTGTAGGTGTTTTAATTATCAGTGAAGCCATACTTTTTTCTACTAAAACATTGTACCTCCTCTCCGTTGGTTTAGAAGCCCCACTCCTGACCACATTATCTGTGAACACCTCAGGATGTCTATGGGCTGCAGTCCATGTACCTAATAGGAAGGGGCTCTTGTGTCAGATCTGCGAGGTCCTGGATGTGGTTGTGTGGCCAGGGCCGCAGGGAGGGAAGGGAGCCGCTGCCTCCAGGTCGCACCCTGGTGATTATGCTCCCTGGCCCTTCTTGGCTTGAGTTACTTGACCAAAACCTGTAGGTGCATTAGGTGGAGGGAGGCCGGGAGTTGAGGCTCTAGGTTTGCGTGGGCAGGGGATGTTGAGCCCTCGCGTGTTTTTTTCTGAGTTGATCATATTCTTTCTTTCTTGGGTTGCATGTGGAGTTTAATTTCGAGGATAAGGGCAGTGGGCTAGGGAAGTGTGTGTGTGTGTGTATGTGTGTGTAGGAGTGGGGAGAGCCATAATCTGCAGTGGGTCCCCTTGGAGGCCCTGGGCAGCTGCAGGAGAGGCCTCATGCTCAGGAGAGGGCCCTGATTCAGGGGTCTCAAACCAAATGCCCCGAGGTGCTGGGTGGTAACTTAAAAGACTGCAGCAAATTGGTTGGAGTGTGTGACAAATGAGAGCACGTGCCTCTGGAGGGGCAGCAGCCACACCCCACCTCAGTGACTGTGAGCCCTCCAGGTCCGCACAGAAATGAGCACCACCCAGTGGGAAGTAGGCAGATGCTCTGAAAGGCTCTTCACAGAGGAAGCAACGTGACCGTGTTAGCACAGACATACAGATGACAGTGAAACATCACAACCAGCACTGGCGTGTGGGGAAGTCGGGGGCCTCGTGCTCGTCTGTGTGGTGGGAGGGTAAATTGATAGCGATGTTTTGGAAAGCTCTTGGGCAACATCTTGTCAAAACTCAAAATGTGCACGCCCTTTGATCCTGAGTTTCCTCTTCTTGAAATTATCCTAAGAGCTACCACGAGTCCACAAGGACTGTGGAGGAGAATGTTTGTCTCAGCAATGTTGGTAAGAGTGAAAAATGGGAAACAATCCAAATGTTTATCCATAAGTCAATGATTACGTACATATATGATGGTCTATCTTTATAATGAAATGTTATGCATTCTTTAAAAAGAATAATGTAGGGGCCACCTGGTGGTGTAGTGGTTAATTTCACACGCTCTGCTTCCAGGGCCCAGGGTTTGCAGGTTCAGATCCCCGGCGCAGACCTATGCACCACTCGTCAAGCCATGCTGTCCCACGTACAAAGTAGAGGAGGATTGGCACAGATGTTACCTCAGGGACCATCTTCCTCACAAAAGAAAAAAAAACAAAGAATAATGTAGATCTATACACACAGTGATATGAAAAGATGTCCAACTTATAATTTGATATGCAATTGGTATAAAGAGAAAAAACAAACTGTAAAATCGTGAGTAATATTCTGTTTTTCTAGAAAATGTTTATGATGACAATAAAGGAAATTATGTCACATAGACAAAATTTTACTTCTTAATTTAAGAATTTACTAAAAATATTTGCATATGTTAGAATTTTCAAAGTTGGGAAATCCATCTGAATTTATAAAAGTATAAATTATAGATGTAAAGGCAGTATAGCTTTACACTTTTGTGTGTGTGTGTGTGTGAGAAGGATTAGCCCTGAGCTAACATCTGATGGCAATCCTCCTCTGCTTTTTGCTGAGGAAGACTGGCCCTGGGCTAATGTCTTTTCCCATCTTCCTCCACTTTATATGGGACGCCGCCACAGCATGGCCTGACAAGCGGTGCGTCAGTGCACGTCCGGGATCCGAACCTGTGAACCCCGGGCCGCTGAAGTGGAGCTCGAGCACTTAACCGCTATGCCACCGGGCTGGCCCATAGCTTTACATTTTTAAACAATTCATAGAAAGTTTTACTAAATATCCAGGTAGGAGTAAATATTATAATAGCTAATCAGTTCCAAACAAATAAGCACCTGTTTTTGAAAATGTCCTTTTAAATAATTACAAATATGTGTATTTTTATTTGCTGGTAACTTTCTTTGCTGGTAAATTCTCTTTATCGAGAGTGTAAATGCACATCAAATATCCACATGATCAAAAATGCTAAAATTGTAGATTCTGAATTGAGGCTTCTACTAGGTTAATCGTTGGAATTTCACTACACCATGTACTAGGGAGGGGACTATTTCACAATGAACCCCAGGAGGTTTGGCCACCATTCAGAAGTCCTCTTCCTCATTTGTACTTCAGCATTTTGCATGCTCAAACATCATATAATTAGGAGTCGGCTGCACATAGGGAAATATTGCAAATACACAGTGTGAGCTCTCCAGGCCTGTTAATTTTCTCTCTTGTCAAATCAGGAATCATAGAGTCAACCGTAAGCAGCACATGTATCTCATCTCATGACTCTTCCAAGTGGTCCAGTTTCTGGAAGTGATGTCTGTATGCCTGCTGTTCTGTGTTCACGTCACTTGTTCTGTGTGTTAAGGTGATGCCGTATGTTATGGCTCATGATTTAAGAACGTCACCAGTGGGTGGAGGTGGGTGGTAGCAGGGTCGCTAGAGGCCCCCTGGGGTGACTGCCTCCCATGCACTCGTGCGCTCAGTGCCAGCCGAGTCCCCGGAAGCATTCCTGGATTCAGCAGGTATTCAACACAGCCCACAGTGCACTGTGCTGGTTCTTAATTTCATTCCTTCTTTCCCCAGTGAGGTCAGTATTTTCCCCCCACTTCACAGTCAAGACAGTTCAGGGTGAGAGAAGTTAGGTTCCCACAGTCACACAGCTATGAAAGTAGGGGAAGCAGGTCTTGAATTCAGGTCTGAGGGATTCTGAAACCCATGCTCTTCGCGTTCACTATTCCTCTTGAATTTTGTGGAACAAAGATATTCTTAAATGTGACACTGATTACAGGAGAACTAGGCCTTTAATTTTTAGATTGAATTTTTGAGTGCTTTAAAAAATGTTTATGTCGGGCCGGCCCCGTGGCTTAGCGGTTAGGTGCGCGCGCTCCGCTGCTGGCGGCCTGGGTTCAGATCCCCGGCGCGCATCGACGCACCGCTTCTCTGGCCATGCTGAGGCCGCGTCCCACATACAGCAACTAGAAGGACGTGCAGCTATGACATACAACTATCTCCTGGGGCTTTGGGGGAAAAAATAAATAAATAAAATTATAAAAAATGTTTATGTAAATCGATGATCAACACTTTGCAAGTAAAATAATCCAATGTATCTTTTTTTTTCCCTTAAAGCAGACTTGTGTAAATGTGATATGCTTTTTCTTTTATTATTATTAAATTTTTGTAGGAAGTGACCAAGTTCACTCCTGGACACTAGTCACCAGCCAAGCCTTAGATACTGCTTGGAGAATAGCAAAGGGGTCGGTGATGTTGGCAGTTTCGTTTCTGGTGGCCACCCTGTGCTACTTCAGAAGGCTGCATTTATATGTAGGGCGTCGGCTGAAATGGTAGGTAGTTGTATCATCTTTAAATTTCAAAAATACCCTTGCTATTCAAAGTAGAATTTTGATATTATTGTTCCCTTTATCTTTTAGGTGGATTGGATATCTGCAGAGAAAATTCAAAAGTAAATATTTTCATGCATATGTTTCCATATTTTTAAGGTGCAGAGAGCGTTCAAGAAGGGAGAAGGAAGGGAAAATTAACTACCTTTTATTTCTGATTCGGTCCAGGGAACCTCAGCGTGGAGGCAGAAGTTGATTTACTCAGTTATTGTGCAAGAGAATGGAAAGGAGAGACACCCCGGGCCAAGCTGATGTGGAAGGTGTGTCGTTTATAAAGCTCATGGAAGGTGGAGAATTTGTGTGTAAAAATCAGGAAACAAACATTCCATTTTGCTTTACTAAATCCAAAAATCAACTAATACCAAATGTGACGCAAGAACAAATTGTGGCTCTAATTAAAAAGCCAAACAGCTGCTAGACATTGGCTTCTGGCCTTTTCCCCTAGAGCTAGTGCCTTCAAGGACGTGGGTAAATTAGGCCTGTAATTTCAGGAAACTTGGGCATTGTACTCTTCAGCTCTCTCGTGGCCGGGCCTATTAAACATCTGCACAGGCAGTGCGGACTTCTGTCCTTGAAGAGGTCGGGCACCTTGACATAAAGTATTTTGAGGATTTTTAGAATTTTCCTTTGGACCAACCTTGTCAATAGCAAAAGCAAAAAAAAAAAAAAAAAAGTTACATTTAAAATGCTCCTTGGCGTGGTCTTAAAAGTATATGATGTTTTTCACTAGGGTCAAGTTGTATCCATCATCTCCCCGAAATGACACCCACTGGCGCTGGGCCTCCAGGAAGTTATCAGTTAAAATAGCATGACATGGACACATGTTACTTTAAAGTGACAAGTGGTCACATTCGTAATTTATAATTGTTTTTGTTTCTGTTGTCCACTTTATTTGGGAGTAACGCCTTGCTGAAAATACAGTGAATTCACTTTCTTTCTTCTCTTATCCAATGGAATTAGAAACCAGCTTTCTCTTTTTGTGCTAATAGGCCTATGAGGAGCTCTTTTGGCGGCGTCACATTAAATGTGTTCGACCAGTAAAGAGAGATAACTACGATGCGCTGAGATCGGTGTTGTTTCAGATATTCAGCCAAGGCCTCTCTTTTCCATCCTGGATGAAAGAAAAAGACATCGTTAAGGTAAGTCCTCCTCCTGGAGAGACGGGAAACGTCACGTTGACAATACCTGCCACACAGACTCTGCAGGTCTTCTGTGGGCGGCTCTGTACACAGGGCGTCATGAGACTGAAGGGGCCTTTAGCCCAGTCCTCTGTCTCTCATGTAACTTTGCAAATAAACCATGTCAGAAAGATAGTCCTCCTCAGTTTTGTTTGTTTCCACCGTCTTTTCTTGAGAAGAGCATCTGTCCTTAAGTAAGGTGGTCTACTAAAATTCACTTTTTACTCTATAGTTGTTGAGTTTAGACAGACGCATGCAATGTGTAACCACCACCCCAAAGCTTCTCTCGTATTCCTTTATAGTCAATCCTTCTCTCACCCCCAGTCCTGGGCCACCACTGATATGTCTTCTGTCCCTGTAGTTTTGCCTTTTCCAGAATGTCATATAAATGGAATTATCCAGTGTGTAGCCTTTTGAATCTGACTTCTTTCACTTAGCATAATGCATTTTCAGATCATCCGTGTGGTTCCGTGAATTTGTAGTTCATTCCTTTCTATTGTCGAGTGGTATTCCTTGACATGAACGTAACACAGTTTGTTTATCCATCTACCAATAGAAGGACATCTGGATTGTTTCCAGTTTTGGCAACTGTGAATAAAGCTGTTATAAATATTCCCATACAAGATTTGTATGAACATAAGTTTGTATTCCTTTTGGGTAAATACCTAGGAGTGAGATTGCTGGGTCATATGGTAGGTCTATGATTAACTTTATAAGAACCTCCAAACTATTTTCCAAAGTGGCTCTGCCATTTTGCGTTCCCACCAGTAATGTCTAAGAGTTCCAGTTGCTCCACATTCTCCAGTTGCTCCAGTATTGTCAGGTTTGGGGCTTTTTTTTAGCCATTCTAATCGGTGTGCATTGGTATCATTGTGCTTTTAGTTTGCATTCCCCTAATGAGTAATGATATTGAGCATCTTTTCATGTGCTTATTTGCCATCCATATTATCTTCTTGGAGAAATGTCTGTTCATATCTTTTGCCCATTTTTTATTGGGTTTGTTTTTTTTATTATTGATTGAGTTTTGAGAGTTCTTTATATATTCTAAATACAAGTGCTTTATCAGATATGTGATTTGCAAGTATTTTCTCCCAGTCTGTGCTTGTTTTTTCATTTTCTTAACAGTGTAGGGCAGTACATTCTGGATGAATAACCTGAATTTTTATTTTGAATGTAGTATGCCTAATCTAGGATGTACATTTAAGAATGGAGGAGCAAAGAAATATAAAGTATATGCATATACATAGCTACATGTTCTGTTTCCTTAACATTTTAAGTTTAGAGTTGTTTTTGTTAGTTTCATTTCATCTAGCAAATGCTTGTCAAGGGTATGTAGTGTGCTGGCCCTGCTGCTAGTTGCTGAGGACAGAGAATGCAACCGAGACCTTGGGCTTCACAAACTCAGCCAGCTTGGAAAATGTATTGGATATTTACGATGGATCAGATTCTTCCGTATTCCATAATCTTATTTAATCCCAACAAGAGTCCCATAAAGTGGATAGTATTGTCCTTGATTTACAGTGGAGGGTGAGGCTAAGAAGTTAAATAACCTGTGCTGGTTGAGTAATCTCTCTGCTGGTAAGTGACAGCTGGGTTTGGATCCCACAGTGCATCCTTCTAAATCCGTGTGTTCCCTGATGTACTGTTACTCTAACATTCTTTGGTTAAAAATAATTACTACAGGGATATACCTAGGAAGCTGGGGAAGTGTTTTATCCAAAAAGATTGTTTCTATAGACATAATCTTCGTTTAGGTTTTCATCAGTTGTGAAATTGTGAATTAAGAATGTGATCCAAATCGCTTAGTCCACAAATCTAAAAAGAATGACTATGTGTCTCCTTAACTGTTATGATAGTCTTTTAAAATGAAGATTGCCAAGTGAGATAAGACGTGCTCTGACATATTCCAAATTGTGTGTAATAAATGTTGCGATACTAATCATTGCTGGCATCTACTTCCTTTTCAAGCTTCCTGAAAAACTGCTCTTTTCACAAGGTTGTAATTGGATCCAGCAATACAGTTTTGGTCCTGAGAAGTACACAGGTTCGAATGTGTTTGGAAAATTACGTAAATGTGTTGAATTACTGAAAATGCAGGTGAGTGTTTAGGGGGAGAAGAGACTAGGAATGAAAGCATGCAGCCCAAATGTAGCCACATTCTCTGATGTCAGGCCTCACTCTGTTACCGAAGCAGGAAGTGCAGGCAGAAACACTTCCAGTAACTGATGGCTTCCTTTCCTTGTTCTTCCTTCTCCTTCCAAGTAATGAGCGAGAGCAGCGTTGTCCTACATGGTAATGAGGCCCGTTACGGGTTAAGGAGGCCCTTGGGGGCTGGCAGGAAGCCTTAACAATCATGTGCCTTTGTTTCCCTAGAAAAATGTGGTGCAAGGTCCAGACAGGGCACTCAGAAATGCCCTTTTAATAACGTGGGGACAGCACACATGTTATAATTTGACTAAGAGTTTTTCCTGCCTTTTAATAAAGAGAGGGATTTTGGATTATTAAAATGAATCCTCCTTGGGAAATACCGCAACATTTCTGTGCCATAGTTTTCTGATCTGCAAAACTGAAGTAGGAATAGTATCTACCCTGTACAGTATTGTGAGGATTCAATGAGTTAATACATGTAGGGTGCTTTAAACTGTGCCTGGCACATGGTGAGTGTTGAAGAAGACCAGTTAGCACTGTTCGTCTCTGGAATATTGTGTAACCCAGCTATCTTAAGCAGTTTTTGGAAATTGACTTGCTTAATATTTTACCTAGTAGGTGGTGCTTTTTTGGAAAAATATTTCATTTAAACTAGCTTGTTGGGGCCGACCCCGTGGCTTAGCGGTTAAGTGCGTGCGCTCTGCTGCTGGCGGCCCGGTTTTGGATCCCGGGCGCGCACCGACACACCCCTTCTCTGGCCATGCTGAGGCCGCGTCCCACATACAGCAACTAGAAGAATGTGCAGCTATGACATACAACTATCTACTGGGGCTTTGGGGGAAAAAAATAAATAAATCTTTAAACTAGCTTGTTATTGTAAAAGTAACATATATAGTCATGTGCTGTGTAACAGTGTTTCAGTCAACAATGGACCACATATGTGACAGTGGTCCCCTAAGATTAGTACATAGAACTTAGGTGTGTAGTGGGCTGTACCATCTAGGTTTGTGTGAGTACAGTCTATGATGTTCACACAATGACGAAATCGCCTAACAACACATTTCTCAGAATGTATCCCCATCCTTAACTGACGTATGACTGTACTCATGGCTTAAAAAATCAGTGTCCAAAGATATAAAATGGAAAGTTAAAGTCCCACTCCCCTCTATTAATCTTTAGTTTATTTTATAAGTACTTTAGAAGTTATGCAGTGGTGTCTGTAGTCACTGTCCCCTTCTAAATTTCACTTTCACATCTGTGTTTTTAGTGGACTGAATTCAGTGGCATTAAAGATTATCACAAGAGAGGAAGTATGTGCAACATCCTTTTTTCTGATGCTATTCTGGAATATAAACTCTATGAAGCTTTAAAGTTCATCATGCTTTATCAAGTCACTGAAGTTTATGAACAAATGAAGACTAAAAAGGTCATTCCCAGTCTTTTTCGACTCCTGTTTTCCCGGGAAACATCATCTGACCCTTTGAGCTTCATGATGAATCACCTCAATTCTATAGGCGATACCCGTGGCCTAGAGCAGGTAAACCGGGCAGAAGAACCATGTGTTTGATGGAGGGTGATATTAGCAAAACTTGAACACACAGATGTTTGGTGTTGACTTTTAGCCATGATAAAACCAGCTGCGAAGAGGTGGTGGGTTGATCTTCTTGCCCCTGCAGTGGGGTAATAAACCTCCCTGCTCCGTGCTGGTTGCTGTGTGTCTGTCCAGCCCTGTGGCCGGAGAGCAGCAGGGCTGGGAGCCTCTCTGAACTTTCACACTGCTGCTCAGATGGTAACAGGTTCACACAACAGAGGTTAACCAGAAGAAAGTCCAGTTGGAAAGTGAGATAACATTTGGGAAAGCATTCGGTTACTTACTGCAGATAAATGGAAATTATTGAAATTTTAAAAATCCAGACAGTGCTTTTGTATCCTCATAGAAAAGGAGTTTTGTTCTGTTTTGTTTTGTTTTGCTTTCTTAGGAGGGGCACAAATTATCTGACATTTTTATAAAAATTGATTTAAAATGATATAAAACTAGTTGGAAAACAGTGTAATTTTTACTGTGAGCATTCCTTTATTTTTTATTAGTTTTTTTTTCAGCTTTCCCCTGTAATTTCTTCATGCTGGGCTACAGAGATGTTCCCCCACTCGTCCCCGGCCTTCCACGTAATGGACATTTGTTCCTAACTCTGTGCCCACTCAGTGGTTTGTGTGTGGGTCTGTAAACAAGCACGTTATTTCATAGGCTGCAGAAGAATACTGGTGGGAGGGCAGGAATCTGGAAATGTGTATTTGTGACCCCTCTTTCATCTCTTCCCCAGATTGATATGTTTGTACTTGGATACTCCCTTGAAGTGAAGATAAAAGTGTTTAGACTGTTCAAGTTTAACTCCAGAGACTTTGAAGTCTGCTACCCGGAAGAGCCGCTCAGGGAGTGGCCGGAGATCTCCCTGCTGACCGAGAATGACCGCCACTACCACATTCCCGTCTTTTAAGTCTGGCATGGACCGGGCACTGCTCTCGCCAGTGACAGTGGTCACGCTTGCAAGTCATGTTTCTCGAAAACCAAAACAAATGTTGCCGCCACTGAGGGAATTAGGACCTCCTTCCCCAGAATTACAGGTACACTGGACGGATGCACTCGGGTGATGGGCACGGATGGCTTTCTTGTGTTTTCAGTGATTTCCTCCAAAGCAGCTGCTCTCATGTATTTGTGGGTGGTGGTTTGACCTTGTTCATCAGGGCTCTGGTCACTTCACACACTGTGGGCCTTGAAGAGCACGAGGAAGTTTAATTTGGACAACAGCAGGAAAAAAACGAGAAGAAAACAAGTTGGGAAAAAAGACTAACCTGGAAAGAAAGAATTTCTTTGTCTCTATATTCTTCATTATGAATCTGGTCTTTGGCTGATTTTGGATCTTCATAAACATGGCCTTATTTTATGAGGAATCTATGGTATACTGATTTTCCAGAACCACTTGATTAACTGTAAAATCATGTGTTAGCATGTGTGTATATATATCTTTATACATATATACATATGTAGATATATATACACACATATGTATACGTGTATAGTTTTATATATACATATGTAAACACATACACACACAAATAACCACTACTTTGTAATGTTGTACAATTTGTTTTATATCTCTTTACATTTTTTTGTTACTGTTGCATCTGGCCAGTTTAATATGTTTTATATAGGTAAAAAAGATAAATTCTGTAGATTAAGGGTGGAATGACATTATTGAACTGTCATGAAAATATTAAACTCTGGTGTATTTACATGTGTATTTAATGTGTGGTAGGTAGAATCATGCTCCCCCAAAGATGTCTACGTCCTAATCCCCAGAACCTGTGAATATGTTGGGTTAAATGGCAAAGGTGAATAAGGTGGCAGGTGGAATTAAGGTACTAATCCTCTGACCTTGAAATAGGGAGATTAGTCTGGGTTCTCCAGGTGGGCCCCATGTAATCACAAGGGTCCTTAAAAGTGGAAGAAGGAATTGGAAGTGTGCGAGTCAGAAGGAAATGTGAAATACAGGGGAACAGTCAGAAAGAGATGCAACATTTCTGGCCTTGAAGATGGAGGAAAGAGCTCCAAGCCCAGGAATGTGGGGAGCCTCTGGAAGCTAGAAAAGGCCAGGGAACAGATTCTCCCCTAGAACCTCCAACGCAGCCTGCCAACACCGTGATTTTAGCCCTTGAGATCCGTGTCAGACCTCTGACCTACAGAGCTGTAAATCATAAATCTGTGTTGTTTAAGTAGCTAAGTTTGTGGTAATGTGTTATAGCAGCAACCAACAACTAATATACTCTGGCTAACTAATTTTTGGTCATCTTTATTTTGGAAATACTTTTCTAGTTTATTTTGGTAATCTTTATTTTGGAGGTACTTTGCTAGTCTGTTTGTAATTTCAATAAAATACCAAAATAACTTTTAAAATCTTGGCTAATGATATACTATTTCAAAGTTACAAATCCCTTCTAAGAGTGACTTACTTAACATGTTTGATGGTAACATTTTCCCACATTTTCATATTGTGTCTACTAGCAATAAAAAAGAGGTGTATTAAATGCTGTGGTGTATGAAAGTAACACTCATATTCTTTTGTAATGGGGACAATCACCTGGATGTACTACATAAGCCACACGTCCAATAGTGTGTTGTGTTGTGCCTGCTTTGTTTTGTTTTCTGCTTGAAGAGTTAGAGAGTAATGAGCTCAGACAAGGGGCTTTGCGTTACCTCGATAGCCACACAAAACAGTAGTTTTTAATTGATCTTGACAGCCCTTTCCTGCTTGGAAGCCTCTATGGTTTTGCATAACCCCTGTCATTTAATTGATACTGTTGGAAGTGATCCCCTTGATGTGTTACTGTGACCAAGAAGGCATCAGTTCTTCGCTTTGTGTTCACAAGCAGACGTGATGACAGCCTGCAGCAGGCTGCTGTGACTGATTCGCATAAAAGTGCTGCTCCGTACTTCCAGCTCCAGGTGAGCTGTCCAGGCACCTACCTGGCGTTTGTGTATTACCATCCTCCTTGCATCTCCTTACGCATTGTAATTATTTCCACATCAGTCCAGGACTGCAAGGAATAACTTTTTCTCAGGATTGGCAGCCTATAGCTCTGTGACATATCAACGCATTATGTTTATCCTAAACTGTGTTAGGGGACGGGGCAGGGTGGGGCAAGAATTCCTTAAATAGAGAGACAAGACCAAATTGTGAAAAAAGGACATTTCAATACAATGAGAGTAAAAAGTAAAGAAGACCTTTAAATAGTTGCTATATTTTGGGAAGGCATCAAAACAGAAGATTTTAAGGGAGGAGATATTATTTTTAAGGGAGGGTGTTTTTGTTTTGTTTAGTTTTTAATTCAGTTGTATAATGAATGTAACTGCATATAAATTAGCATGACATTTAAACGCCAACAATAAATTGGAGGTGCATTTCCTGTGTGATGACAACATTTAAAGTCTTTCTAACCTTATGTGTTATAAGTGATGAGAGAATTATGGCAAAAATGAAAACATATGCCCTTGTCCTTTTCTGATTTTAGAAGAAATTTCTCTCTTACATTTTGGCCATATGAGGTGTTATATGAATATTAGTACAAGGGCTGACTTTTCTTACTGTAGTAAAATATACATCACATAACATAAAATTTACCACTTTAACCATTTTTAAATGTAGTTTAGTGGCTTTAAGCACATTCACATTGTTGTGCAACCATCACCACCATCCATCCTCAGAACTTTTTTATCTTCAAGACTGACTTTTTTGTTAGGCAAGTTTAATTCCCCCACCTGGTACCTGGATTTCTTTTACTTTTCACATTATCTTTATTTCACGCCCTTCTAATCTCATTATTTCCTCCAGGCTTAAAAGATCCTCAGTTTAGAAGTCCAGCGTCAGGGAGGATTAGGTGACCAAATGGTCAGGCAAGTTGTGTTTTACTTCATCTCCAAAGTAAAGAAATAACCGTGGGCGGCTTCTGGTTTCATCCTAGGAAAACCATCATTTGAAAGGTCTTCCAAGAAACTATTCATTCAGGGCCACCCTGGCGACTTGAATTTCTGGGATGTGTGCCTTCACAGTCTTGAACCAAGGGACCAGGGAAAAGCCCCAGGGCCTTTTCTAGGGTATAGGAGAGCCCCAGACCAAGCTGGTGTGGGATCAGCCCAGCCCAGGAAAGAAGAGCGGCCCAGATCAGGGGGCATTCACCTTAATTTTCCAAGGACTTTCCCACCAATGAATTTCAGATGGAAATATTTGTTATTGTTGTATGTCAGATGATTTTCTCATATTGGAGATCAAAGAGAGATCACTTTAATTTTGTCCAAGCTGGTCTGGGGAGGAAAAACATCTAACTTCTGAAAATATTGGGAATTTCACATTAAAGAAATGTTTTTTAATTGATAACTAAATATGTGAAAACCTATACAAATATGAATAAAGGGATGACTAATTCAGAATTAGTATCAGTTTTAGGTTAAATGGCAAGTTCCTACAGCCGTGTGATTCTTTTTACGAGAATGTTTTTCACACTGCTGAAGACTAGTTACTGTGTAAAATTTAAAAATATAATCTATACTTTTATGGATCTAAAACATGAACAGTCTACTGGGTTGCTTTTCATAAGTTGAATATTGTTTCATTACCTCGGTATTACTATATTTAGGGATACTTTTCTCTATAGGCATTCAGTTTCCTTCCAATCCTATTTTTGTCACAATGTTTGATTTATAGTCTGACACAAAATTAAGTGGTTCCAAATTGTACAATCACTTCTATGTTATTTATTCAAAATAGTTGGGTCTTCCCTTAATCCACTTTGGTTTTAATCCTGTCATACTCCTGTAGGCCAAGAAAATGAAAACTTATCTGGATTACACTTATGCTTAACGTCAACATGGTTTATAAGTAATGGAAAAACCACTCACTCGCACATTCAACAGCCCCGAGACCAAAGTGCTCTGTAGAACAGGCAGGAGTGTGTGCCACGTGTCTGCCCTTGGAGATGAGAGAATGTGTTTGAGGAAACGAGAGCTCTGTGTGGACCGAGTGTGGTTCAACACCAGTGTGGATGAGTGGACTACACGTGGGATGTCCAAGTTATATTCCTAAAAATAGGAATGTCTCTGGAAAAAAAGACCATTCTCTGCTTAAAAACCAAATTTCTGTATGTAGTCGATCTATTGGTCTTCATAGTCATGTCATCAGGTCTTACATTGTTAAGTCATTTTGCTGCCACCACTGTCAGTTATTTGTAATGATTCTTGGAAAGTTTAGTCAAGAGAATTTCCTAAAATTAAAAAAATGTGTGCTTTTTTTTTTTTTTTTTAAGATTTTATTTATTCCTTTTTTTTCCCCCAAAGCCCCAGTAGATAGTTGTATGTCGTAGGTTCACATCCTTCTAGTTGCTGTACGTGGGACTCGGCCTCGCGTTGGACGGAGAAGTGGTGCCCTGGGGCGTGCCCGGGATCCGAACCCGGGCCGCCAGCATCAGAGCGCATGCACTTAACTGCTAAGCCACAGAGCCGGCCCATAAAATGTGTGCTTAAAATATTTTCAACTTAGTCTAGATGGGTGGTAAAACTCATTTCTGTACAAGTAGTTTATTTAAACTAGGAATGTGTTCTAAGAAGGTTTCCTGAAGTACAGAAATATTTTCTCCATTGAAATAGCCTGTTTGTAAGCAAAGAATGTTTTCTTCTTCCTAACCTATGAAACCTCAGACGGAACATCTAAACAGAACCAAATAGAGGTCGGTAGTTACAACTGAATATCAGCATAGCAGTTTATAGTTTTGTTTTGCTGCCCACAGAAGTTTGAGAAGGTCAAGTGAGAGTCAGAGCAGGAAGGCTAGAGTGCTCTATGGGCAGGGTCACAGCTGTACTTCATTGTGACTTATCCATCAAGAATTTCATAAGAACTGACACAAAAGCCTGAGACTTTCCTGGCCCCACTTCTTGTTATCACTGCCATCCCCAAAGACAAGATCTGGGAAACAACTTGGGAACTACTTCCAGTGCCTGTCCAATCTTGGCTTCTGTCCACTGCTCAGCACGTACACGGACTTCCTTTGGGTGCTGGCTTCTCTGTTGACTATGCTTCCTGGGAAGAACCAGGGCTAAGTGAAGAGAAGCAGCTGGTGCAAACTGATGACTGGGGCGAAGGCCTGAAAAGCTGCTTGAATGTTCTGGAACTTTCAGTATGTGATTCCCAGTAGACATATTGATGACTCCCTTAAATAAAAAAGGAGCAGAGATGAGATGATGCGTGGTGAAAATATTTGTTATAAAATATTCATATCATTGTAGGTAAATAGGAAAGATGAATATTTATATCTCTCTTATCAGAAGCTACCTTTAGCTATAATTAAACATGCTGGATAGATTAAAAGAAAAACTCAGCACTGGTGCATTTTCAATCTATGTTTAATTTGTTAATCAGCAAATGGTAAATGAGAAAAATTAATTTTTCCACTTGGTTTATATTTCACAAGGTAATAATGGAACGCTTCAATCTGCTTGTGAGACCAGTGATATTAGTAGTTGCATTTCTGGCTGTCCCTCCTGTATGTCTTTATAAGTGCAAGCAAATTGAAAGATACTCTATATACTGTACAGGAAAGGAAATGCCACATGATTCTCTTTTTAGAGCAGGGAGTAAAGTGGCTTTTTCCCTTTGAAAATTGTGGCACCACTATCTGTGGTGATGGACAAGAGTTTAAAATTTCCAATCCTTTGCAGACTGGGACTTTTGTAAAATACAGTAAAAGTGTTACACTGAGATCAAATTGCTACGAAAGTTTCTAAACACTTCTGCTCAATTCCTATAAGTATTCTTGCAGACTAGCAACAAAGAGTTCGCAATGTGACACTGGTCTATAGAGCACACTTTAGTAGCACTGAAATACGAGTTTCAGGTAAGAATCAATAGATTCCAATGGTATTTATCTGGGGGTTTGGGATTTTGCCCAGAGTGGGAGGGCAGTGTTTTTGGTTTTTTTTGTTTTGTTATTCCTGGTCCAACCAAGGCCGCTGCACGGAGTTGTGTGGTGTGTGCCTTGCTCAGGGCACCTGACTGAGGAAGTGAATAGGGGCTGGGATCTCCCCTCCAAGCGATGGCCCCAGAGGAAGGGGATGTCAATTTCCCCAGAGGAATTTCCCCAGAGGAAGGGGTGTCTTTTTCTACCAACAAGGCTCCGTCCACTGGCCGAGTCCTGCACCAGTGGGGTCCCCTTCTCCTAGCTTGCATAAAGGCCTGCTTGGCAGAGGTCCTTGGGTCAGCCTTGAGATCGCACCACTTACATTTGCAGTAAGATGCTACTTTTTTGAGAAGGCTTTCATAGGTTTCTACATTCTCTTAGCAGAAATCAACAAGAACCTCATTCTGATTTCAGTTCTTTGTGCTTAAAACTCTTCGTCACGTTTTATTTCTTCACTGGAGTTCAAGCTCATAGTGCTCATACAAATATCAAGTGAATTCCAAACTGCAAGTTGATAGCGAGAGCCAAGCTCAGCTGTTACTTCTTATTTTTTATTGTTTTATTTTTTTGTGAGGCAGATCAGCCCTGAGCTAACATCCATGCTAATCCTCCTCTTTTTGCTGAGGAAGACCGGCTCTGAGCTAACATCTGTTGCCTATCCTCCTCCTTTTTTTATTCCCCAAAGCCCCAGTAGATAGTTGTATGTCATAGTTGCACATCCTTCTAGTTGCTGCATGTGGGACGTGGCCTCAGCATGGCCGGAGAAGCTGTGCGTCGGTGTGCGCCCGGGATGCGAACCTGGGCTTCCAGTAGCGGAGTGCGCGCACCTAACCGCTAAGCCACGGGGCGGGCCCACAGCTGTTACTTCTTAAAGAAGCAAAGATTCTAATACGGTCATGCTCTGCTTAAGGACAGGGATATGTTCTGAGAAGTGTGCCATTAGGCGATTTCGTCGTCGTGTGAACATGATAGAGTATACTTACACAAACCTGGATGGTATAGCCTACTACACACCTAGGCTATATGGTACTAATCTTATGAGACCACTGTCATATATGTGGTCCGTTGTTGATTGAAACATCATTATGTGGTGCATTACTGTAGTGTGATTACTTTCCCCTGAAATTTCTTTTATTGATCCAGGACTTGAGGAGAGCAAAGTTTTAGATGTAGTCCTGGGGAGAGAAGCTTCCTGAAGTTATTGATACCCTGACATATTCATCAAGTCAGTGTGACCAAGGGAATGGCCACGATAGACATTAGACATCAAACCAAGTTTTGCTAACATTGTTAACCTCTAGGGAGGTTAAAATTAACCAAGGACATGGGGTTGGAGAGGATGTGGAGAGAAGGGAACCCTCTTACACTGCTGGTGGGAGTGCAGACTGATGCAGCCTCTATGGAAAACAGTATGGAATTTTCTCAAAAAATTAAAAATAGAAATACCATACAATCCAGCTATCCCACTACTGGGTATTTATCCAAAGAACTTGAAATCAACAAAGCAAAGAGACTTATGCACCCATGTGTCCATTGCAGCATTGTTCACAATGGCCAAGACATGGAAGCAACCCAAGTGCCCATCAACTGATGAATGGATAAAGAAGATGCGGTGTATATATACAATGGAATACTACTCAGCCATAAAAAAAGACAAAATCATCCCATTTGCAACAACATGGATGGACCTTGAGGGTATGAGGTTAAGTGAAATAAGCCAGACAGAGAAAGACAAACACCACATGATTTCACTCATATGAGGAAGATGAACAAACACATGGTCAAAGAGAACAGATTAGTGGTTGCCAGAGGGGCAGGGGGTGGGGGGTGGGCAAAAGGGGTAAAGCGGCTTATATATATGGTGACAGATAAAAATTAGACTATTGGTGGTGAGCACAATGTGGTCTATACAGAAATGGATAAATAATAATGTACACCTGAAAGTTCACAATGTTATAAACTATTATAATCTCAATAAAATAATTTAAAAGAAAAAAGAAAAAAAAAATTAACCAAGGACATTGGGTTCACCCAGAAACAGGTTCTTAAACAAATACAGCTCATGAAAGAACGTTATTTAGCGGGGTCACGGACTCCTGAGAATCAACAGGAGCTTAAGATGTCCGAGGAACAGACATGCCATATTCCACTGCCCGTCGAAGAGGCCTGACCCCGGCCTGGGCTCTGCAGAGTCTCCTCGCAGGTCCCAGGTTGGAGACAGCCATATAGGGTGAGGCTGGTGTGGCAAACAGGAAACAAGGGCGTGGGCAGCCTGAATCTGCACAGCCATGGCAGGCACACTTGAGTCCATCTCAGATGTTTATCTAAGTCAGAAACAGATGGACATGCCCAAGGTACACAGCTGAAATCACGAAAAATGAAGGCCTGGAAGCTTATCACCAACACAGAGGAAAATACCTTTGGCGGCAAGTGGGATAGGAGGGAGTTCTTAAACAACAGGCAGCATGGAGTGGTCTCCTCTCCATCACTCCTCGGTCCCTGATGGCCTTCACACCCCTGAAAGACAAACCCTCTGCTGGGCCTTTGCAGGTCTCCTAGACAGCGAGCTGAAGAGGAGACACGGGCTAATGCCTACATTAAGGAAGAGCTTTGAGCACATCCGTGAACTCCAATTCTGTATGGGTTTTATTGTGAACGACAAATGTTTACAAGTTTAAGATGCTGTTTTATAGTTAGTATGAATTATTGCCTAAGCCTAAGTCAGTCTTGCCAGAAATGCAAGAAATGTGAGCTGCTAACATACTTTGGGTTCTGTTCAGCAGTTTAGGTTGTGAGGACAGAAAACGACTTAAGTGAGTTTGATAGGGAGAATCTCACAGAGCAACAGGGCTGGAAGTACAGCCGGTCCTCCTGGAAGTTGCCTGGGACTCAGAGAGCCAAGAATTAAGCTTTCCAGCTGTGTCTCTCATGGTCCACGTGAGAGATGCTCTCATCGCTCAATATGTCCCTGCCTCACTTGGTACATGTTCTCTTTCCCTTCCTCTTTCTGTCTCTCTCTACCTTATCCCCCACCCTTCATCCTCCTGGTGCATAAGGCTGCTCCTGCAGTGAAGGAAACTGCGTCTTAGTTCACCAGTTCAAGTTTCTGAGAAGTAGAATCTTATTGGCTCAGCCCACCTATGGCCCTTGAACCACATGCCCAACTCTATCCAATCATCTGCGGCCAGGGCATGGGATGGGGTGCCTGCAGCATAGAGTCCAAGTTTCTGGGAAGCGGGCAGAGCAAGGCGTGCCTCAAACCGTATCTAATACACATGGAGATTTTCACAGCTCAGGAATATACGAGTGACTTTCCGTGATGGAAGAAGAATCTACTTCAGATCACCACATAATTAAGGTTGGTCATCATCCAATTAGCATCCTTCCTGATAGAAATGTTAACCAGTTTATTGGAGAGGAACAAAGACAAATGCAGGGTGGCACCAAAGTGTTAGGGTAGCAGTCAGACAAGGTTGCCCACGTGAAGTGGTTTTCTCAGTGGTCTGGGCAGAGGATAGAAAAAAAAAAGTTACAGGCGCCAGAGTAATTCCCTTTGTGTGCAGGTTTGTTGCTATTGACCTGTTTAAATAGCTGAAAAGATACACATGTGCTCTTTTTAAAATGCAGGCCCTGTGAGCTTTCCTGCAGCGTTTTGATGGAAAGTGGATTACAGGTCTTTGTTCTCTACATGTTACCTAGCTGCGTTTTGAGCCACACTTTTAGCCTGCAATGCTGTAAAGCGTTGTGGCTCCAGGACTTGAACTTCACGTTGCAAAGATTGGCTTTGGCATTGTCTGCTTCCTCCAGGTTCCATGACGACTTCCTGAATTTGTTCTCTTTAGGCCATGGGTCATAAATTCTTACCGGCAGTGGAAATTGGCGCCTCCACTCTCGAGCACAAGCACGAAGGTCAAATCTGATCGTCCGAAACCTCATGCACAGAATTCCCAACAGCCCCATCACAGGTTCATTTCATGTTTACTGTAAGAGATATTGTTTTTCCTCTGCCTATTATGACCTCTACAGGATGTTATATTTGTTAAGATACAACCTGGGGCCAGGGAACAGAGTGCCCAGACCCTTAGGAGGGTAAACTTGGTGGCTGTTCCTGTGGGTCGGATTGCATTTGTAGTTTTCTAGACACTGAAGTAAATAAAAACAGTGGGAAATCTTCGGAGGACCTCATGGTGGATATCAGAAAAGATAGTTTGGTATTGTAAATGGATAAGCCACTAAATCTATTTCTGGACCAACCTGTGTTGGAGACATTAAACTTACCTACATTTCAAAGTTTAACAATGCTACTAAACTAAGCCAACGGTAGAGTTTTGGCTTAAAAAAAAAAATACAGAGAAGAGGAAATATTTCTTACATGCTAACAATCAGCAATACCTAGTGGAATGGGTAAATGTGTTGAACAATGCTATAAAAATCACAATAACAAAAGCAGTCAGACTTAGAGCTTCATTCTAATAACCTCAGTCACCACGTTGAATATCCATGTGGGAGGAAGAAGCAAGTACCTTATCAAATAGATATGGTTGGTGCTGTACCCATTGTTACTTACTATTATTCATAGTTACTTACTCCAGCTTAGGAAGAGAAGTAAATAAATATGGTGAAATAATTTCAAATGGTTCCAAATCCATCTTCTTTACTTTACTCCTAAACTACCTCCAGGTAATGAGATTTTTGAAGTTGATTATTGTGTTGAACAAGGGGCAGTGGTGGAACATTGTAACCAAAGTCATTTTCAAATGGATGAAACATTTAGGCTTCTTCAGATATGAACTGGAAAGGTACCTCCCCACATAAAACCATTTAAGAGGTTTATAATGTTCAGGAATGTAAGCAAAGACATGATAAGGGAAAATCTCTTCAAAACTGTAACGATGCCTCGAAGTTCCTATATGTAGGCTAATGGTCCTAAGGAGATGCATAGTTAGATTAATGTAATCTTTAGTGCCACTGTACCCCAACAGGGACCAGAAAGTTCAGCATCATCTATGTGTTAGGCCAGAAAGCTGTCAAATCCTTGTATAGGGAGAGAATCAAGTATCACACTGAATTGCTGACCTTGTGATTAATTATCAACTCTATCTGACAGCTACTTTTCTTTATAGGAGTGTTCTAACTATTTCTTGGTGTCCAGCCATACATTTGGTCCTTCTATGCAACTGTGGCCAACCTCACATTCCACAGTCCCTCCCAACAACTCTTTGGTCTCAAGCTTTACCATAGTGGAGAAAGGATACTATGAATCTCTTGCCAAGGTCAAGCCAGGGAATTTCCACATTATGCCTTCAAGAGAACCAACTTCCAAAGTGACTCTTTAAGAGACTCAGAGAGTCACACCTTAGTAGTAGAGCTAAACCAGCTGAAAATAGAATCTATTCCAGACCTACTCTTAAGGACTTTAAAAAGAAACCATGAAAGGTTCAAATCAATCTGATCTTCCAGTAACTTAACTGCCTTCCAGAACAAAGCTAACACTCTTTAAAGGAAGATAGCAAAGTTCAGGTACTCAATAACCTAACAACTGAATGTTCAGCATCCAGCAAAAAATTGCTAGACATGCCAAGAAGCAGGAAAATGTCACCCATAGCCAGGAGAAAAAGAGTCAATAGAAAAAGACTCACCAATGGCAGAGATGATGGAATTAGTACACAGACATTGAAATAGGTATTACAAATATGCTATGTTTAAGGATCTTTAAAATAACATGAATATAAATCAGGAGAGATATTGAAGATATAAAAAAGAACCAAGTGGAAACTTCTAAAGATGAAAAACAAAATATCTGAAATGAAAAAATACACTGGCTGGGATTAATTGCAGTTTAGACATGGAAAAAGAAAATATCAGCAAACTTGAAGATGTAGCAACAGAAACTATTCAATCTGAAACACAGAGAGAAAAAAGATGGAAAAAAATAAATGAGGCCTTAGTGACCTGGGGGCATATCAAGTGGCTTATTATATGTGTAGTTGGAGTCCTAGAAAAGTGTGTGTTTGTGGGAGGAGTGTGGGGGAGATAGAAAAAGATTTGAAGAAATAATGGCTGAAAAAATTTCCAAGTTTAGTG
This sequence comes from Ceratotherium simum simum, assembly GCF_057802395.1. Classification (NCBI taxonomy): domain Eukaryota; kingdom Metazoa; phylum Chordata; class Mammalia; order Perissodactyla; family Rhinocerotidae; genus Ceratotherium; species Ceratotherium simum. The sequence goes on from NC_141917.1 coordinate 12,548,795, forward strand.
AAAACTGTGAACCCACAGATCCAAGAACTTTAATGAACCCCAAATAGGATAAACATACACATACGCACTAAAAAATCACATCGAAGCACATCATAATCAGATTTCTGAAAATAGTGATAAACAGAAAAATCTTAAATCAGCCAGAGAAAAAAGACACATAATGTACAGAGGAATAAAGATATGAAAGAGAGAGATTTCTTTTCTGAAATGACGCAAGTCGGAAAACAATGGTATGACATCTTTAAATTGCAGAATGAAAAAAAATACTGTTAACATGGAATTCTATACCCAGCAAAAATCTCCTCTAAAAAAATCTCACCTTAAGGTGAAATAAAGGCTTTTTAAGATAAACAAAAGCTGAGAGACTTTGTCATTTAACATCACTATAGGTAATGTTGAAGGAAGTTCTTTAGGCAGAAGAAAAATGAAACTAGATGTAAACTTGGATCTAGAATGAAGAGCACAAGAAATTGTAAAAATGTAGGCAAGTATGAAAGTATTTTTATTCTCATTTTAAAATTTCTTCTAAAAGTAATTGACTATTAAAGCAAAAATAGGGCCGGCCCCGTGGCTTAGTGGTTAAGTGCACGCGCTCCACTGCTGGCGGCCCGGGGTTCGGATCCCGGGCGCGCACCGACGCACCGCTTCTCCGGCCATGCTGAGGCCGCGTCCCACACACAGCAACTAGAAGGATGTGCAACTGTGACATACAACTATCTACTGGGGCTTTGGGGGGAAAAAATTATAAAGCAAAAATAACTAATGTGTTGTGGGGTTCATAACTTATGCAGAACTAAATGTATGACAACAGTAGCACAAAGGATGTAAGGGGAAAGTGGAAGTAAACTGTTATAAGGTTATTACATAACATTCAAATATTGTTATTCAAAGTAGACTTGGTAAGTTAAGGATATTTATTATAAATATTAGCACAACCACTAAAAACTAAAATGTGGAGTATAACTAACAAACCAATAGCAGGAAATAAGAAAAAAAATGAACAGAGAACAGATGGAATGAATAGAGAATAAATAGCAAGATAGGCAATTTAATCCCAACCATTAAATGTAAATGGTTATAAACCCTCCAATTAAAAAGAACGAATTAGATCCAGCCGACTGGAGGGAATTTCATGATGTGTCCTGAAGTGGAAAAAGTAATACATAGAGTTGTGTATAAAGTATGATTCAATTTGATTCAATGCTTAGGAAGCAACTAAAACCTCACCATACCTACATCTCTTGATAGCTAGCTAGCTAGCTAGATGATATAGATACATGATAGTTTGAGAATGGAGAAAGTGTAGAAGAATAAATATTGAGATATTAGCCTTATTTATCTATGGATGGTGGGAGGGGGAGGTGAGAAAAAAAGGAGACTGGCAAAATGGAAACATATGTTTGACAAAATGTTAACACAGTGTTAAATATAATCTATGACAATATTATTGATGATAAAAATGAGTTCTGAACATAGACCAGGACTTGAAAGTGACATGAACAAATGAAAACATTGAATTGACTTAGGATGAGATTGTGGTTAATTTTATCCTTAGATTTTGGAACTTCAATACAGTTTCTATGACAAAATATTAAAATTAAAAAACAAAAATATGAGGTTTGAAGATACAGAAAATTATGACCCAACTTCCTTTTATATAGTGTTTTATAGTGTTCTTCGAATCTTTAATTTTGTGGAGGTAAAACAAAGAGTTCTTCTGCAATAATTCTCCCAAGACAGTTCCAGCCCTATAAATATTTTAGCATTTTATCCGGTATTAGCACACAACACAGGCTGTTGTTTAAGTAGTCACTAAACATGGCAAGAGACTCCACCAGAAGTGAGAAATGAGTCGGTCAGTGTTCTTTGACTGACTTTGGCTGACTTAAAGGAAAGAAAATTATTGGGAAGACAGAAAATTAGTCTTGGAATTGAGGCAGCTCCAGCAGGGAGGAAGCAGGAACTCCAGAGATGGTCCACAGCAGGAGCAGTCTGGTGAGGGTGCTTCCACTGGAATGAATGAATTCCAGTCTTACTTCAAACTTATGTCACTGGTTTAATTGTCAAAGTCCCAGAAGAGAGCTCCAGACTCATCACGTGCCCACTCTCTGGGTACACGAGGACCGACTGCGAGGTGCTCAGGACCCCTTAAGATCTCGGTAGCAGGAGGACTGCTTCCTGTAATCACGGTTCCACCAAGATGACATGCACATAGAGAGGAAAGGTTATTTCCGGAAAGAATTCGAGGTCTTCTTAGAAACAGTTGATGGACATTGGGTAACCAAAACATCCCTTTCTTGGTCCTGGAAAATGGAAGAGGAGCCACAGCGAGAAATGTGTACAGGGTTGAGTGTCACACCCGGAATACAGGGTCTACCTGCAGCACATAATCCAGCTGCATTCCTGAGTCTGGGGTCCAAACTGAGGAGGGCAAGATTTGCAAATGCTTTTGTTCTGTGTATCTGTGAGAATTGAATTTATGGTCCTAAACCTAATATAATAGACATAATATGGCTTGCCTTTAGCCTGAAGGAAGTTGATATAGTAGTTTCTGTTGGTGGCTTTTTTATAGGTATTTATAAGTATTATATGAATTTTTTCAATACAAATTTCATTTTCAGTCTCACATCTCAAGTGTTCCCATAAGAATATATTAATAATTATTATAAGTTTTTTTTCTGATGGGGCTCTAAAACTGACCAGAAAGAAAATACATTAATAAATTTGGGAAAGAAGATGTTCTAAATGCAATAAATGTTGTTGAGTGGTATGAAATGATATGGCACATTTAAGGCTTGGAGAAGAATATAGGCAGATGGGCAAGTTGGAGAAATCATTAAGGGAAAGAAGCAGACTGTTGAAATTCTGGGCACCATGAAAGGAAAATAGCTGTCTTTCGGATGGGCTCATAGTTGAAGAAATCAACAAATTAATCACTGAAGGAGAAGGTAAAGATTAAATGAAAGAATCACTACGGAATGGAAATGGGAAGCTTTTGCTTTTTGAAACATTTGGACTCAAGATCCATCTCCCAATTTCTCAGAATGTTAGGGGCTGCTGTTTGTGCCTGTTCAGAATGATGCACTTTCTTTCCTCAGGAAAAGAAGTACTATTTACGACTTTTGTGTTAATGAACCCCAGGGCTTCTACGGAAATGTACTCTGACCTCTTACACAACATTTTTATTTATGCCAGGGCAAAGGAAATAATGGACATTGAGAGTTCAAATGGCTGCCTTCCACTCTGTTCCCTTTAAAAGTCAATAATTATTTTTATATTATTTTTTTCTTCTTGAGGAAGTAGCATCTGGCTTTATGGAATTTGGCAGAGTTAAGCATCCTGTGCTAGTTATTTTGATATTTAAATATGAGTAATATTGATAAATGGCAACTAAACTTGAACCATTTGAGTAAGAAAGAGATTGATGAAGAACAGTGAAATGGAACCATACACACTTAGTCAGATCTTTGTAGATCATCTTGTCCACCTCCCCCACCACAATTATACAAATGAAAACATGAAGTTACATGATTTGATGCAATTTTGCTGTTCAAAAATGTGTGGGACTTTTCCATATAATTTATTACTTTGAAGTGTTAAATCTTAGAGAATTCCTTTATAAAGTGTGATATGAGGTTAGAATTAACATCCATCTTACAGGTAAATTCTGTTATGACAGGATTGATCATATAGAAATATATGTAGGGGACATATATCTGCAATTATGTGCTGAAGTTCATCTTTGGCCTAAATTTAGAAAGATGAAGGATTAGACACATAGCATTTAATCCTTTCCTCATCCTTAGAAATGGGCCCATTTCCAGGCCAGATCCAGGATGATGTCTTAGAAATTTGCGCCTATCTGAAGTATGCTTAGGAAGACGATTCTTGACATGAAGGCTCTTAACAGAATTAATCTTAAGCCTGAGTATATCCAGAACACTAGTCTGTGCTTCTAGTGTCATGGGATAGTATGTGCTCCAAGAATAAAATAAATTGCTTGCTAATGCAATGGGATGACTTGTTCAAGAATTCAATAGTAAAAATACCTTTCATGAATACAAGTCACATGAGTTATTCACATATGTTTTCTTAGTTTATCATGTATGTGTAATTATTCACAAGTTTTGGATAAAGAAATGAAGCTAATAGAGGCAAATGACTTGTCTAAGATTTCATGCTGAGTGAGTGCCTGGCACGTAATAATCAATATATTTTGCCAAATGGATTAAGGTAGTGTAGCAGAACTTTTTCACTCCTGGGAAAGTGCTCACAAAATGTACGTTTAAAGACAATCATGACTCCTATAACATATGACAGTATTGAAAAGAAGAAAAGCATAATAGAAATGTCACTTTTAGAAAACTTTTGCTGGACTTGAGTAGCCTTTTCTACCTACGTTTGGAAAGATGGCAGTTGCTGGGGAGCTGTCCCTGGTGCTGAACCTGCTATGCTAGGTCAGAGGATGGCACTCACCAATTTTTGTACATATTTTTTTCTGGGTGTCTATTACCAATGACAATACTATTAACAAAAATGATATTTATAAAATATTTTTTCCTTTTTAAATATTTTAAGGACTATTTTTAAAATCACAGCTTTTTGAGTTATTTATATACCGTTAAATTTACCTTTTTAAAGATTTTTATTTATTTATTTTTCCCCCAAAGCCCCAGTACATAGTTGTCTGTCATAGCTGCACATCCTTCTAGTTGCTGTATGTGGGACGCGGCCTCAGCATGGCTGGAGGAGTGGTGCCTCGGTGCGCACCCGGGATCCGAACCCGGGCCGCCGGCAGCGGAGCGCACGCACTTAACCACTAAGCCACGGGGCCGGCCCTAAATTTACCTTTTTAAATTGTACAATCCAGTAGATTTTAGTATATTCACAAAGTTCTGAAATTATTACCACTATCTAATTTTAGAACATTTTTATTGCTGCAAAAAGAAACCCATCCTCTCAGCCTCTGGCAACCAGCAAGCTACCTCATATCTCTATAGATTTGCCTATTCTGGACTATTCATACAAAGGGAATCATAGGATATGTGACCTCATATCTCTATAGATTTGCCTATTCTGGACTATTCATACAAAGGGAATCATAGGATATGTGACCTTTTGTGACTGGCATCTTTCATGTAGCATAATGTTTTCAAGGATTATCCATGTTGTAATATGTATCAGTAGTTATTACTTTTTATCAACAAACAATAATCTATTGTATGGATATACCACATTTTATTCATCTTTTCATCAGTCAATGAACACTTAAATTGTTAACACTTTTTGGCTATGCTGCTATGAACATTCATGCACAATTTTTTTGTGTGGACATATGCTTTCAATTCTCTTGTGTACATACCTAGGAGTGGAATTGCTGAGTTATCTGATCTTTTTAATATTTTGAGAAACTGCTGAACACTTTTCCAAAGCAGCTGCACTATTTTACATCCCCACCAGCAATGTATGAGGATTTCAACTTCTCCACATCCTTGTCAACATTTGTTATTGTCTGTCTTCTTGACTTTAGTCATCCTAGTGGGTGTGAAATTGTATCTCATTGTGGTTTTGACTTGCACTAGCATTTCCCTAATGACTAAGGATGTTGAGCATCTTTTCACGTGCTTATTGGCCATTTATCTCATTTGCATTTTTTTAATCTCATTTGCCCATTTTTTAAAAGTTGGTTAGTTTTTTTTATGGTTGATGTGAAAGAGTTCTTTACATATTCTGGATACAACTCTCTTTTCAAATTATCATTTGCAAATACTTTCTTTCTCTCTGGGTTGTCTTTCCACTTTCTTGATGGTGTAAAGGACTTTTTGCAACCCCGTGATTCTTCTCTGATTCTTCCCAATCCTTCCCTCAGCAACTCTCCAAGGATTTGTTAATAGAAGGTAATAAGAATTCCAATATCTATGCTCTGAGTAGCTCATTATGAAGCAGGGAATTCATTTACAACATAATTGTTGGGAAATATCATATGAAACAAAATTTTTAGTGGTTCTCTAGTAAAAGATTTGTTTGTGAAGCCGGTTGATGCAGAATATGTGACATCTGTTCCCTGCAGGAGAAGGGGCATACCTCAAATGCTGTACTTTTCTCATTATCCTGAGCCTCTTCTCCCTTCAATAAAACCAACTCTGCTTGAAAATTATATCCAGAAAAAAAAGTAAATGGAAGCATAGAACTATTTTCTATCCTAACAAGTATTAAGCTCCTGTTTTCAAATTCTGTTCTTCAGCAAGAAAGTATATTCCTTTTACACAATCAGAGAGAGGTTAAACTATTTTTAAATTGGAAAACATTACCTTCTGCAAGAGTTTTTTTTTTTTCCCCTTGGTGGAAAGCAGAATAAGAAGAATCTAGTGAGTTAACTGAGATCAGTTTTATGCCCTTAAAAAGTTCAAAATATAGTGTTTATCCAACACCTACATTGAGTTGAAAAAATATCTTCTAACTCTCATTGCCCTGAGCTGAAAATATATCTCCCCTATCTTGGCAGTTCTCCATTATGTGCTTCAGTTAAGGGAATGTTCTTCCTCTTGCTAAAATCAATAATTGCTATCAATATAATTGAAGAATCATTCAAACATTTAAAGTTTAATTTTTTCATAAGAGTAAATGATATTTATTAATATTTATTTTTTAATGCTTATTTTGTTGGACAGAGATGAGTGATATAATAGTTTCGCTTACAAGTATCTGAAATTCCCATTTAATTTACATACTCTTCACTGTGTTTCATCCTAGTGTCTTAAAGTCACAACAGTTAAGGTCATCTGAAGGACTTTTTATATTTTATCCAAATAATTATTGTGTAGATTTACTTTTTAAAATAAATACATAGCAGGAATTAGAAGACCTGAGTTCTATTTTTGATGTCACTGTGATCTCTAGAAGATGGTGAACTGCTGCTTTAATTTCCATCTTTTGAGGATGCTACATGAATGGTTAAGTAAAACTGGCTTTGAACTTTTCTCTGGTAGTGTCACTAGAATTACAGAAAAGAAAGAGATTTTTGTTTTGTTCAGCTTTGGGTTTTTTGTTGTTGGTTTGTTTGTTTTTTTAACCATTGTTCACTACTGGGTTATGGAGAACTCAGAGTCTACCACAAAAATCCTGATATAAGAGTCCCCTCAGTCAGGTCACCACTTTGGTCATTTCCTGCCCTACATAATGTCAGAGAGATGAGAGCATTGCAGAAGTGTGGGCTCTGTCAACCTCCACCCTCTCATTGGTCAAAAACTTCAGAGCAGACACAGAACTGATGAAGTTCACTTGGAGTTCACAAAGTTAAATTTTGGGAAAGACTCACTGGGAATTATTATGACACCTGGGGAACAAAATTTCCTATCACTGGTGGTCTAGATAATGTCATTCAGCTGGGATGTCTCTGGGACAACAATCATAAAGCACTGGATAATCAGGTAACAATTAGATACTCTGAAATTCTGCCAGAGCTAACTTCCATTGAAAGAACAAAGAGAAAAATTAAATTTCAGAAAGATTTTTTTTCACTTCAAATAAACCAAGCAAATATTTACTTGTTACTTACCGTATGCCAGGAAGTGGGCTAGGTGTGTGAACACAAAGATAGATGGTACAGTCTTTACTCAAAGCAGATCACATTACAATGGAGAGTCTAGTGGAAAACAAATACTGATAAAGCCGTTTTATACCTATCTATGTTTGGAACCAATAGAGGTGGAGAAATTAGTTCTCACAGGCAACTGGAGAGTGGTAGCAGTTATAGTTTAAAAGGTAGGCTGGACCAAGTTGTAAAGAACCTGGAATGTCAATAATCATCAATTAATATAGTCAATAATATTCAATCATAGTCAATAATAGTCAATGGGGAACAATCATTTGAACTTTAAAAGAATGACTTGGACGGAAGTGTGGAAAATGGAATGAGATGGAGAAGAGACACCAGAGGCGGGAAGACCAAAGAGAGGGCTTAGTGACCAGTTGGACATAAGAGGCAAAGAAGAGAGAGGAATTTAATATAACTAGGCCTTTTCTGATAACCTGTGTAAAATGGCATATCTTGTCACTCACTATACCTTTACTCTGCTCTATTTTTCTTTCCATAGAACTTGCCACTAACACACACACACATGCACACGTGTGTGCGTATGTTAGCTATTGTCAATTTCACTAGTAGAATATAAGATTTATGAGGAAAGGGAAGTCGCTGTGTTTACTTATCCCCAGTGCCCACCACAAATATACTTTTGAAGGGATGAATGAAATGGCTTAAGTAAGAGAATAAGTAGAATGCAACATCATTAACTAAGATACGAAATATAGAAGGAAAGGCAGGTTTGTGAGAACTGGTGATGGATTTGGTTTGAGCCATGGCGATTATGAGGCGTCATCGTGAATATATGGTCTGGAACTTGGTAAAGAAGACGGGGCTGGAGATGGACATTTGGAAGTCATGGGTGCTTAGGTATTGGTAAAAGAACGAATTTCTAATCAAGGAAACATGATATACTGTGTGTGGATCTCAGAGTTTTGTGTGACTTCTGGCCATCAGAACTGTCTTCTTCATTATCTGCCTCTGCTTTACAGAATTTGTAGGTAATGCTTTACAGCTGTTACGGCCATTGGGAATGCTGTTCCTGTGGCCACACCTGCCCAGCTATCCCTGTCCACTCTGTGAATGACTCCAGTTTACTTTGGAGGTGACAACTTATATATACATTTTCAATCCTTTAAATAGTTTTTTTTTTTTTTTTGGTGAGGAAGATTGGCCTTCAGCTAACATCCATTGCCACTCTTCCTCTTTTTGCTGAGGCAGATTAGCCCTGAGCTAACATCCATGCCCATCATCCTCTGCTTTGTATGTGGGATGCTGCCACAGCATGGCTTGCTGAGCGGTGCGTAGGTCCACACCTGAGATCCGAAACTGTGAACCCTGAAGCGGGCTGCAAAAGCGGAGTGCACGAACTTAACCACTATGCCATTGGGCCAGCCCCTAGATAGTTTTAATATTATCTGCTGAGCATGTGTGCTCTTTCATAAGCCACTTGAAATAACTACTCCCTAAACACAACACACACACACACACACACATCCGTGCTAAATCATGTGATAAACCATGAAACTTACAATGACTACAACAGGAATAAGTAACTTGAAAACTCAAAAAAGATTAAATGGAAATGAAGATGTTCCACAGTTTAATATTTAAGACCATTTAGCAGGCAGCCATGATGTTCCTTGTTATAGAGTGTCAACTAGTAGAGCTCATATGTTTCTGTTCTTTAAAATAACAAGGGCATAATGCCCTTGTAATAAGCACAACCCATGCCAGCTCTCTTCTTAAGACATTTCCCAATGTCACTTTTAGTTAAAAATTACCTGGAGGAGATAAGATAGCTCTCAATTTGAGTGTCATTATGGATGTATCTTGAGTTCTCACACTTTTCACAGTGAGTTGATAGGTCTCATACATTTCATTAGAAAAATAAACTATAGTATAATTCACGCCATTGGTTTTTAAGCAAATCTGAATAATACAGTGTATTAAATATTACTGAGAGTTTGATATGGTGCATATCAAACATAATATTTGTTATTGGCTAAGACTATTTGTCATAGGCTAAGATTCATCTGTCATGATTCAAATTGGATGAATTATATTATTCAGTTATTAAGTATTTTCATTACATTTTATTTAAAGTGTAATTATTGATTATATGAATATCAAAATATACTTTCCCAGTGACCTTCATAGGTTATGCTCCTTTCAGGAGATGTTGCCACTGTAGGATAGCCACCTCTATACTTGGAGCAGAAGTAGTTCTGAACCTTCTACAAATGTCAAATAATTACTGTATCAGATACCCTCTGACTGCCTCCTTTCTTCTAAAGGCACCACTCACCTCCTAGACTGTGCTCCCCCCACCACTTTTGCTGCATTTGTCAGGCTGGCTGAAGTCTGAGTTGAAGGCCCAGGCTTGATGTCTAACATGCTGTGTCACTCCCCCAACTTCTGGGCTTCAATGAAATTCTACACCATGCAGAATGGAATCCAGCCTCCTGAGTGGCCACTGAAGGGCTTGATGATGCCACTCGGCAATGTGAGTGAGTTAGCTTTCCATGGGTGAACCTTGACTAATAGGAAATAGGAGATGGGGGTAGGGGTGGGGGGTCAGGAGGATAGCGTCTTCCTCACATGGAATACTCTGAGATACAATTCTTTCTTGCAGCCCTTCTGGAGGAGTCTACTGTGCCAAACATTGACCGGCCCTTTTTTTTGGTGGTGGGAGGAGTTTTTTTGAGAAGTGGTAGCCGGCATAGTGACACATTACATCTCTTTGCTTGACCTCTTTTCTTGCCTCAGTTCTTTTTTTTCCTCACACTCATTGTCTTGAGTTTTCACCTCCTGTTATGAACTGAATTGTGTCCCCCCCAAAAATTCATAGGCTAAGCTCTACCCTCAATGTGACTGTATTTGGAGATAGGACCCTTAGGGGGGTAATTAAGGTTAAATGAGGTTATAGGGATGGGACCCTAATCCAATAGAATTAGTAGTTTTATAAGACGAGGAAGAGACACCAGAGAGCTTTCTCCCTCTCCACGTGTGCTCAGAGGAAAGGCCATGTGAGGACATATTGAGAAGGTGCCATCTGCAAGCCGGGAAGAGTGCTCTCACCAGAAACCAATCCTGGCAGCACCTTGATCCCGGACTTCCAGCCTCCAGAACTGTGAGAAAATAAATTTCTATTGTTTGAGCCATGCAGCCTTGGTATTTTGTTATGGCAGCCTAGCAGACTAATACATCTCCCAAATCAAGTATAATGTTCTGCTTTCTTGAGGGCCTGCATTAAGACTATGACCGTAAAAAATTGTAGAGGGCAATCTTAATTTAAACTTTTAATCAATAAATTCCCTTTTTGTGTGCAAATTTCAGGAGATCAAAAACTTGTCTGTACAGTATAAATCAAGATTGTCTAGGTCAGCATTCTCAAAGTGTGATCTGGAGACCCTTTCAGTGGATCTGGGAGGTCAAAATCAATTTCAAAATCAATTGTTAAATACTAAAACGTTCTGCATAGATTACATCATGTTAAAAAAAATACTAAAATGTTATTTGTATTTTTCATTCTCAATCTCTCATGAATGTATTGTGGAGTTTTCCAGAGTGTGATATTGCAGCTGTCTGACTGCAGAAGCAGATCCAAAAACCCAGCCTCATTCTATTAAGCCAGACATTAAAGAGATTTGTGAAAATTGAAACAATGCTACTCTTCTCACCATTTTTCTTTGTTTTGGAAAATATAGTTATTTTTGATTAAGATGTTGTTATGCTAATATATAATGAGTTTATTATTTTAAAAGAATTAGTACAGATTTTTTAAATTTCTCAATTTTAACATCTAAAATGGTAAATATCAATATATAGGACCCACATAAACAAAAGCCCATTGAGGTCCTATTTTAAAATGTAGGTTTTATTATTATTCATGTATGGTTAGGTCAACAGACCAGGAGACAACTGTCATTGAAAGGATAGTTTGTTCCCAAGAGAAGGGGGCATGCCAGGCCACACAGGGCCATGTGGGGAAGCACCAGAGTCTGTCAGGAGGCAGAAGGAGTGAGGGGAAAGCATGGGTGGGAGACTTTATTGTGGTTTCAGAAGGAAATGGGCAAGGAAGGGTAATCAGGTCTAAGAGTGGGTAGTCTGAATAATTTCAGCAGGCTCCAGGGTATAGGTGCTGTCCTGGGTTGTCTGATATCTGGCCCTGGGGTGATTAGGACAGGGAAATATCGGCCGGAAGTGTAAAAGCCCTATGAGAGTGGATAAAGGCAGTGGTTGTGGGAGACAGGGGCTTTGGACGGGTTAGTTTGCATATGAAATGTGCGCTAACAGGGGAGTAGTTTGCTATCTCTAAGAATTAGCTGGACCTAGAAGGGGCAGTCTCTCCTGGGCCAGCAAAGTCCCAGATGCCAGAGCACCAAGAATACAGAAAGTAAGAAAATAGAGTGCATACAGGTCCTTAATAGTTTTTAAGAGTGGAAAGAATGTAGGGATGTTCAGAGACCAAAAAGTTTGAGAACCACTGGGCGAGGTGATGCATGATAACAAAGAAGCCCCAATTCTCAATGTCTTAACACAGCAAAGAGATGGGATTTTTTTGCTCATGCAAAGTCTTCACACTTCTGAAAGGTGGCAAAGAATATTTTAACATTAAAACAAAAGGCCATAATGTCTGAACAAAAATATATCATTTAAATATAATTGCCTTAGCTTAATGAGGAACTCCCTAAGTTATCCTTATTTTTTGCATTTTTTTGTGAATTAGTGAAATTTCATCACTACTTAGGAAGAGTTCAGGGACTGATGCTTGGAAATTTCTGTTGTCTAGATAATTATGGATGAAAATGATGTGAAGGGAAGGAAAGACTTCGGTTGGTTTATATGCTGAGAAAAAGAACCTGGCAGAGAGGGGAGAAGTTGAAAGAGACACTCGATGGAAATCCTGGAGGAGGTGAAAAGGTGAGGGAGGGAAAGGTCTGAAACAGGAGGACAGGCAGACAGACATCTCTTCCTCATAAACTGGTTGGGAAGGAAGATGAGAGCATCCCCTTGAAGATAAGTGGGTTGGAGGAGGAGAGAAGCTGACAGAGTCCACCCTTAATGGCACTGATTTTCTCTGTGAATCATAGGCAACTTCATTGCTAAGAGTGGGGAGGGCAGGGAATGATGAAGGGTTAGGTGGCCCATTGCAGGTTTGGGGAAGGGAGTGAATTAGGAACAAACAGAAGGTGATGGCGTATAACTGAAGGCCCAACTGACTTCAGACCTTAAATAGGAATAGCATGAAATGCATGGTAGCCTGACTTTTCTAACCGTGCTTCTTAACTCTGGCCCTGAACAAAGGAGGGGTTGGGTCCAGTGTAGGGCACTGATGTTTACTGAAAGGCTAGGTAGTATGACGGTTAAGAACACAGCCTTTGAAACCAGCTGGCCTGGGTTAGAATACTGACTCTGTCACCTTCTTTCCTATTCAGTAAAATGGGGCCAATAATAGTCTTGTGGTGGTGTTTTAATGTGGGTAGTAATGGTTTTGTGGAGCTGTTCTGAGGACTAAATGACTTCATATATGCTGTGGATTTTCCATCCACAGCCTCTGCTGGGGGTTAAGGGCCCCACCTTGGTTTCATGCTTAGGTGAGTGTTGGATTCCTGAATAGGGACAAACCCAGCTCCTCTCCACTCCCACCCATTTCCTTTAAGGGCACGCCCTGCTCAGGCTCCTCTTCCACGGCCCTCACGATCTTCTCTGATTGTACACCTGGCTCTCCCCTGTTCTATTTCCAAACTATATTTTGGCATAATCGCTAAGCCCTACTTTCCTCAGGCCTTTAGTTTTGCATCTCAATTACCTATTTTAGAAGTAAACTATACCCTGCCTCTATTTGCATTTTTACTCTCATAATCCTAGTCTACCCATCCATCCACTTGCCCTCCAGGTAAATACCTCTGGATCACAGGGAAAGGTCACATATGTGAAAGATGCAAAAGATAAAAGCATAAAAATGCATTTCAAAAACTTCTCCTTTCACCTATTACCTCTCTTAATTCTCCTATGAGTAGATGTTTCCATCCCCCTAAAATACCCAAGGCTGATGCTCAGAGGGATTAACAACAGGCTCAGGCTTACCAGGCTGTTTGTCGTCAGAGTAGTAATTCGCTTCTGGGCCTTTGCTCTGCCGCCTCCGTGCTCTGCATTACTTGGAAGAAAGAGTCACAGTGGTCCCACTGGGGGCCTGAGGGATGGTGACACCGCAGGACTAGGCGATGAGGGAGGTGTAGGTGTTGATGGAGAGTAGCTGCTTACTGTAAACAGCACAGGCAAGAAGAGACAGAGGGTCTGAGTGTGCAGAGAAGGGGGCTGACGAACAGGGAGAGAAGGCAGAAGAGAAGGAGTTGGAAGTCACACTGAAATTGATGAGCGAGTGGAAAGGGGAAAGGAGGGGTGACTTTTGATAGCGAGTGGGATGTAGAGTTAATGATTTTATGGGAGTTTACTTCCAGATGATGACAAGTCTAGGGTGTAGCCATTGGACTAAGTTGCTGACGAGAACACCACTGGTGTGGAGGACACTAAGAAGTGAGTTTCAGTTGTTTGAGCGAAAGTTGAAACAAACAGATCTGGCGTCAGAGTCCTTTATACATGTTGGAGAGGGATCTTGGAGTTGCTAATGTGTAGGCAGGGGCCAGGGTAGCAGAGGCCCAGATCTAGTCCCCCGACTTGATCCACACTGGCTGTAGTTTGCAGTGAGAGCCTTGTTCCTCTGTGTACTATTCACAGTAGGAGATCAGGATCTTAGAAAAAAAACTTATAGATTCTACACAGAAAACAAACAACATTTCTCTAAGTTTTCTTCACCCCAGACTCTGTGCTACAAATCTTCAGGCTGTAAATGGTGGGGAGGAGCTGTTGGGCTGCCAGGAACTGGTCCAGGAGAGGCTCTTATGGTGCCACCTAGTGTCCGTGATTGGACTTATCCACAAAGCTTTGGCTATAAATATTCTGAAAAATAATTCATTTAAGGAAATTGCAAGTAACTGACTAATTTTGCAAGAGAATAGCTATTAAAACATCTAGTATTTTTCTCTCTCTACCAGGCAGATTTCTTAGCCTGGCCTCTTGACTACCCTCAGGGCTAGACCAATTCAGTGAATTAACTTCATTCCACGAAACAGAAATTATGACCTAGTGACGTCCAAGGTTATCTTAAAATGAACACTTTGTGTAAGGTCCTGGATCACCTGGTATAGTGAAAAAATCACTAGGCTTAAAAAACAATCTCTAGGCTTGGTGCCAGAAGTGTCTGAGGCATTGAGGTCTTGGCTCTGTGGGATGGTGTACTCAAAGGTACTTCATAAACTATAAAATGTTAAGTAAACGTATTAGATATGGCTATTATTTTACAAGCACTGTTCTAGACTCTTGACATACCTCCTTTCTAATCCTCATCACGTATCTCTAAGATAAGAGTTACTATCTAGATTTTGCATCTGAAGAGACTGAGGCTCAGAGAAGTTAAATGACCCTGCCCAATGTTACTAGCTAGTTTTCTCTTTGCTATACTACACTGCCACTATACTACTGATACAAGGAATCAATATTAAATCATTCAACAAAAACTTATTAATGATCACTGGTACCATCCATTGGGTTAGAAACAAGGTATATAAGGATTTATGAGTGTTATGAACTGAATGTTTGTGCCCAACTAAAATTCATATGTTAAAGCCCTAACCACTAATGTGACAGTATTTGGAGATAGGGCCTTTGTGGAAGTAATTAAAGTTAAATGAGGTCATAGGGTAGGGCCCTGATCCAATAGGATTAGTGTCCTTATAAGAAGGGGAAGAGAGACCAGAGCTGGCCCCCAGCACCCCGCTCCCCTGCATGTATGCACAATGAGAAGGCAGCTGTCTGCAAGCCAGGAAGAGGGCTCTCACCCGAACCCAACCATGCTGGCACTCTGATCTCAGACTTCCAGCTTCCAGAATTGTGAGAAAATAGATTCCTGTTGTATGGTACTTTGTTTGGCAGCCCAGCCCAAGCTCACTAAGACAATGAATATCTGCTTCCCACTGGTGCTCCCAGCTTTGTTAGGGAAATCAACAGTTAGATAAATTACAATACAACGTGCTGAGATGGATGTATGATCACCTCATATTTCTAAATGATTGCCTTAGAAAGAATTCTGATAATGGGTGAGACTGGCAGTAACAAGCTACAACAGATGCCAGACAGCAGCTCCAAACCCAAATACGTTTCAAAGAGACGGCCTCTTACTTACAGGCACCTCATCACTGATAAATGTGGGCTTGCTCACAGAACCCTGTGTGCCTTATCTGAGTGGGAGATGGGATGGGGCTGCAGAGCCAGGGACTGAATGTGGCCTCCAGTTCTGGTTCAAGAACAGAACTCCTGGTCCTCAGCTGCCACATCTATAAAATGAAGGAGTTTTGACTAGTTGCCATTTAAGGCAGTCATCTGAGTATTTTTGCTCATCTTCTCCTGTAAAAGAGTTTTGAAAAACTGTGAAACTGTTTCCACATTTGAAAGTTGACATCTAAAATTTTCCACTAGAAATTTAGTTTTAGAGGATGTAATTTCCATTGTATTATAAATAAATATTGTCATTTTAAAATAAAATCATCACATGACTTAAATTTCCAATTGAATCTGAATAACATATTTATTAGAACTTCACTATCATTCATAAAGAAAGACTGCAATTTTACATCATTCTTCTTTCTCATTGAAATCTTATTTCCACTCCATTCTCCATGCCCAGAATTTTATTTAATGTAGTGTATTTTTATGCTTGAAAGTTTCATTTATATTCAAATTGTTTGAAAGTTTCATTTATTATCATAATTATTAGTAGTAAAAATTTGATTGAAACAATATATTATAAATTTTGATAATTATTACACATAGTAAAATTTTATTGGATATATCTTTTTCAAAATCTACTGATGAATGTTATTAATTGTTAGAAAGAGATAGGATTTAATCTCAATTCTATTCCTACTTTTGGATTTTACAGATATAAGCATGGAGAAACACTGTTCTCATAAACAGATGAAAATGGAGTTTTGCTATAACAAATTCATTCTATTCTTTCAACTGCTGAATTGCGAGCCCAAAGTATCATAGTAATTTCTTATTAAATATTAACCTAAATCATCAGCTAACAACTTTAGGGTCTCCTTCAAATTTGTTGAAAGCAAAGAATTAGAAACTACCTGAATTACAACAGGATTGATTATCCAGTCCTTAGAGTCAATCACCTTCTCCTGTCTGGGAAGTCCCTAAGATAACCATCTCACTTACAAACACTCATTCTAAGACAGAGTGCTAAGTAAGGCAGAGAGCCTTGCTGTGAGTTTGTCACCTGGGTGACATAAGAAACCACCAGTATTTCTCCCCGATATTCTGCTTTGTTCTCTAGAGACTCCTTCAGGAGCAATGCTTTCTTTGAGTGAAACGATCATCACTCTTATAACCCCATTCTACAATACATGGATTAATATATTGGCCAAATGCTCAATTTAAATACCAAAATACCCACTCTTAAGAGAAGAAAAGGAAAGATACAAAGCCTGAATGCAAGTTTTTGGTGCCTTATGTTGGAGGCATCTCCAAAAGCAATATTTAAGTTGTTCCTTTGTTTTGATGCTCTAGAACAGCGCTACTCAATAGAAACATAATGTGAGCCACATATGTAATTAAAAATTTTCTAGTACCATATTAAAAAGTAAAAAGAAACAGGTGAGATTAATAGTGCATGTAATGCCATATTTCCAAAATATTATCACTTCAACATTTAATCAATATAAAAAATTAAAAATGAGACATTTTAGGGGCTGGCCCATGGCCTAGTGGTTAAGTTTGGCACGCTCTACTTTGGCGGCCCTGGTTTGGTTGCTGGGTGCGGACCTACACCACCCATCAGCAGCCATGCTATGGCGGTGACCCACATACAAAATAGAGGAAGATTGGCACAGATGTTAGCTCAGGGTGAATCTTCCTCAGCAAAAAAAAAAAAAAGAGAGAGAGACATTTTCCTTTTTTGGCGTTTTTTTTTTGGTACTAAGTCCTTAAAATCCTGTAGCATTTTATACAAACTGCACATCTTAATTCTGACCAGTTATATTTCAGGTGCTCAATACCTACGTGTGACTGGTGGCTACTGTGTTTGGCACAACCCTTGAGGCACACACTGCAGTAAGATTTGGGATAGATGAGAGAGAAATTTCATGTTTTTATAAAGCAAGAGTATGGTGAACACGAAGGCAGTGGTTGGAAAGGAGAACAGGCCTATCCATGCCCCATACAGCTGTGAAAGGTGTCTTTTACCCCAGGGCCTCTGCTGCACAACTATATGAAGTAGCCCTGGTGTACCCCAAGAGATAGAGGTACCTCAGTTTGAAGACCATTATTTTAAGTGGATTCTAGCTTCCAAGATCTTTAAGAATGATGCAATGATGATGAAATGATACATCCTTATCTTCCGAAGAAGACTTAGTCAACTATCCCTCTAAAATTCTATAGCAAGTAAAAAGAAACATTCATGAGACAAAAGATTAGCAGAAGATACAGAAAGCTCTTGTTACTTTGTCAGTAATATATGATTTTTTAAGGCAAGGTTGACAACCTACTTTATCACAAGTAGAGAGTTTTTGGTAATAGTAGGGTGATGCTTTCCCCTCTGACTATGAGGGAGAGAACCTGGGGTTATATGAAAATCATCAACCTAACATCAGATTATTTGAGGAGGTGAAGAGTTCCTATGTTATGGCACAGAAGTGACAAAGAATCTCTTGCTAACTTTTATTTTCTTAGGAAATTCTATAGTGTGTCCCTCTAGCTCTTTCTAAGTTCCAGTGTGCAGTATGAAAGAATAGGCTTCCTTTCCAAAAGAACTCAGATGCTTGTCCTAAAAGGTAAGTGTAAGGAAGTACTTCATGATATTATCTTAGTCGGCTTGGGCTGCCATGACAAAATACCGTAGAGTGGGCAGCTTAAATAACAGAAATTTATTTTTTCACAGTTGTGGAGCCTGGGAAGTCCGAGATCAAGCTGCCGGCTGATTTTGTTTCTGGTGAGAGTTCTTTTCCTGCCTTGTAGACGGCTGCCTTCCATGGCCTCAGATGGTGGAGAGAGAGGTCTGGTGGCTCTTCCTCTTCTTATAAGGGTATCAGCCCTATCAGATGAGGGTTCCACCCTTATGACCTCATTGAATCTTTATTGTTTCCTCACAGGCCCTATCTCCAAATGTCTTAGTTTGGGTTGCTATAACAAAGTACCATATGCTGGCTTAAAAAATGGAGATTTCTTTCTTTCTTTTTTTTTTTTTATAATTTTATTTATTTATTTATTTTTTCCCCCAAAGCCCCAGTAGCTAGTTGTATGTCATAGCTGCACATCCTTCTAGTTGCTGTATGTGGGACGCGGCCTCAGCGTGGCCGGAGAAGTGGTGCGTCGGTGCGCGCCCGGGATCCGAACCCGGGCCACCAGCAGCGGAGCGTGTGCACTTAACTGCTAAACCATGGGGCTGGCCCTGGAGATTTATTTCTTACAGTTCTGGAGGCTGGAAGTCTTAGATCAGGGTGCTAGTATGGTCGAGATCTGTGAGAGCTCTTTTCTGTTTTTCAGACTGCTGACTTCTCCTTGTATCCTCACCTGGCAGAGAGCAGAGAGGGGTAGGGAACTTTCTGGTGCCTCTTATAAGGGCACTAATCTCATTCATGAGGGCTCCACCCTCCTGACCTCATTTGATCCTAAGTACCTCCCAGTGGCCCCATCTCCTAATACTATCCCACTGGGGAGTAGAGTTTCAACATATGCATTTTGGGGGGACACAAACATTCAGTCCATGTCACCAAATATAGTCCTATTGCAGGTTAGAGATTCAACATATACATTTTGGGCGATACAATTCAGTCCATAGCGGATATTAAGGTACTAAAGTTATGGAATTCCATTCCAGAAGCTCTCCAAATAAATTAAGATTATCATCTGCCTGGATGATTTCTTTTTTGTTTTTTGTTTTTTGTGAGGAAGATCAGCCGTGAGCTAACATCCATGCTAATCCTCCTCTTTTTTTTTTTTTTCTGAGGAAGACCAGCTCTGAGCTAACATCTATTGCCAATCCTCCTCCTTTTTTTTTCCCCCAAAACCCCAGTAAATAGTTGTATGTCATAGTTGCACATCCTTCTAGTTGCTGTATGTGGGATGCGGCCTCAGCATGGCCGGAGAAGCGGTGCGTCGGTGCGTGCCCGGGATCTGAACCTGGGCTGCCAGTAGCGGAGCGTGTGCACTTAACCGCTAAGCCATGGGGCCGGCCCATGCCTGGGTGATTTCTTTAGGATGAAATTCTGTTTAGCTGGAGGCAAATGCCTGGTTTAATATTTTCCAGAATTCCAAGTCTTTGTGTAACATCATTTTCTATTATCTCCTTACGTGTGAAATAGTTTCATTTTCATAATAAAATAAATTTCATTATGACCCATACTTCTCCCAAGAAAAGCTCTTGGGGACAGTTTTGGGGGTTTCCAGGTAAACTAATACTACTGCAAGATATTTTTTTCTAATGAACTATTTCCCCTATTTTTTTTTCTCTAAAAAGTTATTTCTTTTGGTCTCAGAACTGCAAAGACACAGTAGGTTTCCTCCCCACCCCATCCTGTTTAAAAATAATGAGCATTCCACAATCAAGTGGCATGCTGGAAAAAGGGGTCTTTGAAATAAATACTTGGGTATTCCTAGAATAGTTAATTTCTAAGTGAAACTAACAATACTTCCTTCCAAGCTTGAGTAAGTACATGAACCTGTGAAGCTAGAATAAACTAAAAAGTACCTTTCCTGTGAATACTTCAGAAATTGGTGTGCAGAATACACTTGAAATCTATTTTTTATTGCTGTGACACTGGGAAATTCCATAGAGTAAAAACGTAGGGTGTTTTGACTTTGCTGTAAAATATGAGTTTATGGTGTTAAAAAGGGGGCTATGCATTCAACTTGTACTAAGTTCCTTACAGAGAATGAAAAAATCAATCAGTCAAACAAACAAAATAAACACTGTACGGCTCAGCAGTGCTCTTCATGAACAGTTATTGCAAGCACAGGCTGGAGTGTTAACTCAGAGTTTTTCATGTATTAACTGTTCTAGGCAAGGCCATTGAAGAAGTAGTTACATTAACTCGAGGTGATTCAAAATGTAAGTTACCAAGTCTAAGGACTTACAAATTACAATATCATCATATAACTTTTAGTTATCTAATTTAGGAATGTTTCATTCTAAGGGGAAGCTGGAAATTAACTGGAATTGTCTCTAGCAATGTTATTTATAGGCTCTTACTTAAGCTTATAGATTTTTTTTGGTTATTTTAAATTCATCTTGACATAGGAATAGGCTAATTATAATTATATCACAGCTCATGGGCTTACTTCTTACAACCTCCTCTAAGAAACTCTGGTTTAGTTTTTGATTTATTTAGTTTAACACACTTGATCTCTAATAATTTAGTTTTGTATTATGAATAAAAAATTTAGCACATCCCCAATATGCACATATGTAATAAAAATGCATACGTGTACCTCTGTTTATTATGTATGCTGTAAAACATATACACAATAGAAATTTTAAAAAGATTAAAGATGAAATAATTAAGATTTATTTTAAAATCTTTCTACTGAAGTACAAAAATAAGAACAATGTGACTAGATATCTTCATTGTTTTGATTCTTTGTGACACAGTGAGTTGAGTTTCATTTTTTTCTAATATAATAGATTTTATCTTTTGAATAGTTTTAGACTTACAGAAGAATGAAGAAGATAGTATAAAGTTGCCGTACACCCTGCACCCAGTTTCCCTATTACTAACATCTTACATTAGTATGGTACAATTATTGCAATTAATGAACCAATATTGATACATTATTATTAACTAAAGTCCATGGTTTATTCCCACTTCCTTTAACCTAATGTCTTTTTCTGTTCTGGGATCCCATCCAGGACACCACATAACATTTAGTTGTCATGTCTCCTTAGGCTCCTCTTGACTGTGATAGTTTCTCAGATTTTTCTTGTTTTTGATGACCTTGACAGTTTTGAAGAGTACTGGCCAAGGATATTGTAGGATGCCCCTCTAATGGAACTTGTAATTTGTCTGATGTTTTTCTCGTAATTATACTGGGGTTATGGGTTTTGGAAGATCACAGAGGTGCAGTGCCATTTTCATCATGTCGTATCAAGGTTACAATCTATCCAAATGATTTGTCACTGGGCTCAGGTCACACGTTAACTTAGTGGCCCATTGGTAAGTGTTCAGTCTCCACTAACGGCCAGTAGCAAGCGAAAAGCTGTTTCTCAAAAGGAGAGTAGTTATGGACAGAGGAAGGCAGGGCTTTACTCCCAAATCCAAGGGTTTGCATTGTGATTCACTTACAGGTGCCTGCCAAAGAGTCCAAATAACATCTCTATCTGCCACTGACACTTCAAGCACCGTTGGATCTGCTGGATCATATGACCCAAGAAGCAGAGCAACTTGCATAGCAGCCTGGACCTGTTGCAGAACCTTCTCTTCTCTCACTAGTGTTGTGCCTCTTTTTTTAATAGTAGGAGGGGCCACATATAACAACTTATCCTTTCCCTTAGAAGTGATAGCTTGATATACCCCACACCACTGGACCCCTAGAAATTTCACTGAGGTAGAAGGCCCTTGAATTTTGGGGGATATATTTCCCATCCTCTGACATGCAAATATCTTACGAATATGTGTACAGTAATTGCTACTTCCTGCCTACCAGGACCAATCAGCCTATCATCATCAATGTAACGGACCAGCGTGATGTTCTGGGGAGGGGGAAGGGAAAAGGGTACGAGGTCTCTGCAGACTAAATCATGACATAGGGCTGAAGAGCTGATCTATCCTTGTGGCAGGACAGTGAAGCTGTATTGCTGGCCTCGCCAATTGAATTAAATTCTTTCTGGTGGTCTTTTCCAACAGGTATAGAGGGAAAAAGCATTTGCCAGATCAATAGCTGCATACCAGGTAACTAGGAAATGTGTGGATTTACTCAAGCAATGAAACCACATCTGGAATAGCAGGGCAACTGGAATCACCACACAATCGGATTTACGAAAATCCACTGTCGCTCTCCAGGATCCATCTGTCTTCCGCACGTGCCAGATAGGTAAGTTGAAAACGGATGTGGTGAGTATCACAACCTCTGCAACTTTCAAGTCCTTGACACTAATCTTTGGTGCTAATCTTTGCAATCCATCCAAGAATATGGTGTTGCTTTTGGTTTACATTTTTTATAGGTAGAAACAGTTCTAGTGGCTTCCATTTGGCCTTTCCTATGATAACAGCCTTCACTCTACAGGTCAGAGACCAATGTGGTGATTCTGCTAGTTGCTGAACATGTCTATTTTAATTATGCATTCTAAAACTGGGGAAATAAGCACAAGTTGTGTTTGGAGACCCATTGGGTGTGAGATCAACCTGAGCTAAAATTCCGCTCATCACTTGACTTCCAGAAGCCCCTACTCTGATACGTAGACACAATGATGTTTTGGGGTTTCATGAATTAGTGTCAGACCAGAGCCATTGTCTACTAATCCCCCCAAAGTCTGGTTATTTTCTTTCCCCCAATGTACAGTTGCTCTGGTAGATGGCCATAGGAGCCTTTGGGGAAAGCTGGGATAAAGATTAACTGTATACATTTTTGGCAGGGTAGCAGGGTCTTTCCTCAAGAAGACCTGGCCTCCCTCCCTTTCCCAGAACTTCAAAGAGTTCTGGGTATGCAAACTGGCTCAAATCTGGGAATTGATTGAGGGGCTGTGACTTTCTGTTTGGGTGATGCAAGTTACGGCTTCTGTTCATAGACCTAGAACTCTTCTGCCTATACAGACCAGGTAAGAGTTTAGTAGATTGTCCCTTTATTTCTTCTCTAAGGACACCATGATCAACTAGCTAATTCCATAGGTCTCTGTGAGTCAGACAATTCTGATTACTGCTTTGCCTCAGCTGTCCACTACAGCAACCACATCCACCTAGCTTTTGGTAATTAAGTGCCACGCCTTAGTCCCTGCCACCCTGAGATCCCATTATCCCAACTGCATTTAGGAATCTGTTTGATGGTAGCAGTTTCCACTGTAAGATACATCTGACTACAGAGACAAGCAATTGCAGATCTTTTCAAGAATGCTGGGGCTCCTCCCACAAATTTATTTCTCACAGTTATGTCCTCTGGACCCTCCTGGGGTGGGTGAGCAGGTCTTACATGATAAATCCACTCTAACATTCCAATCTCTCCAAGTCTTTGGATACCTTCAAAAGATATCCAGTACTTGGATACAGTATCCTAGGCAGTTCTAGCACTTCAACTTCATTTAGTGTAGGGCCTTTTGGGTGGATGGAAGTCAAGTTAACAATGGAGTTTTTGCTCAGGCCCTTCTCACAGTGGGCCCATTGGGTCCCCAAACCCATCTTGTGGTTATTTTCCCAATCCCACATGCTTAATAGGAAAAGACATATTCAGCAACTAACCAAACTGTTAAGCTTCTTCCAACTCCTTGAGGTAAAATGTTGTATCTAGAATATTTGCTTAGTGAGAATTTTATTCTTTCAGTTCTGGAAGTTAGATATCTGAAATCAAGTTGTCAGCAGCACCATGCTTCTTCTGGGGGCTCTTTGGAATAATCTTTCCTTGCCTTCTCCTAGCTACTGGTGGCTCCTGGCATTTCTTGGCTTGTAGCTAGATCACTTCTTCATCAATCTCTGCCTCCATCTTCTCATGTCCTTTGTCCATCTGTGTCTATATATCTCTGCATCCTTTCCTCTTATAAGGACACCAGTCATGAGACTTAGGGCCCGCTCTAATCCAGCATGATCTCATCTTAACTAATTATATCTGCAAAGAACCTGTTTCCAAACAAGGTCACATTGAGGATCCAGGTGGACATGAATTTTGGGGGACACTGTTCAACCCACTATAATCCCACGCCCTTAATATCCATAAGAAATATAGCTCGTACATTCTTTCGTATGATCTGAATTTTTTTTTAGCATGTTATTACTTTCTTAAATAAAATTAAAGGGAAAAAAACTCCCCATAGCTCTTTGCCCTAAAATGCAAACTTTTTTTTCCATCCAGTTTCTCCCTTTGATGCCCACTATTTAGTCTCCCTCTACTGGTCTCCCAGTCTTGCCCTTTTCCAGTCTTCTAACTACAGACAAAGTGATCCTTCAAAATTATCTCCTTTCAATCTTTCAATGAGGATCAAGCACACGCTCCCTAGTTAGCCTAAGGTGGCTTTTCATGATCTGGTCTCCAGCATCCTTCTTCCAGTTCCTTCTTTCAATAAAATCCCCTGCTACCTTCCTGTTTTGTCCCTGAACTACCTGCAGGTCTCTCAATTGCCCATGCCATTCCCTTCCACCATACCTTGGTCCTCACTCTTTGCTTGCGTAATGCCCCCCCCTCCCCCCCGCACCCACTAGTGCTGCTCATCTTTAGACCTACTCCTCCATTCTCTCCCCAGAGATGAAACCTGTTGCCTTCCGATCCTCGAAATCTGTTAATATTTTCCCTGTGCTCTTGCTCCTCTTAATCGAATTTTCTATTTGAAAGAATATAGTCCAAGACCACACACTGCTGTGCTTTCTCAACTGTCCAGTAGAAGCAGTTGGCCCTTCCCTCCCTGGAGTTGGAGGGGAGGGGACATAACTCCCAGCCCTGGAGCCACGAGCCGGAGCCCACACTGAAGGCCAGAGCCCCCGGGCTTGGGGGACGGGTGATGACGCAACTGTCCCTCGGGAAAGGCCGGGCAAACCGCACACCACTCAGTCTGCCCACATCCCAGTCGAGGAAACCCGTCCGGGGGTAGGGCGACGCTCGGAAGCCCAGAGTGATACTGCCAGGCGCCCAAACACGTTGGCGCACTTCACATCCCAGGCCGGCCTGCCTCTTCCTGCTCTCCGAGCACGCGTCCCACCGCTCGTTCGGGGCTTTCCCTCCTTCTCACAACCACCGCGGCCGCGACGTCGGCCAAGGAGGGCGCGCCGGGAACTCTGGGGCGGCCCGGCGGCACGCGGCCGCAGAGCATGCGCAGTGGCAGCGCCGCGCTGTCCGCTCTCCTCGCCGGCGGCTCAGTCCGCGCAGGCGCATGCGTAGGCGTTGCGTCGCCGGACTCCCCGCCCACCCGGGCCCCGCCCCCTCGCCGCGGGTCAGAGGCCGCGGAGCGGGCGGCGGTGACGCGCGCGGAAGTGCTCTGCGCACCCTCGGAAGCCGGCTGGGGCAGCAGAGCGGCAGCGGCGGCGGCGGCGGCGGCCACGGCCGGGCGCCCCGACGGGAGGGGCCCCGGGTCCCTGGGAGGCGGCTGAACCTCTGCGGCGCCGCCGCCCGCAGCGGCCCCATGAGTCGGGGAACCATGCCGCAGCCCGTCGCGTGGCCGGGCGCGAGCTGCGCCGAGAAGCCGGCGCGGGAGGCGGGGGCGGCGTCTCCGGGCCCCGCGAGAGCCGCGGCGCGGGAGGGCGGGAAGGCGGCGGCCGGCGGGCAGCCGCGGGCCCCGGTGAGGTGCCCGGCCGAGCAGTGAGTCGCGGGGCGCGGGCCCGGCGCGGCGGGGCGGGAGGGGGCGCTGGGCTCGGTCCCCTCGGGCAGGCTGGGGGTGGGGTGGGGTGGGCGGGGGAGTAGCGCGGAGGGCCCTTGTCACCCTCGGCTCTAAGTAAGGTCGTCGGCGACGGAGAGCAATTTGGAGACTCTTGTATCCAGTGTCCGAGTACAGATGTTTTTCTAGAGGGCTCCTCTTAGAATTCTGGTCACTCACTGTCCCCCACCCCTTATTTTTGACATCTACATAGCTCTAAATTTTAAGCTCCAGAAACTTAGAAAACAAACTCGAAAAGCATCTTATTTTAGAACTCACTCCCAGTAGATCTTTTCTCCAAGCTGGTGCGGAAGGAAGGAAGGTTGCCCCTGTCACAGCTGCAGGAAAACTGAGCCGCGCGACATATTTGTTCTTGGAAGGCAAGTCGCCGCTTGATGAGCATTCCACTTGTTGGACAGACTTTGAACGGAGCCCGACCCCATTCTGTTTTGCCCTTTAACGGCTTAACTGGATATTCTCCCCCCACCTTATGTTTAAATACGAAAGCCAGTGCTGTGCTGGTTAGATCGATTTCTTACCGAACTGTGAAGGCGGCGGCGTAAATCGGAAGCGTCTGTAGTTTCTGCAAGGGTCTGGGGGTAGGGGTGGAAGCAGAATATAAACTTGAAGGCTGAAACTTTCAAGTTCTAGTCACGTATAAATGCCTTTGGGATTCCAAAATTGAGGAAAGCACTCAGATGACCAAGTTTGACAGATATCTTAATTGGCGGGAATGCTGAATTGTAAGGAGTGTTCAAATGCACTTTTTTTTTGGCATTTCCTAAAAAGGGGTCCTTGGCAGGCCTGTTAAGCAGATAGTGTATTATTTTAGTAACTGTCATTTGCTGGTTCTTTGCTGTGGGCTTTGACATTCTCATTTATTGAGCACCCAAACCCCTTGGGATGGCATTATCCACACTTAATGTGTTAACAGCCATTAGGAAAAATTTGGAGTAGGAGGTCTCAAACTGCTGCCCCCAGGAGGTAACCTCAGTGAGTGAAGCTGGTGAGATGTAGACCTTGAGTTCCTGGACAGCTGGGCCCATCTCTTTTGGGGGCAGGGTCCAGCTAAGTTCCACCCTATAGTTGCTGGATTTTCTGTATTTAAAGAATCCAGATAGCCTGACTTTTGTATGAAATGTCCTGATTTTTAAATAGTAGCATTTTATTTATTTATTTTTTGTGAGGAAGATTAGCCCTGAGCTAACATCCGATGCCAGTCTTCTTTTTCCTGAGGAAGACTGGCCCTGGGCTAACATGTGTGTCTATCTTCCTCTACTTTATATGGGACGCCGCCACAGCATGGCTTGACAAGCGGCGCGTCGGTGCGCGCCCAGGATCCAAACCTGCGCACCCTGGGCCGCCGCAGCGGAGCGTGCACACTTAACCGGTGTGCCACCGGACCCGCCCTTATTTTATTTTTTTAATTGAAACTGCTGTGCAGGCCCATGTGTGAGCTGATGTGACCCGTGGCTGCAATTTTGCTCCTTGGGTTCAAGACCTCCCTCAGACTCTGCAGTGGGTAAAGTAGGGGGTGTGTTTTGTCTCTGTCCCTCCACAGCCCGTGCTGGTTCCTAACTGCTGCTGCCAGCTTGGCTGCTGCTACCACCTGGCTCGGGCCCTGCTGGTCAGAGCTGTGCCCCCACCTAGTGGCCCTGGCCCTCAGCTGCTGCTCCTCAGCCTCGGCCTAAGCAGTTTGATGCCCCCTGGGTGATGCAGAAACTTTGAAGCCAGAACCATGTTCCCAAAAGTACCCATAGTTATTTGGCAGGTTTTTGTGCTGGATGTGGTTTCCAGAGTCTGAGCACCTGGGGAAATGGGTCATGGCGTGGAAGGAACCCTCTTTCCTGTTAAAAAGGTTTCATGGCACAGATGCCCCTTCTGTCCACTGTCAGTAGAATTATAGACTTAGAGCTGAAAGGGATCTAAAAAACCCAGCCTGGGTTTGTCATTATAACATTAGGAAACTGAATTGCAGATTCATAGGTGCAGCTTGGTCAGGGAGGCACAGGGAGTAGGAGGTTTCAGGGCCAAGATACCTGATGCTTGGGTGGGAACCTCCCCCATCCCTTTCTGACCTATCAGCAAACCCAGGCAGAGGGATGTGGTTTATAATGACGGCAAACTTCAGATTATTTTTTTCTGGAATAGATGTTCCAGTTTGCAGTTTATTAAGCAGCTTAATTTCTTTTTCTCCCTGCTTTTGTTGTCTTGGATGATTTTATTCTCCTTTAACTCTCGTAAGAGAACAAGGGAGAGTGAGGGAAGGGAGGTGACTTAATTTGAGATGTCAGCTTCTGAACGTCAGGTCTTGTGTTTCCGGCTTTCTTGCCTATTGTATGGGCAGTGGGGCTATTTCTCTTTGCTTTGTGATATTTCCTTAAGGGCTAAATGTACTGCATCATATAAACATTGCTTATTACATAGTTTGCAATATAATATGTGCACATCAGTTCTTACATGATGATATGTACAGTTTAATAGTTGTGCATTGATTTAAATAGTGTAATGCCTGAATTAGGACCTAATAGTTTTTAAACCCTGTGTTTTTCTGTCATTGGAGCTAAGTCCCTTCTTCCCACCCAAAGAATTGGGTTTGCCCTGCAGAGGAATTGAGTGAAATATTTGTACATGAAATGTGAAACACCATAAAACTGCAGATATTTTGAGATATCCTGCAGAGTCATTTTTAATATATTCAGTAGACAGTAATTATGAATACAAATCATAGCCCATCTTTTGCAGCCATTATACATTCAGGATGTGACTCTTTGAAGGGTGCAGTGAGTAGGGGAAGGAATGGCTCATTTCCTAGGCAGTACTGTAGGATACTCATTCCTTTTCACTCAGCTCACTGTATTTCATGAGGGAGAGACAGTGGGGAAGAAAGACAAAAACCACATGGATAAGCTACTTTGTAAATCTCCTTCTTTCTTCCCTTCCTTCTTTCCTTCTTTCCTTCTTTTCTTCCTCTGTCCATCCCTCCCTCAACTCATCGTTCCTTTAGCTCATTTGAGAGCTGTGGTTGGCTGGCAGCCCCTGGACAAGCCCTAGGGATGGCTCACAGGATGACTTAGGGTCCCATTTGAAGAAGTCTTAGACTAGATTTAGTTGACTTTTTTTGAACTTTGTCACTGCTCCTGTCAGCGGGTCTCCAGTGCTCTATCCCCTGCTCACCCCACCCCTGCTTTTGAAACTTATACCTTGTCCACTCTTTCCCTTAGCTAAGCTAATCTGCACTGCAACCTTGAGGACCAAGATGGTCCTGGGACAGGGTTGGTGGCCAGGCCAGATCTGCTTAGGGAATTGGGAAGCGAGACTACTCCCTGGCCCTTCCCTGTCTGCTTTATGATGGGATAGGGTCTCACTATGGGGTCCATAGGCTGGCTGCTTGGTGGGGAGCGTATGTCTGTGAACCCCTTTGGAACTGAAGGCAAAATGTTATGTATACTTATGTTTTTCTGGGTTGAGGTTCTGATGAAAGCTGTAGATTCTCAAAAGGGCTGTGAACAATAACAAATTGTTAAATCACTGTTCTCGGGTGTGCTAAATATACTGTTGAGCCAGTGTGTTTTCCCACCCACCTCCCACCTTAGCTCCTGGGGGGTACGTTTGATGGGGTAGCAGCTACTCCTTCCTGCCGCTTTGCCCACCCAGATATAGAGCCTGCTTCAGAGTCCAGAGCTGGGATGTTTCTGAGAATCAAACCTCACTGTTGAGGGTGTCTGGATTGTCCCCAGATACCTCTGGAAGTCACGTGGAGTAGCATGAGCCAGTCATGGAAAGTCCACTTGCAGAAAGGAGGCGGAATTTTGGCCTGGGTGCCGGTACTTTCCTGCACTTGATGTGTTGTTCACCCATCTCTACAACCGCTCAGGGGTGGAGAAAGGCTGGGTTGAGTGGTCTTTGCTTTTCCTGTGCCTGTGTGGGAAGGCGCATTGGTGTCACAGTGGTTGACACTGTCTCACCAATGCTGCCTGGGCCATTAGTCTTTTAGAACAGGCCAACTTAAGCCTTTAGTCCAGAGAGCTGAACAAAGTCGTAGTCAGTGTAGCTTTTTTAGACAACTGAGGGGAACTTGGTGTAAAGATTCATAATGGTGAGTGATTAAAATGCTGTCTAGTTAACTTTGCATGTACGTCAGCATTGACTTTTTTTATATTTCATGTTTACTTGGATTAGAAATTGAAAAATTAGCTTCACAGAAATGTCTTTTGCTTCGCTGAGCTGTTTTTAGCTTATAGCTTTTGTTCTTGGGAATAGTATAATTTTGTCTATATGCAGTAAGCGTTTTTTAATGAAGTTTTCAAAAATGTATTGTTATGCAGATCTTTGAACAGAGCAAGGGGAAAGTTATCATTTGGTATGCAAAATCATGTAGCTTACTCAACGGTGTGTATTGCCTTAATATTAAGAATGAAATATATCATTTCTAGCTTAATAGAAAATGGGAGCTTGAAAATAACATTATGGTGGTAAACTAAGAATTTTCTAAATAGGTATTATTAGCCTTTTGGTTTTAAAATTTAATACAACTGTGTAATTCACATGCCATGGTCCCCAAAAAATCAAGTTGCTTTTAAGACTTTGTCTTGCTTCTCTTTACTACTGTTCTAGTTATCTGTGTGTTTTCTAGAAGGAAACTTTTTGCTGTGGTGATCTAGTCGGTGGGCTTCAGTGGCCTCTTTTGTGCCAAATGGTGGACACTCCCCACCCCCACCCCAACTTGACACACATGAAAGATTGCCAAATTTCTGAAACTTCAGCATTGATGATTTTATCTTATCATATAATGTCCCTTTTCCTTTCATTATGTTCTTTTCTCGTAACAAAAATTCAAACCTTTAGCTATTTCAGATTCCCAACTTTAAATATAATTTTATTTTGTCTTTATTTTCAGCATTAACATTTTGATACTTTAAAAAGTTAAAGCAAAAGTTTATTGAATCAAGTAATTTCTTAAATAAAATTATTTTTATTTTTCTCACTTTCACACGTCTCTCTTTCTCTCTCTTTTCAGTTGATTGTCGTTATGTTGAATGAATATTTCATCCAACAGCCAAAGCTGTTAAATATCTTCTTTTCTGACCATATTGATTGAGCTTTATTGCTTAAACTTGAAACTTATCCTCTTTCCAAGGAAATACAGCTTTCGGATCATTTTTCAGGTGACGTTTAAAGGCCGTATTACAATTTCCTTGGTGGCCTTGGAAAGTTAGCAGATGTCCTTTGTTACATGTCCTTGATAGCCATGGAAGTTAGGAAACATTTGTGCACAGGATCTGAATGAAATCTAGTTGTGGCTCAAGTAATTTGAATATTACTCTGGGCCTCCCATTCATCAATTTCTGCTTTGCTTCTTTTGTATATCTTGAATCACTGCTTCTTATTTCCAATAATCTCACTTTCTGTTTGTCTTCCCTTTGCATTTAGTTCTGCTGTTGATTTCTTTCCGTTCCTCTCCTGTCGGCCTTTGTGGGAATTTGTGTTTGAGGCTCGACTGAGAGATGCTTGTTTAGAGAGCCTCGTCTGGGTACTGGGGTTGTAATTGCACTTTGGTCATTTTGTAGATTAAAAAGGAGCACGAAAGTGGAGCCAAATGTGCATGCGGCATAGCCACAGAATTCACGTGAAGCACAGTTTTTAATGACAAATAGATTCATAGTCTGTTGGAACTAAGAACTGGAAGAGGAACTAGGTAGATCATATAGATCTTGTCCAGCCTTCTCATTTTGAGGATAAGAAAACTGAGGCCAAGTTTAGGGAAGCAGGTTGTCTGAAGACATGCTTCTGATAAGCTATTATGAAAGTGATTCACTCACTTGCCTGTTTTATAGGATCAGAATTTCTCTCCTATTTGATAAATCTAGGAAGCGGGCTAAAAGACATCATGAAAGTAGTGAAAGAAGAACTAACACATGTAGTCACTTTTTATTTCAGGTGTTTCATGTGTCATCCCTGTGAATCTGTTTGCTTTTAACTCTGGCACGGGCTCCGTGGGTGACATCACACCTTTTGCTTGAAATCTCACTGGAGTCAGAGCACACGGAAAGTACCTTTTCCCTAATATGTCCCGTCAACTCCACAACTTTAAAAAAATGGGCACCCACACACCATCACCTTTATTTAGAGAGAAAAAAAGGAATAAGAAATGATCATCGAGCAAATTGTTTATGAATACCCTGCACCAATGCATATGGATATAGTATAAGAATTAATAAGAATAGCTAACTTTTTTGCATGCTAATTATTTTACATGTCTCTTTTCAGAACGATCTGTTGAGGTGAGTACTCTTACTGTCCTTTTTACAAGTGGTTAAATTTAGGCACTGAGACGTGTAGTTACTTTAGTTCCACAGTCATACGTACAGCTAATAAGGCTGGAGTGGGGAGTGGTTAGACCCTGACATTCGAACTCCAGGGTCCCTACTACAGCCATGGCACTCTACAGCAGGGTCACCCACACAGCAGGTGTCCTGATGTGTTAGGCAGTGAGCCTTTCAGACAGAGGGAATAGGCAGAGCCAATCACAGGTGAAAAAGTGCAGGCTAGTGTTGGTCAAGTGTTTGGACTGGTGTGGGTGTGTGTAGGGAAATCATGGCATACAGGCTAGAGTGGTGGGCCAGGTCCAGATCAGACTTCCCTGCTTATCTGGGAGCCATTGATGGGTTTCAGTGGGGTTGGGCAAGTGGGTACATTAGATTCCCCACCTCAGTCTGCCTCTCAGCACATCCCTTCATCTGTCTCGCTGTCCCTCTCACCCTTTCCTCTTTCCCCCGGCTGTGCTAGGCCGTGTGCTAGGAGTGGGTGTGCTAAGGGACTTGGGAATGGTAGTATCTCAGTCATTCACTTAATTGCTTATTTTTTATTGACCCTATTAACTCCTCCTTCCTATGTTCCATTGTGGCTGGAGCCTCCCGTTTTGTGTGAGGATGGAGGTGTGCTGTCATGGGGAGGGAGTATAGGGAATTCAGAGTCCTTATGCATATGTCAGCCAGTTTCTTGTTTTCAGCTCTGGGTGTCTCCTGTACCCTCTGAAATACTTGGCACCTCCAAGTCCCCAGCCTTTGTGGGGTTGTGCAGGGTTTACTGGCTTCCCTTCCGGCATATGCCCCTCCACCATATTGCATCATATTGGTCTTCCATTCCGGCAGCCGCCTCTCCACCATATTGGTCTTCCCTTCCAGCAGATGCCCCTCCACCTGCTTTCCTGTCCTCTGTCGTTTACTATTCCTTTGTCCACTTTTGGGCTATTTGGGCCTTCACATGTCTTATGGTTTCAGTGAAGATAGAGTTGGCATTTCTGTTTCCCATCATTGTCATGTTATGGTGTATCTTGAGGCATCTTAAAACCAGAAGTCCTATTCTTCACCCTTGTCTAGCATCCAGTGAGTTTTTCTCCCTTTCTAGTTACTCAGTAGGTTCTTGTTAGTTCACTAAATGAGACTAGAGACTCTTTAGAAGCTATTATATAAGTACCAAGTCAGTAGTTGTGGCAGCAGTTAAAGTAAGTGGGGCAATGGGGATGTGTTCAGCAGGACATGGGTGGCGGCTTGAATGTGGGGGTCAGGGAACAGGAGGTGCCTCGAGGTTTTTTAGCTTTGGGGACTTGTAATAGTTAATGCTCTCCTATCCTTGTTTTTAGGGTAGCTATTGTAAAAATTTGCTTTTGATATACTAAAGTTGGCAGTTGGCCTGCACTCCTGTATAAATACTTTTATTAGCACTATGTCCATTCTTGGAACTTGATAGAATCATGTCAGAGCTTTGCTGATACCATACTAAGATGCTTACATACATAGTTGAGGCATTAATAGACGTTAAAATTGAAATGGCCTCAGAGCCGTGTAGCAAGTGGAGTGATGTAAAATGTCTCATTTAAACTAAGAAACTGTGAAGTAGAATGATAGAACATGAGCATCTAAGATATAAGACCCATATTTTATCAGATTGTCATCATGTGATATGAAAGATGAAACTTTTAGTGTCTTATAAATTTTTTAAGCAGCTGTATATTGTGATAAGTGGGAAAATGTCAGTGCAACAAATTTTTGAAATGTCTAATTTGGTGTGATTTCAGCGAGGAGGACATGTATCGTGACGCAGATGAAATAGAAAAGGAGAAAGAATTACTTATACATGAAAAAGGATCA
This sequence comes from Ceratotherium simum simum, assembly GCF_057802395.1. Lineage (NCBI taxonomy): Eukaryota > Metazoa > Chordata > Mammalia > Perissodactyla > Rhinocerotidae > Ceratotherium > Ceratotherium simum. Next base: position 12,583,149 of record NC_141917.1, read on the forward strand.
TCAGGTATGTTCGGAATTGTTTTATTTATAGGGTTCTTACTGTTTATAGTATAAAATGTGGTTAAATTGGTGTATCCATTTTCATAAAATACTGAGATGTACTTCCTGGGAAACATCTTTATGCATGTGGTCTTCTCTGCATTTGCTGAAGTATGTTTGGGGAAGACTGTTTCCTGAGGTTTTAAAATTTAAATGCAGATATTCTCCCTGCATTCTTTTCATTCATATCATTTTTGCAGCTGTGAGGATTTGTTTAATCTCTTGGTTCTTGATTTCCTTATATACTTAGAGGGAGAGTTTGGATTTGAAATACGTTTTTCATTTCAAGTGGAAGAACTTACTGAGAAGTTGGCTCTCCGTGTCTTTGCATACAGATGGCCATGTGAATTCGATTGACTTGTAAGAAAGTTCTGATCATAGTATTGAGAGTGCTAATTCTCTCGTCCTTTTGTGATTTTGTGTCCATGTTTCTGCTCAGTCATGCCTGCCCTTCCCGCTTCCATCGGGACCCACTGCTGCTGGGGAAAGGCATTACTCCCATTCTCCCTGCAGGTGGCTGGCAGGGCTGTGTGTGGAGAAGTGCCTCGTTACTTCCCTGACTAGCCTCATGTAGGAGCTGAGTGGGGATGCTCCAATTTGGGGATACGCCATAGATGATTCACAAGTGGCATTTTCTCTCTCATTGCCTGTCTAATGTGTATGTTCTACTGAGTTTTTGTTTGTTTTTTTGTTTTTGTGAGGAAGATTGGCTCTGAGCTAACATCTGTGCCCATCTTCCTCTATTTTGTATATGGGACGCCGCCACACGTGGCTTGATGAGTGGTGCATTGGTCCTCACCTGGGATTCGAACCTGTGAACCCTGGGCTGGCGCCTCTACTGGTTTGTTTTGAGAACTAGCGTCTGTTTACTTTATGATTAGTAAAAGTATTATCATATGTGTAATTAGGAACAAATGACACAGAGTAGGGTTTTTGATGATAATTTCTGAGTCTTCCTCACAAGGAATTGATCGAACTCTTCCCTGTGGTAGCCATAGGAGATGTTCTTTGTAGTGGTCTGATCAAGTGTATTCCTGGGCCACACTATTCCAGTCGATAAAACTTCACAGGATGCTTGGTTTCTACTGCTGCAGTTGCACAACATTCACTTAGGATGCAGAGTCTTTATAAGTCCTGTTCCTGAGGAGAAAGTGCTTCTTTGGCCATTGTCGATTCCTGCTGCATTTGCAGGGACCTCTTGCTTTCCGTCTCACTCTGCAGGCTGTCTGTTAGGATTCTTCTGTCCGCCAGTGTAGCCCTGTGCAGGCATTTTAGCTTTTCAGTGGGCCTTGTCACTACCAGCTTTAATCTGAGATTGAAATGGATCCCTTCACACTCCTCCTTGCATCTCAGTTCTTCTGAGTTCGTTGCCCTTCCTGACATAACATCCTTTGGAAGTGTCTCTGTAAGGGTCAGAACTTCCAGGTAGGAAGCTGTTTGTTTGAAAATTTCTTTATTTCACTTTCAGTCTTTAATAACTCCAGATGAATACTTGTTTTCTGTAATCTTTTTGAAGGTTTATTCCATTGTCTTCTGTTTTCTGTTGTAGTTGAAAATACTGCAGTCAGACTAATCCTTAGTAGATAATGTCTTTTCCCTTTGTTTTCTCTTTGTGTTCCGTGTTCTGCAGTTTCTCCTGATGTCTCTTAAGTATGGATTTTTTTTTAAACATATTGCTTGAGATTTTTTTTTTTAATTCTTGGATGCCTAGTTTTCATCAGTTTGGGAGAATTCTCAGCCATTATCTTTTTGAAAATTGCCTTTTTCCTATTCCCTCTATTCACCTCTTTCAGAACTCTGATTAGATGTTGGCCCTCATTCAGGGTTCTCAGTTACACATCCTTTCATATATATTTTTTATCGTGCAGCCTCTGTAGCGTTCCAGACAGTCTTGTCAGATCTATTTTCCTCTTTCTTTTTTGGAAAAGTTCTGTTTTCCCTCCAGCTTTGCTGGTCTTTTTTGATAGCTTATTGCTCTTTGCTCATGTTTTTTATTCCTTTTATTTATTTAAGTATTTCAAACATACTGTTCTGGGTCTGATCGTTTCATTCCCTGAAAATCCTGGCAGGTCTAATTATGCCATTGCTGTTTTTCTTATTTTTTGTTTCTTCAAAGTTTGAATTGTAAGCTCAACTTTTGTGTATCTCTGTAGAGTTGTGTAATCTGGCTTGAGTGTGAGAGAATTTGGCCTTGTTTCTGCCAGGCACCCAGGGTATCACCTACCTTGGGCCACTTTATGTTAGTTTCTAGACGTAAGTTTCCAGGGTCTTGTGGCTAGTCTGCATTCACACCCTGTCCGTGTATGACAGCCGGCCTGTGGTTATGAAATCTCGGGGGAGACTTCCTCTCCCCACAAGCCAGAACCCAGACCAAGGCAGAAAGTTTTCTTATGCTTTCTCTTTGTTAGAGAAAAGTTTTCTTTTTCGTCTAGCTCAGGGGTCAGCAAACTATGGCTGCCTGGCCAAATTTGACACTCCACCTGGTTTTGTAAATAAAATTTTATTGAAACTTCTTAGTTTACATATTGTCCATGGTGGCTTTCACGCATGGTAAAGTTGAGTAGTTGTGACAGAAACCTTGTGGCCTTCAAAGCCTGTGTTATTTACTCTCTGGCCTATTACAGAAAAAGTTTGCAATTCTTGCCCTAGCCCACCCTCTGATGGAGAGTCCCGGCTTTCTGGAGGGGATTCAGTTTTAACTTCCCATTTTCCGAGAGTCCCTTGAATCACCATATGGTGGTTAAGGACCAGACCTCTTGGTTATTTTAGCTCCTTGTTGCCACTCTGGTTTTCAGCTTTCCCCTTTGAGTTTTGTTATTTTTCCATTAGAGATATTCTTTCCTGGAAAAAGTAATCAGAGTCTATGTCGTTTGCCATTAAACAAAGAAAGGACCTGTTGTGTCCTCTAAGCCGCTTGAGGTCAGGCACTGCCTGGCCTGTGCCTCCAGCTCCTGGCCTAGAGGATGGCGTGCAGTGGCTGTTGGAGCCCTCCTCCCAAAGAATAGCAGCAGGACAGGAATGAAAGCATTGTTTTGATGCTAGCAGCTATACGAGTACCCCATTACCCCACCCTCACTGTCTCACGCAGGCCTCTGATTCAGCACAGGTTGTGGCCTGTGGCTTGACCTCTTGGCCAGTTGAGGCCTCCTGCCTCCTCCCCTCAGTCTTGAGGGGCTGGGCCCAGGGGCCAGGTCTTATCTTGGTGTGTGCAGGACTGAGGACTGGAATGAGGGGTGCAGGAGAGGAGAGCAGGAAGGCTGAACTTTCTCCCCAGGAGGCCCTTCCTGAACTGGAAGCGTGCTCTGCCTGCTGAGAGAACATGGCCCGGTAAATGTCCTTGACTCTGGACATTTGCAGTTCATCTTGCCTTGTGGAGAGGCAAATGGAAGGCAGAGACAAGAGAACTATTCCCTCCACTAAGTAGAGACTCAAAAAGTGTTTCTTGAATTTAAACAAGGATAGGTCTTTATTTGAGGATTGGCTGTGCAGCGTTGGTATTTGTGGTCTCTGAATATCATGCTTCAGGGGTCTGTTTCACTTTTAAGCTAATCCTGACTTATGCCACAGATAGATGTATCTATGTTATTTGTATATGTGTTATTTTTTCTTTTATATGAAAGGCCTACTTTCTTTATAAAAGGCTTCACAGTGAGATTTTTAAAAATAGGCAGTTCTGGGCCGGCCCCGTGGCTTAGTGGTTAAGTGTGCGCACTCTGCTGGTGGTGGCCCGGGTTTGGATCCCGGGCGCGCACCGATGCACCGCTTCTCCGGCCATGCTGAGGCCGCGTCCCACATGTGGCAGCTAGAAGGGTGTGCAGCTATGGCATACAACTATCTACTGGGGCTTTGAGGGGAAAATAAATAAATAAATAAAATTATAAAAATAGGCAATTCTTCCATTTTGCATTAAAAAAATTGATTTACTAAACTGCAGGAAGGGCTTAGGCTTAGGGGCTCCTCTTGTGCTCGTTAGTCAATCGCTCCAGCATCCATCACACTCTGGCTTGGTAATGCCTGTTGCCTTTTCCTCTTCAGTAGTCTGTAAACCCATTCAGCACAGAATCTGGGTCTTTATCGCCTGCGTATCCCTAGCTCCCAGCTCAATGCTTGGCACATATTAGACACTCAGCAAATATTTGTTGAATTGAGCTGGTTGTAACGTTTTTATTTTATGTACAACTTCCTCCAGAGTAAATATGTTGTAAAGTACTTCAGTGTTTATACCTTAATCTCTTTGCTAACGTTTACTTCTTCAATAATTTAAAAAGGAAGTCAAAACATGCTTGAGAATTTACCCTTCTTTCTTCCTGAAACACACACACAGACATACACATGTGCGTGCATACGCGTCTACCACAAAGTCGACTCCAAACCTCGTGTTAAACAAGGGAAATCTAAAGGCCAGTTTTTTTACTGTGTCATTTGTTTCATCGTAAGTTGTATTTTTAATTTTGGGGATGTGTTATTAGAGTCGAATGAGGTCTATTGTTCAGCTAACGTTGAGGGCTCTGTTAGTTTCTGGCTCATTATCAACCACTTAGAGCCTTTTGAGATCTGGGCAGGATATAAATAAAGACAGTTAAGTATACTTTTTGTTATGGAGGTGTTATCTCTTTGTATAATGGATGTAAAAATGAATTACAAATCATTAGATGTATTTTCTCGTAGCTCAGACTGTTGCATCTTTAATTGATAGAACAGTATTCATGGACACCTGTGTCAGGGCAGTTGCAGGTGCTGAGGACACAGCCAAGAAATAAAACAAGTCACTGCCCTCAAGGAGCTCATGCTTCACTCTGTTTGTGTGTAGGGAGTGTGGGGGGAGTGGAGAAAAAGAAATATGTCAGGTGTTGATTAGTGCCAAGGAGAAAAACAAAACAGTGTAAGGGGAATGGAGTGAAGATGTGTGTGAGACATTGTGATAGAGGAGTGTCAGAGGTGAGCAGAGACCTGCATGGAGTGAGGGAGCAGGTACCTGGGAAGAGCCAGGTGTGTTGGAGGAGTACAGAGGAGGCTGCAGGTGAGGCAGGAGCCGTCAGTGAAGGGAGTGATGGGAGCGGAGGCCAGAGAGGCAGTGAGGGGTCAAGGCAGGGGACCCTTGTAGGTAGTAAGGACATTGATGCCACTCCAAGTGAGATGGGAAGTCTCTGGAGCTCTCAGAGCGCAGGAGTGATGGGTATCGTCTGAGTTATGTTTTAAATGCATCACTCTGGCTGCATGTGGAGAATGGTCAGTAGGGTGTGGTGACAAGGGAGACCCATCGGGAGACCTCTGTGGTTATCTGGGAACGAGATGATGGTGGTCTGGACCAGGGGGTAGGTGGTGGAGGGGATCCTGGATTTTTTTGGAATGAAGTGAGAGAGACAGTAACACCCAAGTGAAGCAGTACTGTTATTCTGATTATGCTTTGTTTCATTAATCCCCTCCCCCTTTTTTTATTCTTTAACAGAACTCAGATTAAGTGTAGCTCCTGAAATGGATATCATGGACTACTGCAAAAAAGAATGGAGGGGAAATACACAGAAAGCGACGTGTATGAAAAAGGTATGATGCCTAGATGTGCATATTTCGAGTCTTACCAATAGTCTATGGTAACTATTAAGTAATTATTTAATATATTCTTTTATATTTTTAGACGTTAGTTATGACAACTGCTATTAGACTATGTAAATATTGGTGTTCTAATTGGTGTTCTAATTTTAGAGCTGAGGAAACAGACTCTAAAGATAAGGGACTTGTTTCAAGTCACAGTATTAATATAGAGGCAGCATCAGTTATATAGTAAGTTGATTTCTTTGAAAAACACGTAAATGACTTTGTGCTGTTTAGAGTTGGGCCAGCCATTAGTTGTCCTCTTGGCGTCATTTGGGAATGCCCTTCTGGTGAGGTAAAAGCCTCAGAGGTTATACCTCCTTCTTGTCCCCACCCGGGTTTGGTTTATGCCCTTCAGTCCTAGGTGCCTGGCCCCTCCTGCACTCCCTTTGTGGAAGGATTTGAAATTGCTCCCTGCATTTTGTACATCCCAGGAGCTGCTCCCTCCTAGTCCCATTGCATAGATTGGTGACCCTAAGGTAGTCTCCAAGGCCATGGAATGGAGGGGATTCCCATGACGTGGTCCTGTTGTGACTCACAGGGCCAGGTCACTGCTCAGGTCAGACCCCTTGACCCACTCCCAAAGTGTGTATCGGCCACTCAGATTTTCTAACAGCCTCCAGCCCTGTATCAAACTAGATAACCAGAAGGCCAGATATCTGCACTCTATTTTCTCACCTACTCCAGAAATGCTTTCACTGACTTACAATTTTATGACCTCAATCTCTTTAAAGGATCTCTATTCTAACAGTTTGTACCTTAAGGTCCATAATTGAAGATATCTATTAAGTTATCCAAATGTTCCATATTTTGGAACTCACGCTGAAGTCATTCCTCTGTGATTATAGTTTGAGGGAAAGATTTGACCCTGTAGTTGGACTTTTCTGTGACCAAATAATCAAAGGCATGTCAGTCAGAAAAGCATCACATCAGGACCCACAGCAGTAATTAGAGCATCTCAGAGCCTGGTAACAGCTTGGATCTCAGTTATTTTCCAGTCCTTATTTGTCTGTGTCTGTTTTTGTTTTGGATATTCTTTTGGAAGTAAGTGTGTATAAATCAAAATTTAATTTAAAAGTTTGATTCACCTCTGAAATAGCATGAGTAATCCCTGCATTTGGAAAGGGGCAGTTGCTGTTGACCTAGCCATTGTGAGAATTTGGGGGTAATGGGGGTCCACCACAGGGAAGAGGTGCACATTCGTAAGCGTGAGTCTGCTTAATGGGCCCTTATGTGTTGTAATGGTTGGACCGTTAAATAAAAATGCGACTCAAAATTTTATTATTGGAAAGAAGTACTTTCATATCCACTTAGAATGTCATCCTGTGACAACTAAGAATGAGGGTGCGCTGGTTGGACGCGGGATGACTTTTTGCAAATGTCCACCCCACGGTGAGAGTGACAGCTTTTCCTGTGTGTAAGTGCAGGGTAGGGAGCAGGGTTACGAGTGACTGTCGAGGAAGAGCAGGATGAGAGAAAGGACCTACAGGACGGGGGTGAGTGAGATGGGGGAGGCAGTGAAGTCCCTACCGAGGCCTGAGCAGTGTCCAGCCAGAGAAATCGGGCCTATGCACTAGGTCACTAGGATTTTATGGTGTCCTTTTTTGGGGTGTGCTTTAAAACAGTCCATTTGGATGGCTGTTTTTGAGTGACTGAGAAAGTCACTGAGCATTTTCATTTCCTTGTTTCACTTCCAGACTGAATAAGAATGACACTTAAATCCACTTTTTAAAAAAGTCCAGCAGAATTATCCAGACATCTCCTAGCATGTAGACTTTTTTTAATATACCATGGAAACTTGGGATTTTGGAGTATTTTTGTAAATACGGAGATACAAACTTACTATATCTCTCTCCTTTCTTATCTCTTCATGAAGGAGTTTAGGGTCAATTTAAACACAGATTAAACTCTTTAGAATGTTGGTTATCAATAAGTGAGTGTTACAACAATTGCTGAGAATGGGAGATATAACTCCAACTTTGGGGGTGGCTGGTGTTTTAATAATACTTGGCGTATTATATTGTATGCTCTAGTGTGTCTATTACATATACTGATATTTTGTACAGTACTAATATTTGTTAATTTCTTTTGATGAATAAAAAAGGAATTAGACTGTCTTATGTGAAGGACTCAGTCAGCCTTATTTCCATTCTTCCGGTGGTCAAGGGCACATTTTTTCCCCAGGAATAAGACTTGCTCTACTGTCTGAAGTCAGTAATGACCATTTTGAATTCTTTGATGCTTTCACTCAGGGCTACGAGGAGGTGTCTCAGAAATTCACCTCCATAAGGCGAGTCCGTGGAGATAATTACTGTGCGCTGAGGGCCACACTGTTCCAGGCCATGAGCCAGCCGGCGGCACTGCCCTCTTGGCTTCTGGACCCGGAGCTCACGCTGGTACGCTGCTGCTGCAGGTTTGAGTCCGCAATGTTTCCAATCGTTTTTTGTGAGAAAGACTTCCCTTTTCTGTCTGTGCTATGTGCTAATGCTGTCTGCAATATGGTGTCAGCGTGTGGGTTTATTTGGTTTTGTGTGGTTGGGGTGATTTTGCATAGTACAGCCACCAAAAATAATTGGTATTTCCCAGAAGAGAAAAATGATAAAATTTATTTGAACAATTCAGCTGAATTAGAGAGCAGGTTTTTAGTCTGTAAGAAGTACTTAGGAGCAGTTTTTTTTTTTGACACCAAAACTTTGACTTCAGTTTTTGTGTCTGTATTAAGTGGGCTGTATGTTGTACCATCTGAGAACCTGCTGGGATTTTAGAATGCACATTCTGTAGTTGTAGCTCCAAATCAAGAAGTTAGGACCCCGTGCATAGTGTTAGGAGGGTTGGCTTAGTAGGTAGCTGAACAGCAGCACCAAAGGAGAGGTGATTAATGTCGCCCTGGGAGAGGCTTCCTGGGGAGGTGAGTCAGGTGCTGTGTCCCATGCCTCGCCCTCTTTAGTGTTTTAAATCCACACTGTGGTAGTGACACCCCACGAAGTCACGTGTCTGTGTGTCTTGTGTCCACAGCACACATCAGATGAGGTCACATCATAGGTTGGATGATCGAATATCCCAAAATAGTTTGGTGGGCAGGAATGATTGAGTGGAACTGACAGTCTGCCTTAATTGGGAAAAATCGGAAGTCCTGTGCTTATATGTAAAAAAAAACAAAACAAAGAAAAACAAAACTCAAAGTGCCTGCCAGCTGTGGGAGATCTGCCATACCAGCAACTTATGAGGGAAGAAAAAAATATGTCAGGATTTTAATTGATTGCCAGCCCTCTATGAGCCCACGTGACGTGTGGTGGCTGGCGGTGGTAATGAAGCCCTGTTTTAAAAGGAGTGCTTCTAAACATAGGCAGCGACAGTCCCGCTTGAACTGGGCTGGTGGGATCCCATCTCGAGGACCGTGTGCAGCCCTGTGCCTGTATCCTCAGTACAGATGGGAGTGTGACCAAGATGATTCATTTCGTTTTGGGAACAGTTGAAGGACCTGAGGTATTTGTTTAGAATAAAGAAGACTTAGAGGAGACTGGTTGCCTGCTAAGCTAGTTAGAGGTCTGTTAAGTGGATGAGGAATCACACGCCCTCAAAGGGCAAAACCAGGACCAGTGGGTGGAGGATGCCACCTGTCTGTCCTGTGATTATCCATTTTATAAACCGATATAAAATCAGCGCACCTGTATGAACTGTCTAAATGATACCTATGGAAGATATTTTCTTCCAAGCAAAAATGTATGTCATCTTAAGCAGATTTCTTAGTATTAGCTTATTTTTTTAATAGAGAGGCAAAGAGATTGATACACTAGGCTGTTTTTTTCTTTGCAGTCATGACGTTTATTAGTAGTAGAATATTTCAGAACTGTTGATCAGTCAACAAAAGCCTGCCCGTGGATATGGGACTCTGCTAGGGAAGCAAACGAGTGATTTTCACTTGGTTGGCTTTTTGCTTTTACTTCTGTTTGACAACCATACCTCGATTTGTAGATTGTGACATAAAATCCTCCTCAGTTTTAGGCTGAGTTTTCCTTTAAGCGTTTTCCTTTAAGGGGCTGTTTAAGTTTATGGACTTAATTGACATAATGAATTTGAATGTTTATACTTTCCAAGAAACTCTGGGTATAAGTAGTGTTCTACATAATTAAGCATATAAAATCCACCCTATAAGAGTAAAGCACAATGTCCCTTGTATTTTACCAGCAGGATACCTTTGGTAAGATCATCGGCCATATTAAAAGTAGTATAGGGCCGGCCCTGTGGCTTGGTGGTTAAGTGCGCGCGCTGCGATGCTGGTGGCCCGGGTTCGGATCCCGGTTGCGCATCGAGGCACCACTTCTCCGTTCATCCTGAGGCCGAGTCCCACATACAGCAACTAGAAGGATGTGCAGCTACGACACACAACTATCCACTGGGGCTTTGGGGGTAAAAATAAAATAAATAAAATCTTAAAAAAAAAAAAAAAAAAAAAAAAAAAAAAAAAAAGTAGTATAGGTAGCTTGCACTGGGTTTCTGATCAGTGTTAGAATATGTTGCATGTATGAGCTGTGGGGCTCTAAGATGGGTTCCTGACTTAATTTGAGTCATGTGAAAATAGTTTTTAAATTCTCAAATGCCTTTTCCAATTTCTTCCCTTTTCTATGTGTATCAGCCAAAAATATAGTTTTTCTCGTGGGAGCATAATCTAATTAGTTGGTCACAGTGGTATTATTTTTGTCATCTAACCTTTACTGAATGCCAAGAGGCCATGTCAGAGAGAAAAAGCGCATCATACTTGTCTGTGAGTTTAGAATTTGTTTATTAAACTTTGGTTCTGTTAAATGTCAGGTGAAGCAGTGACTTGGTTCTTTTCTTGCTCTCATCCAACTAGAAGACTTGTCCTCATGTTGACCTTCCAGACCCCAGCGACCTACCTTGGTTTGAGCATTTTCTTTTTGTGTGTGTGAGTGTGTGAGTGTGAGTGTGTGAGGAAGATCAGCCCTGAGCTAACATCTGCCAGTCCTCCTCTTTTTGCTGAGGAAGACTGGCCCTGGGCTAACATCCGTGCCGATCTTCCTCCACTTTATGTGGGACGCAGCCTCAACATGGCCTGACAAGTGGTGCATCAGTGCGCGCCCGGGATCTGAACCCGGGCCACCAGCAGTGGAGCGTGCACACTTAGCCGCCACACCACAGGGCTGGCCCCTGAGCAGTTTCTTTACACGAGCTGTTTTGTTGTGTCACTTCTGAGGCTTGAGCAGGTGACAGATGCACCACGTGTTTCAGATTTGAGGTGCCAGTGCAGGAAGGGGTACACAGACTGGGTTGGTTGTGCTTGCCCAGACTGTTTTTTAACCACCTCCCAGTTGTCCCTCATGCCTTTCTGTGGATGCCATTCCATTCCATTCCTGTTCTCATTCTGGCCCCTCCACCGGTCTTCCCTCGGAAAGTCCACTCCAACAGGGGCCTCGTTGAGTGAGCAAGTGGGTGGCGTGGCGTGCCTGGAAGAAGTCGGGATGGAACCAGGTGTGCAGACAGAGGAGTAGTGAGGCTGGCAGTGCGTCTTATAGTGGTGGGGTACCTGCACCACCTCACCTGGGAAGTGGGGTCTCTCCATCTCCAGATACTACTTGTGTAACTCTGTAATAGGTGAACATCTTAATACTTATTTGTTAACACGTGCTTAAGAAGAGCAGATCAAGTGGTACTTAAATAACTGTTGCTGCAAAACAAGAAAATCTTACTGCAAAACAAGAAAATCTTAGAGGAGTTTTGGTGTGAAAGTCAGTGTGCCCACTTCCTACCTATCTTCTTGATATATCAGAATAGCTGATGTCCTGTCGTATTAAGTAAAACCCTGTTTGCTGTTAGAAGTTGGTATAAATTATTTGTGTTAAAAATGGAGTAGGCTTGCTATTAAAAACACTTGGGGGCCGGCCCTGTGGCTTAGCAGTTAAGTGCGCGCGCTCCGCTACTGGCGGCCCAGGTTCGGATCCCGGGCGCGCACCGACGCACCGCTTCTCCCGCCACGCTGAGGCCGAGTCCCATATACAACAACTAGGATGTGCAGCTATGACATACAACTATCTACTGGGGCTTTGGGGGGGGGGGAAATATTAAACCACTTGAGAAGGTGAAGCCATTTAAAAAAAAAAAAAAAAAACACTTGGACCAGACCCACAATAGCCCTCTGACGATGGATCTGTCTCAGTTTACCCTGATCCTTTTCTTTCTGAAATGTTGAGGGTCTCTTCTGACCACTACCCTGTGTCCAGTGACAGTGATATGTCCTGGTCAGTTTATGGCACAAACAGCCCTGATTACTATGTGTCCATGGAGCCTTTAAAAGCCCTGAGAGCACTACTGCTTCTAGGGACACAAAAAGGCTGCTCTCAGCAGGCGAGTTGGAGGGAATCTAGTTTCAGCATTGTTAGGGCCTCCTGAATTGCACAGGCTCTGCGGTAACCTACCTCTTCTGCTTTTGGGATCGCACAGGTCCTGGGACATATAAGTTTGTGTGTGAATCTGTAGACCCAGAACCACCCTCGGCTCAAGGCCTGCAGGCTACACACTGTGCTAAACTAATTGCTTGGCCTCAGTGTGCATTTCAGCAAGAATTTGGCTGAGCCCAGAGAAGCCATATTTTGTTACCAAGGGACATGCACATTTTAGCTAGCTGTACCTGCTTCCATTTGCACATTGAAAGATGTTCTCTGTAGCGTTTTGCCCTCTTCCCTCTCTTCTGGGGCATACTTGGTTTCAGGACGTTAAAGGGACACGAGAGCTAGACTGAGAGGCCCTCTCTTTAATTTGAGCTCAGTGGAAGGGAGCCCAGACTTGGCTTTCTTTCGGTGCTCAGCTCCTCTGGCCTTGCTCCGTTCCCAGCCTGGAAGGATGAGCTTTGCCCTCAGTGCCCCTCTGGCAGGTCAGCCGCCCTTCACCTCCTGTCATCCTGCCTGGGCTCCCTGTGTGTTGTTCCTGCTTCTGTCTAGATCCCAGTCTCGGTGTTTGACTGCACTCAGATCATCTGACCCTAACCCTAACCTTGGAGGTGGATTGGTCTGGCTGTTCTTAAACTTGGGACAGCACCTGGGTCCCCGAGGGGTGGTGTCCTTCAGGGCAGAGGTCCTTTCATTTCCAAGGACCCTTGGAAATTTGCTGAGTTTTAAAATGTCTCTGAATGGATGGGGCCTGTGACACTGTTTGCTTAGAGTGCGATAGACTGTATGAAAACTCACGAGTTAGTTTTGGGGATGACATACTTTTGTTATTTGCTATCCCTTTAATCTTGGTGGTGATTTCAAGAATTATAGGCACTTGCAAGAGAAAATGCACTGTTTTTACAGTTCAGTCACAAATGAAATCATACTTAAGCTAATTACCTACTTTATTCTTAAATATTTCCCATCATTGTTTCTTGTTTACGTCTTGTTTCTTACTCAGATCTCCCTTATTCTAACAGAAGTCCAGTCTCTGTGTGCCTAGTAAAAAAGAATAGCTATTTATCTGTGTTCTGGGTTATGACCCCTAAAAGCACTGAAATGTATATTCACTTTTTTCTTCTGAATAAATAATTCCAACTCCATTATTCTTTCCTCATAGTTTCTTTTTCACACCTCACTTTTTGGACTCTCTCCAGGATCTCCACATCTCCCAGAAGCATACAACCCTGAGCTGGATAATTATTCTAGCGGCAGTTTGGCCGATGCATGGAGGGAACAAAGAAACGGACTTTTATTTAGGTTTCCCTCCGTGTGGTTAGACCTGTGGGGTCTCCCGAGTAGTTCACTTGGGTGTTGTGCCTGCCTTTTAGATACCTGCACAATGTCCTGGGGTGCTCAGCTGGTCTCTGGGCTGCCTTTTACCCCTTTTCCCAGCTCACATCTGGGGAGCTGATGTTTTCTGCTCAGTTGCCCTTCTTTGTGCCCTGTTGTGATTTCAGCTTGTTGCCACTTGAGGGCATTTTAGGTTCTGGTGATAAACCTGAGAACCTAACTGAAGGTTTGCAGCAGAACTGCCCCCATATTGCTGTAATGCCAGGACAGTGTGGTCATCGAGCCGGGTGGCTCTTGGGTGGGTGGTCATTTGTCGTCATCATAAGATGAGGAGAACACAACCTCCCCACCCAGTGAGTGATTGTAGATCGTCATCACTGTGGTCACCTGAAGAGGAATTTACATCCCTATTGTGGTTTGGTTTTTTGCAGAGTTAAAACCACCTTCATTTCACATGATTGCTGTAGATTGAGAAGGTAAAACTGGAATTACCATTCAGGAAAAGGTCTTAGATTCCAGGAGAACTGAACATATGGCCTCATTTAAAACTGTATTTATAACTGTTAAACAAGCCCAGGTGCCGTGTAGGAGGTTGTAGGAATTAATTATTCTTTAATGATCTTTTGACTTGGAGGTGAACCTTTTTTTCCTTTCCAAATTTTATAGCAGTGAAGTGACATGCTTGTGCCAGCCTAATAATATGGATTTTCTCCTGACACACCCAAGACTGTTGGGAGAGTCTGAGTTCCCATGCTGTCATCTGTCAAGTTGTGTCCCAGCTTGCCTTTCAGACTCCACATCCTATTGATGATTAGAGGAAAGCAAAATAACAAATGCTCCCAGAAAAAAAAGAAAGTGGGCACAGTAGTAGTTCAACTGTCCCGTCTTTAATGAGCTTGGCCATCACAGCCCCCTTAGCCCCTGCTGCTTAGTGTTAGTTGTTTTTTTTTTTTTATCTTACTATGTCGATTAAACAGTTAAACTAGATGCTATATGTGTTAATATCAAAAATTAGGTTTTATTTTCCTAATCAGGAGAGGAGCAGGTTTTTACTTTGTCCTGGACCATCTCACATGCCCCAAAGCGCCTCCCAGAGTCAGGCGTTGGGGAGTGGTGGGGAGGTTGCTGTGAGCTCACCAGCTACCTAGGTGGTTTATGTGAAGACACGGTATGGATACTCCTTACCGGACCGTGACAAAGGGCTGTATAGTGTTCCTAGTGTGGTTGGAGCCCAGCAAAGTAGAGTGTACCCTTGTAGCTCAGCCAAAACCACCATTTCACTCTGGCAGCCCTCCGCAGGGTGGTACTTTCTGAGTTCCTGCCCTCCAGATTTAGGTCCTCCACCCTACACCCACGACAGATTTGCAGGGATTAGTTTAGCAAATGCAGGTAGGTTTTGTAGGCTTTGTGGTTTCCTATAGCTTGGATCGTGTGATAGACTTTTTGGAATGTTAACATTCTTTATCTCTCTGTTTCTTGATATTCCAGTTACCAGAAAAACTCATAAGCAAATACAACTGGATCAAACAGTGGAAACTTGGACTGAAATTTGAGGGGAAGAGTGAGAACCTGGTTGATAAAATCAAGGAGTCCCTCATTCTGCTAAGGAAGAAGGTTTGGAACGTGTAGTTTCTTCTCTCTGATACGTGCGAAGCTCTCGCTCCTGATTGCCCAGCAGACCAGTTCTCAGTCCTCAGCTGGTGGATTACCAAACACTCTCGGCTGGTTTTTAGGCAAAATAATTTTAAATGAACACAAACCCTTCCTGTGAGGTCTTTGGTAAAATAGAGAAATATCAGTATCATATGTTCTCGGAGGAGATGATATGTTTAATGAATTGTTTTAACTTTCTTAAAAGGAAACCTTAACAAAATGTCTTCTTTGTTCTAAGTCATACTGACAAGTTTCAGGGCTGTCATTTAGTCTATATTTCTTATAGTGTTATCAGTGACACGAATTCACGTTTATTAGATTCTTCTGGATCCTGTCCATGTTTTACGATCTGTCCATATTTATTAGACTTGTTTTCTTTTCTGATGATTGCCCAGTGAGTCGGTTTAGTAACTTGTCTTTTGAAAACTGTCCTGGGGGTTTCTCTGACACAGATTGTAGGGAGAACTCGGTCTGCTGATTCTTACTGATTTGATTATTAAAATACTCCATTTCTGTGGCTTTCCACTTTCTCATGTGGTGTGGATGTCCTGCTTGTGCGCTGGCCCACACTGGCCGCCAGATTGCTTGCCTTTGAACATCTTGAAGCTCTCCTCACCAGGAACCCTGAGTTGAGGGCCTGTTGATTGCAGGCTTTGTAGATGGAGGAGGAGGTTGCTAAGGAGGCATCAGACTTTCAAGGAGGCTTTCAAGGTTCCTTCTAGCATTTACCCAGGTATTGATCTGTTTACTTGAATATGGTCTGCTGTCCCCATTAGACTTTCAGCTCCACGAGAGACTGTCCTGTCCATTCCTTTACACCTGGTGCTGAGCACCGAGCCTGACACGTAATAGGCGTTGGGTAAATATTTTGTTGAATGAATGAACTGAGGGCCCTGACTTCCTGGAACCTAGTTTTTATTTAGAAACATAAGAAATGTTTACTGGAAAAGACACTATCAAAGGAAGACTGCTGATAAAGACATGGGAGCAAGAGAAGGGAAGCAGAGCACAGGGTTTGTGGGGGCCGGAGGCCCGTGCTTACCCAGGCCCTGGGGTAGTGGAGGGTCGAGGGCAGGGCTCTGGCCCTGTGAGAGTGAACAGGAAGGCTCTTCATCTCAGCCACTGGTGACCATTTCCTTTTTATCTCTTAAGTTCTTATGAAATTGCGGTTTTTGCATTTTTTAGGTGTGTCTGCTGTAACTAGATCATCATTTTGGGGAGTATTTAAGTGATTCCAGTTTACAACAACATTAAAATTATTCATTAATAATCTGAGCCAGCATTATTACCACTTCCTATGTGCCAGGCTGTACACTAAAAGTGTGAGGCATTACTTAATTCTCACAATAACCAAGTTGTTGCTGTGCTTATCCCCATTTTACAGATGAGGAACCTAAGGCCCACGGTTTGGTTAATGCCATGCAAAAGCCACCACCTGCTTGGTGGCAAGGCTTCCATTCTGACTCTCTGACTCTAGAGCCATACTCAAAATATGAGATGTTCCAGCTTTCAACTCAAATATTGGAGAGTGGTACAGTCATTATCATTAAAATATACTCTTGCATTTGAAATTTTAATGGTTTTTGAGAGAAGTAGTAGTTACTAGTTGTTCATAAGGATTAGTTTTATGTTGGCATCTCTTATTCTCATTCACTTTAGCTTAAAAGCACATATATTTTTAGGGTTTTCTTGTTCACTTCAAGAGTGTGGCTGTGTTAGTTGAATACCTAACACTGCTTTATTTGTAATCAGGAGTCAGTAAGAATTTCCTGAATGGGTTTATTTATTTGAAAGTCACGTATGTTTTTAAGACATTAGAGGAGTAAGTTTAGAAAACTAATATTCAGGAAACCTCACAATCCTCTTTGCTCGTCTTCATTGTTGAAGGTTGGCTTGGTGTTTCTGGGTGGTAACTGCTCCTGTAAGGCCCTGTAGTGGGGCAGTAGTTTTAGCTCCTCTTCATAGCTTCACACACGGGCCTCATGCACGCACATTAGCTCTTCTGTAAGTGTTTCTGATTGATTGGGTCCATCTCATTGCCTGGGAAGTTAGGGGAGTCAAACTTTTATTCCATGGCCCCAGTGCTTCTCCTTAATGCGTTGTACTTTTGTTTCAAATTAATGGGGGAAAAGCTGAATGAGGAATTTGTGTGGTCTAAACACCATTGTTTGAGCTGGAAACAGGAATGTTCTGAGCATTACGTGAGTCACGGTTGCCTACTTTTGAAAATCATTTTGTGCTCACAGTATGGAAGTATACCAGGGACTTGTAGAATAAAAATTTAATTATTATGTAACTTTCTTATTGTAGTGGGCAGGCTTGGCCGAATTGAGAACTGCCGAAGCAAGGCAGATAGCTTGTGATGAACTGTTCACAAATGAAGAGGAGGAATACAGCCTCTATGAAGCTGTAAAATTTCTAATGCTGAACAGAGCCATTGAACTATATGATGATAAAGAGAAGGGAAAAGAAGTACCATTTTTCTCTGTGCTTCTGTTTGCTCGGGACACATCAAATGACCCTGGACAGCTGCTGAGGAACCATCTAAACCAGGTGGGACACACTGGTGGCCTTGAACAGGTGAGTTGTACCTTTGGGAGTGTGTTAGCCCAAAACACACTTTAGCCATCAAATATTATCTCACAGTTTTTGTGGGTCAGAAATACAGGAGCAGCTGCATTGGGCGGTTCTGGCTTGGGGTCTCAGGAGGGTGCAGTTGTACATTGTTCAGGGCTACAGTCATCTGAGGGCTTGACTGGGGCTGGAGGATCCACTTCCAACATGGCTCATTCACCTGGCTGTTGGCAAGAGGCCTCAGTCCCTCATTGGTAGTTAGTTAGTAGGAGGGTTCAGTTCCTCACCACGTGGGCCTTTCGATGGGGCTGCTTGTGTGTCCCCACAACATGGCCACTGGCTTCTCAGAAAGTGATCCAAGAAGAGAGCAAGGAGGAAGCCACAATGCCTTATATGATCTAATCTGGAAGTCACAGACCATCGCTTACACCATACTCTGTTTGTTAGAAGCAAATCATTCAGTCCATCCCACACTCAAGGGAAGAGCATTAGGCCCTACCTTTTCAAGGGAGGAGTGTAAAGAATTGTGAAGCTATTTTAAAACCACCACAGTTATCTCAGCCTAGGCTTTCTTCTGCAGAGTGGTAGAGGGGGTCAGTCTACAAATAAATGAAGCACTTGGAAGAGTCATCTGAAGGGCCTTGTTTAGTCCTGCCAGCTGTGGCTGTATTAGATAGCATCTGTTAAAAATAGCAAGGGAGTCACCTTAACCAGTAGAGCCCAGCCTGCTCTTGGATCCTGTACAGATATGCTAAGTCTGGAGTTTTATGCAGAGACCCAATGCAGTACTGTCCTGTGAGCCAACAGTTGCACTGTCTATCTTCAGTGCGTTCATTACGTTGCCTTTTTTCAGTGGAGTGGCCAGCCACTAAAGTAGCATTAAGGCTCTCCATCCAAACTGCTACCTTCCTGTTTACACGACTAACTTTTGTGCTTGCCTTTCCCTGGTATGTAGGAAAGAGCAAAGATAATGATCACTGCTGGCTCAGGGAGGCTTGAAGATAATTATTTTAAAAAATTATCTGTACTTATAATGTAGATTACTTATGTCTCCTGAACTGTAGCAAATACCTTACAGAAAAAAGCTTAGTAGAGCATGGTTTGCACATTAGACTAAAGTTAGTCCTTTCTGAGTCCCCACAGAAATGCTGTAATGGAGAGTCTATTTTAGAAAAAAACAACCAACTTTATTGAGATATAATTTACGTCATAAAGTTTACCTCTTTTTTTTTTTTTTGAGAGGAAGATTGGCCCTGGGCTAACGTCTGTTGCCAATCTTCCTCTTTTTGCTGAAGAAGACTGGCTCTGAGCTAACATCCATGCCCATCTTCCTCTATGTTTTGTATGTGGGCCACAGCATGGCTTGATGAGCGGTGCGACAGTCCACGCCTGGGATTCAAACCTGCGAACCCTGGGTCGCCAAAGAAGAGCGTGTGAACTTAACCACTATGGCACCGGGCTGGCCCTAAGTTTACCCTTTTAAAGTGTGTAACTCAGTGGTTTTTAGTAGTTGACAGAGTTTTGCAACCATCACTACAGTCTACTTTTAGACCATTTTATCACCCCTAAAAGAAACCCTGTACCTGTGTGGTGATGGGTTGTAATTAGTATTTGGGTGGTGAACATGATGTAATCTATGCAGAAATAGAAGTATAATGATGTACATCTGAAATTCATACAATGTTATAAACCAATGTTACTGCAATAAACAAAAAATTAAAAAAAAAAAAAAAGAAACCCCGTACATGTTAGTACTATTCTCCTCTCCCCGTCGCTCTAGGCAGCCACTGATCTACTTTCTGTTGCTATAGATGTGCCTATTCTGGACATTTCATATAGTAAATGGAATCATATAATATGTTGTCTTTTGTGATTGGCTTCTTTCACTTAGCCTAGTGTTTTCAAGATTCATCTGTATTGTAGCACATACCAGTACTTCACTTCTTTTTATTGACAAATAATATTCCATTGTATGGATATATCACATTTTATTCATCCATTCATCAATTGATGGGCATTTGGGTTGTTTCTACTTTGTTGCTATTATGAATAATCCTGCTATGAACGTTCATGTATAAGTTTTTTGTATGGACATGTGTTTTCAGTTCTCTTGGGTATATACCAAGGAGTGGGTATATGGTAATTCTTTGTTTAAAATTTTGAGGAACTGTTTTTTAAAGCACCTGCACTGTTTTATATTCCCACCCGCAATGTTTCAGAGTCCCATTTCTCTGCATCCTTACCAACACTTTTTTTTTTTGAGGTGAAGTTCATGTAGTACAAAATTAACCATTTTAAGGTGTACAACTCAGTGGCTTTTAGCACATTTACAGTGTTTTGTGGCCACCACCTGTATCAAGTTCCAAAACATTTTCATCACCCAGAAGATGAGCCGTCACTGCCGTTATTACCTGTCTTTTTGATACGGCTGTTCTAGTGGGTGTGAAGTGGTATCTCATTGTGGTTTTGATTTGCATTTCCCTGGTGACTTTTCAGGTGCTTATTGGCCATTTGCATATCTTCTTCGGAGAAATAGCTATTCTATTCAAATCCTTTGCTCAATTTTAAACTGGTTATTTATTTTTTATTGTTCAGTTGTGAGAGTCTTTCTATATTCTAGATACAAATCCCTTATCAGCCGTATGATCCTTTCTTGATGATCTGCTTGTTTATAAGGACTGTAGAGAAGAGGCCTGGGCTGGGCCCACGGGGAGGAAGAGAGGCTGCGGCTCAGCCATGCTGTGCACTCCTGGGACACATGGGACGGGGCAGGTGGTGAGCTGCATCTTCAGTGTAGCTTTCCTCCGCAGACCCGTTTGCTCTTCCCCCAGGTTGAAATGTTCCTTCTCGCCTATGCCGTCCGCCACACCATCCAGGTGTACCGCCTCTCCAAGTACAGCACTGAAGAGTTCATCACAGTCTACCCCACTGACCCACCCAGAGACTGGCCGGTGGTGACCCTGATCGCTGAGGACGATCGGCACTACAACATCCCCGTCAGAGTGTGTGAGGAGACGAGTCTGTGAGAGAAGCATGCCGGGACAGCCTGGCGATGTGGCCAAGGTGCGCAGGCAGCTCCTTGGCTTGGTCTTCGGGCCTGTGAGTCTCTTAGAATGACCTGTGAGAACTCTTGGGCCCTGTGAGCCAAGCTGGACTGGGATGTTCTGAAGACTAGCGTTTGATAAGAAGAATTAACCAAGTTTTTCCCCTCATCTGTGATGCAGCATGTTTCAGGGGGGGGCCTTCAGAGCACGCCTGTTGGAAGGTGCAAACTACACTTCTCCAAAAACAAATACTTTTGTATCAGAGGAGACTCATTTTGGAGAGGATTGTATTCTTTATGTCTCAAATCAAAACTTTCTCTAATTGTAAACTGGCTTTCAATTTTTTTTTTAAGATAGTAATTTTTTTTGTTTTGGTGGTAATGGGTCTCTCTAGTGCCCTTCCTATGCAATCTGCTCACATGGTATAATTTGGGGATGGAGTCTGTTAACGGCACAGTCATAACATCCTCTGATAGCCTCTTCAAGCAGTGGTTTGGGTTTACATATTAATTAAAGGTATTCTAAGTGGATTGTCTAATAGAAGATTAAGAATTGGGTCCAAAAGTGACTTATTTAAAGGCTGGAGAAGAAGCTGCAGGAGGGAGGCAGTGGCACCTGGAAATGCTTGCTCTTCAAGAGCAAGGCAGGTGCCAGGGGCTGCGGACACACCGGGTCTGGTGCGTGGTGCAGGTGGTCGCTGTCGGTGGAGAGCGCTGCTGGCGGTTGAGCTCCAGTGTCAGGGGCTGTGCGTGATTCTCCAGTTCCACAGATTCACAACATTATAGTCAGAACAGAGCTTAGATACACTGCGTTTTTAGAGGAGAAAACTAAAGCCAAATGACTTGCGAGCACTCATCTGAGTTCAGAGGTGGGAATGAGCTGGATCCTGGGCTCTTTTCATGCTGTGTTTTTGAGGGTGCTTCCGTTGCCAAATTCCTGTAACTCATCTGCTTGCAGGGGCTGAGTAACAGCAAAGTGTCTGAGGTTTTTCATGAGTGACTGTAAGCGGAAGCATGTATTAAAACTGAGTGCAAAAGTAGGGCTGAGCTGCATCTGCCTTGGATTTGGTTTGGGAAGCCTGAAGGAGGCAGTGTTCCTGGCCATGAACGATTGCCTGCATGGTCACAGGCTAGGGTGGTGACTAGGGGGTAGGGACAGGGCAGCCCAGCTGAGCATGGTCTGTGTTAGGCCCCCTACATGTGGGGTGTGGCCTGAGGACACTTCACAGGAACCAGATGTGTCCCTCTTGAGGACTGGGTCAGCAGCACCTGAATTGCTCAGCATTTGTGGAGGTAGTGTTACCCATACTCAAGCTTTATTTTATAATAATTAAAGTCTTTGGGCCAATTTAATATAGTTTATAAGCTATCTAGTCTGTTTTTTTGGGACGGGCAAACCTTTTTTGAAAATGTAAGTTTTGCTTTCACTTAAAAATTAAAATTCTTAGCTGAGAAAACTTGACACACAAAACTATGCAGACTGTTACATTAGTATTTTTCCCATTACCAATCAGTAATAGTCACCACGTTTTGGTAGATGTTTATTCATTAGAGTGTTTGAATCAAGTTCTGCTCTAAATGTCTGTGAATGTGCTGGAGAGGCTGTGTTCTTCACTGTGAAATACGATGGTGCCTCAAATCAGGAGGGGCTTAGAAGCCAAATTAAAGTAATAATAATGACTTCTTGTTGGCTTCAGTGCTTCATTTTAGTGTTTGTAACTTAACGACAGGAAATGCTTACTGTTCATTCTTGAACATTTTTTAAAGCACAACTTCAAACGTTTAGATTGTACAAGTCAGTAGGGGTCTGTGTCCTTCGGAGGTGACATTGACTCTAACCGTTGGTTCATATCCACTATTGAATTTAATAATACTCATGATCATCTGTCTTTGCATTTTGAGAAGGTTCTAATTTTAGTGAACGTGAACTGGACTTCTGGGCAACTTAATTGTTTACATTTCATACTTTTTTCTTGTTTCTGTGTATGATATTGTTAGAGTGTGTGCAGAAATTGTGGTCTTAACCACCTCATTGATAAAGATTCAAAAGGATGCATTTATTTTAAGTTGCTTTCTGTCCCAAGGCCTTATGAGACTCTGCTCTCACACTGTCGTCCAGGCTTAGAGGGATCATAGCATCAGAGAAGCAAAGCTTTCAAGGAAACAGTACTTTAGGAAATATAAATGATTGGCCAACTTTAAAAATAACATTTCTTTGTTGCAACTTCAGTTGCCCAGAGTCTTAATTCCATTTCTCATTCTTGGTCTTGGGCTGGTTGGGTGACATCAGCAGGATAGAAATTGAATTGAGACCAAAATGGATTCAGGAGGATAATATGCTTGGAGGGATCTCTAAAATGGCAAAGTATTCTGGAGAAAGGAAAGTAGTAGGAACTACGCTGTGCTTACTCTCTAGCCCAGAATTTATTGCACAAGTTCAGAGGTTTTGGACCCTATGGTCTTGACGGAAGGATGATCTCCACCTTAAGCAGGCATGACTTCACATTTTGAGCTCATTTAACGTGCATTTAAACGTAAAAGAACCCACCTAATAGACTTGCCAAAAAAGAAAAAAAAACAACCTGAAAGAATTTCCCTGTAACAAGTTCCATGGAATTACACTGCTCTTTCAGAACTTTTTCTGGTTCCCCTCCTCACCTGCTAAGCTCCTTCTGCATATCCAGCATCCATTGATTTCACTCATGCACGTGGAACAGTGATGGCGGCAGGTTGAGAACAAGAGGCCAGTGTGTGGTCTTTAACTTAGGATCTAGGCCTAGCTGGGGTTTGATCTGAAATGTTTGCAGTTCCTCTTCCTTAGAATATGGCATATCTGAAATGTTTTAAATGCACAGAACAGGACTGACCCTGCTTTTTTGATACAGCCATTTGCACTTTTATTATACTGTTACATATTCAGTTAATGTCTGATGAAATTTTTCTTTGATTGAGGAAAACAGACATTGCTTTTATATCCTTTCAGTATTCTTTTCCCTCCAATTGTAAAGCTTCTCAGGTAAAATCTCAGGCCACGTGAGTCTAACACCCTCTGTCGGAAGAGACAATCTTTGTGGGTTTTTATGTGCTTGGTTTTTTTTCTTCTTTAAGAGGCCTTGTTGGGCCAGCCCCATGGCTTAGCGGTTAAGTGCGTGTGCTCCACTGCTGGCGGCCCAGGTTCGGATCCCGGGCGCGCACCGACGCACCGCTTCTCCGGCCATGCTGAGGCTGCGTCCCACATGCAGCAGCTAGAAGGATGTGCAGCTATGACATACAACTATCTACTGGGGCTTTGGGGGGAAAAATAAATAAATAAATAAAATTATAAGAGGCCGTGTTATTCCTCCTGTCCGCCCCCTCCCCCTCAGGTGCTGTTTTACCCAGAGTTTGTAGTCTGCTTTTGGAAGATCCTCCAGATGATGACCGTGAAGCGCTGCATCGCCTTTGATGATATAGCACTCTTACCATCGTGGCGTATAAGTGGGACTCAGACTTTCTAGCTGTGTCTCCTTTTTCATATTAAAATGAAGTTTGATTATATTCCTCTCTCTCAAGCAATACTTTGCAGGTACTCCCCCTTTGAAAGCCAGAAAGTATTTTCAGAAGCATAGACCTTCAGGGAATCTTATTTGTAGACATACATAAAAATAATGCCTTTTTTTCCCTGAGATCTGTGACTACTTAAAAAGCAATAAAAAGGAAGCCCTGGGTGTGTGTGAGGTGAATCTACAGTGAGAGGCATAGAATCCCCACGTAGTTTAGCAAAGGCAGGGCACCGTGTCAAGTAATTTAAAAATGGCCCAAGGAACTGTAAGAAGTGAACTGAGGAAGAAGAACTGATTTTAGATTAAAAATGGTGTTTAGAAACAAAACAACAGATGCCTGACAGACCTCCTGGGCTTAAGTGATAAAAGGATAAAAATCTGAATGAGGAAAGGACTTCTGTGCATGGATTCTGCAAGTTCCTTTTCCTATTTAAGCTCCCTATTTAACAGAAGTATAATATTTAATGTTTAGCTCGTTTGGAAACCTTGCTGGTGATCTCTTCTGAGGGGCTGGAGAGAGCAGGGAGCCAGGGCTGAGTTGTGCACTGAATAAAGGCACGGGCAGCTGGTTGTTAATGCTTGTGTAATTCAGAGTATAACGTGGAGCGGTGAAAAGCACAAAGCTAAACTGGTTTGGCTGCCCCCACCCCTAGTGGCAGTAGGAGCAAGCTAGGCTTGGCCATGACCAGGAGGGGTATGTGTATGTGCACGCGTGTGTGTGTGTGCACACGTGTGCACGCTGGTCTGCAGTCACATCGTGACATTCTTCTGTGCATGAGGTCCCACAGCCCAGGGCCCAGCAACATTGGGAGCATGGAGGTGACCTGCCCCATTAGCATTGTTTTCATGGTAAATTGAAATTTATTATTGGGAATGGTGGAATGGGTTAGTATGTATAATTAAACTATACAGAGTGGCCACTAAGTCTGGAAATAGACATATATTAAGTGTATTGAAATCTTGTATCAACAAACCAATTATTATGTATGTCTCTGTTCCTAGGCCTTATGGCCACCTGTATATTTAAATATTTTGAGTGCTCATTAGTAGCCAAGGCTGTTAATGCAGGAGAACAATGGCTGGAGTTTTATCTCAGTCTTGTGATTTCTTGGGTGTGAGTCTCTGTCAAGAATGAAATCACCAAATCGTGGGTAATACAAGGAAAGGATACGGGGCTCGAAATATCCAGTCTTGGCCGTTGTTATCCCAGTAACCAGGGCTGGCTGAGCTTAATTATGAACTTCAAAATATTTTTTGTACTTAATGTTAAGAGCTTTTATATATTGAAAAATGCCTTGATCTGTATTCACGTAAATGGTGCTAAAATATGGTACCCCTTACAGAACCCGTAGCGGTCCACAGTTGTGTTACTTCTGGGTATTTCCATATGGGAACCAAGCCAAATGAATGTATTTAATGAGCTCCCTTCTCGTTTCCATTGGTTTTATAAAAATGTTTTGGTGGTGTTACCTGCATTTTAGCAGCTTCTAACTTTCTGTATTGTGAATTGGGAGAGGTTAACAACCCACCTCCTGCCTCCGGTGACTGTTTTCTTTCCCTGTAGGCTTGGTTGTGAAGGGAGAGCAGCCGGGAGCATGCGGTGTGAACCTGGTCTCCTTTGGCTTGGCTTGTTTAGCAAAGTGTCCTCTGTTCACACTGTAAAATGTCAGCATTTGTCAAAAAATGTCTCCTGCTCTGAAAAACATGCCCCCCAGGCTCTGGTCAGTTTGGGGCCTTGCTTCCCACCTGCAACCGTAGCCAGACCCCTGGCTCACGGGGGCATGAGTTTCCTCTGTGACTTGTCAAGTCTCTTGTCTGCACCATCAGAGGCCGAGCCGACTTGGGACTTTGCTGTGGATTCCCTTTAGTAAATCCAGCCACTGAGGATTGTAAAAATGAAGAACTAAAAATAAACTTAGAATATAAAAACTCAGAAGCCTGGTTGTGTTGCTGTGGTTAAATGCCTGCCTTTGAGGACTTTGGGAGATTTTGGTTCAATGCTTTAACTTTCCAGCACCCCCAAGACAGGCCTGTGATGCCTGATGACTTTACAGTGCCGTACCCATAGTAAGTGCTCCAAAAAAAAATGAGCTGCTTAGTTCTGGGTTTTGGTCTGGATTCAGTGCCAGTCCTATCATCTACTTTTAGGGTCAGCTCGAGCCAGTTACTTACCTCCTCTACATCTCAGTCTTCATCTCCATCACACAGTCGGTCTCGGGTGGTGGGGGAGGGGAGGAAGTGAGGTGCAAGCACTTATCAGAGGCTTTGGGGAAGATCTAGGCCAGCAAAGCAGGGCTGCAGCTGCAGTCCAGACCCAGCCTTGCTGTGTGTTTGCCAAGGAGAGGCCTGCAGTGTGCAACACATTCTTAGCTGTTCACGAACCATTCACACCCATGGAAATGCACCCAGAAGTGTGATAGCGAGGACTTGAGTGCACTGCCTATGAATCAGACTACCACTGAAAGAAGTTAATAATCTGAAGACAGGGGAAGACACTGGGCTTTCGGTGGGGACAGAGAATGAAATTTGAGCCAGCAGAGACCTGCCTTCCTGTTGGATGAAGAACTGAGTCTGGGAGTCTTTGTAAAGTGGCGCTGGGCTTCTGAAGAACCCATTGGTTAGGAGTTGGGCATCCATCAGAAAGCAGTGCCAGGTTGGTGATGGGCAGCAAGAAGACCTTCCTGTGATAAACAAACTTTTCCTCCTCCACTGCCCCATTCACTTGGGTTATGGTGCTCCTGCATTCTAAGGGCAGTGTTTCTGGCATTTCTCCTTGATAGCTTCCCCTAGGAAGTGTAGAGAAAAACTACACTAGCTTCCTCTTCTGCTGCTCTTAGGAATCCAGTGTTAACCTCCAGCTTCTTTCTTCTGAGCCCTGTTCACCCCCTCAGGACTTAAGACGACTCCCTGGTCAGCTCGTTGATCTATGTGGCCCAGGTCTGGTTCATGGAAAAGACCTGTGCACCTTCTGCCTGGTCAGACTTGGCATGTGCCAGCCAGCCCCAGTCTCCCTCTCCTGCAGCTCTCCTGTCAGATTTGACACCCATCCACCGAGTCCCCACCACTGCACAGGCCCATTTAAAGCTATCTGAATGTCTCCTGAAGAGCCTTAACACTAGGCTTAAGCTGTTGAACCCCACCTCCCCGCCACGTGCACACACCCCTGAGGAAGAGGGGCTCAGTGTAACTCTGCAAAGAAACCATCTCTATAAGTTCTCTCTTTTAAATATCTACTCTTGGTCCTTTTATGCCCTCATGGTGGGTGAGGGACGAAGGCGCTAACAACAGGTTCCAGAACGGGACCAGGCGTTAAGACACCTGGAGCAGGTGGCTGGGGCACCATCAGGAATCCCCATTTTGTGTTGCTGCTTCTCACTGGGTGTCAGCATCCTCTTTCTCTCTGGCTGGGCCCTTGTTTGCTCCATGTAGCCCAGGCTCAGCCTGGTGCCCACCCATGTAAGTGCAGGGGCCGCCTTGCAGCAGCCCGAGGCCCAGATGAGAGGAAGGGCCAGCCTGGAAAAGCAGGGTGAGGTGGTGGGGAGGAGGTGCAGGAGGGTGCCGGGAATGGGGTGCAGGTCGTGCACTGCAAAACTCTAGGAGATGTCATTCACATTGTAGTCCAGGGGGACACATGAGCTTGGAGATGGAAAACCGTTTTGGAGGCTTCCATTGCATCCAGGCCCTGGGTGACCAGAAGCACCTGAGCTAAGCCAGTGGGACTAAAGAGGATGCAGAGGAAGGGACAGAAGTGAGAGTTACTGGGAGGGAGAGCTGACGGGGTTGATTGAGGGAGAGGCGGGATGTGGAGTAGGTTTCTGGGTGGGTGATAACGTGCTTCTTCTAGTAAGGAGAAAGCATGGGAGGGAATGGGGAAGAAGTGTGCAGAGAGGGCCTTGAGGCCAAGGCCCTTCTGGGACCCTCTGAGGAGATGGGAGGTGACTGACCTGAAGCTCTGGCACAAGTTGGGGCTGGAAAAGCAGCCCTGGGGATCACCAGTGTGTATCTGGAATTGGAAATAGGCCCGGATTGGATCACCGGGGAGCGTGGAGAACTGGATTCCCCACTAGGGTGGGAGCAGGCCTGGGGTGTGGGAGCCATTTTTATTCTTTTCCAAAGTAAGTGGAATTAAATAGCATTGAGCAACACAGTTGTAGGGTGAAGGAGGCTGCTGAGATCTGGGCGGTGGCGGCATTTGGGGGTAAGGCAGAAGAACCAGCTGAGTTAGGACGCGGTGCTGGCTGCCAGGCGTGGGGAGAAATCGCTTTCTGACTCGATCATGCATGAACTTGCGAGCATCTGTTCCAGCAGCAGGGCCCAGGGCTGGGGGAGCAGAGCGCAGCCAGCTTTCCTCAGCGCTCGCCTTCAGGGCAAGAGAGCTTTTTACATGAATCAGATGAAAGAATTTCAGGTGTGTAGTCTAATGTAAAGTTTGATAATATTATTGTGTTTGCTCATTCCGTTTTGGTCTTTGGATTCAAGGATTCTGAACCTAAGATAAGATTAGCTTTTGTTTCGTTTTGTAAAAGCTCTGGTAGTTTGTCTTTGTTGAAAGCGGCCGGCAGTAATGTTCACAGATTCGTTGGCTGAGGCACTTCCACGCTGCTTGTGGGCCCAGTGGACGCGCACTTCCGTCTTCACGCACTGCCGTGGATGACTGCAAATCCTGCTGTCGCGGCAGATTAGAACTAGACAAGATCTAGAGCAGAGGAGGCTGATCCAGAGCCATCAATAACTTGCCAGGCTCACAGCTAGTAAGCAGCAGAAGTAGAATGAGGACTCACAGCTCCTGTTTTTGTTTTTTTTTTCCTTTTGCGCAAAGACCAGTGTATTGAACTGGGCAATTAGCATGGTATTTACTGGCTTGCATTGTCCAGGTGAGAAACCTGGAGCTTGTTGGGGGCAAAGTTAAAAGTCTAAGCAATGCCAACCTTCCCTCCACCCCGGCGTTGTCTTTAATAGTGTTGAAAAGGAAAACTCAGAAGAGAGCACAGTTTTCTCCATGATATTAACCTAAAAACCAACTACATCGTATCTATGACTGTATCTAAACTACCTCTCATAAGGGTAAGCTTTTTGGAAGTTTACTACCATTGTATCAGGTGTGGGGTTAGGTGGTTTCCGATAATTAT
The DNA here is from genome assembly GCF_057802395.1 of Ceratotherium simum simum. NCBI lineage: Eukaryota > Metazoa > Chordata > Mammalia > Perissodactyla > Rhinocerotidae > Ceratotherium > Ceratotherium simum. The sequence goes on from NC_141917.1 coordinate 12,612,460, forward strand.
AGATAGGCAAAGAGATTAAAGGCAGGTGTTTCGAAACCAGGACCCAGCTCATGGTAGCCTTAGATAGCCTCTTGACTGAAAGCCCTCAGCCCTCGCAAATGGAGACAAGTATGAACATCTAAAATGCCTCTGCAATGTGTGGTGTGGGGTGGGGCAGGGGGAGGCGGGCAGGCTGCTGGAAATTGTTGTGCAGATTGTGCACTGCAGAACTCTAGGAGGTGTCGCTTACATCATAGTGCAGAGGGACACACGAGCCTGGGGAAGGGAAACTGTGTGGGAGGCTTCTGTAGCATCCAGGCCCTAGGTGACCAGGAGTATTAGAGCAGATGGATGCAGAGGGAAGGAGGGATGTGAGAGATGCTAGGAGGGATAACTGAAGTGGGTTAGTGGGACCCCAATGGCGTGGGATGGGGGTGTCATGGAGTAATTTGATGGATGGATGATAACGTGATTTATCTGGGACATCGGGAGAAAGCGTGGGAGGGGTGCAGATCTGCCCCCCGTCGCAGGACTGCTCCCCGTGGGGAAAATTAATGATGCTTGGCCAGCCTAGCCCCACATCTTGACATTATCCCTAGGCAGCAAGACATACCGTGTTCCAAGGGCTGTGGGTGGAAAGAAAGACCTCTTAGACTTCAAAAATGTGGTAGTATTCAAGGCAGTAAAAGGGAAGCATGGTCGAGGTAGCGCTGAGATCTGGGATTTTAGCTCAAAGACATGTAATAAAGCAGTAAAGAAGAAAACACGCGGTCTCAAGCGAGCCAGTTGAATGCTTACATCCTTGTTGATTACAGGTTTGTCGTGAAACGCTTTCTCTATATAATCTCTCGTAGGAGGTTACAAAAACGAGGGCCATCGTTCTTTGAGGTTAAGACGTTACGTTTTAAAGAAGAGTAATGCTTTTCGCATGAAGACTGATAAGAACAAGAATCTCTTAGATGTGGGCAGGAGGGGTTTTCAGGTTGTGCTCCCCTCACTTTCCTAACGCCTGTCTAAGTTTGGTATCCCCGTGCTAGAAGGGGCCCAGAGAAGTTCCGCTTCAGAGAAGTACTTTCAATATTACTGTAGTTATGGGAAGTAAAAATTCATTTTACTACAGAAAATTTGAAGAAATAGGTTGTATTTAAATAGGACATGGAGTTTAGAGAAATGTCCCAGTAGTTAGAGGTTTTTGCTACCAAGGCAAAGGGCGAAATTTTAATATCTCATGTACGTTTGACAAAAAAGGGAAATTGTAGTCTGAATTAGGAAACCACATAATTTGGGGTGTGTAAACAGACTAATGGTTAGAATAAGAAAATCAAGAAACTAAAAGCAATCTCAATCGTATGCCAACTCTTTAAGCTTTACTTAAAGTAAAACTGGCATATGAAAGCCATTTGACAATATATGAGCACAAATCCCCCATAAAAAAACAAAGAAAAACATATATAAATGCTCTTAACAATGCAAAAACTTAACATCTATTAAATACATACACAGCACTTGTTTAAATGCAACATATATTTTCTGTTGACCTCTGCAGTCAGTTTTAATCAAAGGTGCACAAATATTTTAAAGTGATTGGTTTCAACAGTTTAAATTAAACCCATAGTTTTGATGTGAAACTGAAAAGCCTGTAAACTGACAGCCACAGCACACATAGAATTATGACTCCCAGTAGACTTAATTTTGTTAAAAAAAAAAAAAATTCTGGATCACTGCTAATGTTCAGATCTGAAATGAAGAACGAGGTAACTTTATTTTTCCATTGTAGGATCCTGTACTGTGTTCTAAATCCCAGATCATACAGAGAATGTAGGCCCAGGAAGGAGCCTTGGCAATAACGGCCTAAGCCTCTCATTGTACAGGTGACCCATGTGAGGCCAGGGTTGTGTGAGTGACATGGGAAGTCATGCTATGGGCCCATGGCCTCCAGCATGGAAGCTCTCCTTAACTGAATGAGCGTAGGCTTGTCAGTATTGAAGAGCATCTCGTGTGTGGCTCTGTCAGGATTTTGGAAGCTCTACACTAGCTCCTTGGTCATTCCAGCTTTAGATATTTGCCCTCTCAATGTATCACTAAGCAAACCAAATCTGTCATAGATCTAAGGAGCTGTGTATTTTCCCCCACAAGCCTTGAGGATGTGGTACCCCTGGTGGAATGGGCCCTCTTAGTGGTAACTGGTCCATGCTGTGGGTACTGGGTGACCGGCGTTGATGTGGACCCTGTCCCTCCTTTGTTTGACCAGGGTAGTTTGAATGTCACCTTCAGTACCAGGTTCATCCAAACTGTGGTCCCCCATGTCCATGGCCCCACGCTTCAGGGAACCAGAGTCCACCTGGCCATAATATTTTCCACTCCAAAGGCACCATTTCTTGTCCCTGGTTCATAGTTGGAGAACATCGGCCTCTAAATCCTATAGTAACAACCAATCTCTGTGGTGAATTTCCATGAAGCCGTAGGGCGAACTGTCCAACCATTTTTAGCTGGTCTCTCTCCACCTCCCCACTTCTTTAACCTAAGGAAACCACTTAGACATCTGGAGAGAGAAGGGGTTCCTAGCTCTTGTGCACTTTTGTTTACATATACAGATTGTAGAAGCCGATGTCAAGTCTGGTTACTAAAGTGCACTTTATTACATAACCTAACGTAAACAGACAGACCATATAAGACACGTGTGCTGAATCTGTGTGTAGTGACAGCCATCTATAAAAGTGCATGTATCTATCTTATGCAGCCTTTTTAGAGACCCTGGTTGACTGCAGACGAAGCAGAGAAAAAAATTCTTCTGGAACCACTTGGACTTGGCAAAGATGATTAAAAATACAGTCTTAGAAGGCCCGCCTTTGGTTCTCTTCTTTGCAGAGACTGCAGCAGCTAATCGTTCTCACATCCCTTCTGGAGAAGAAAATGAAGTCTTAACTTAAAACAAGATCTCACCATCTCCTCTTCATTATTTTTCCCTTTTGAGATCGGACGGTAAACTCTATAATTTGTTTCACCTTTTCTGACTTCTGAGTGAGGTTTGGGTTATTTTGATGATACAATAAAATGCCTCTCATTTTGAACATTTGTGTAGTTAATTTTAGACATTTAGCCTTTAAAAGGGCAGGGAAGAGGGGCTTTCAGTCCGTTTGTCTTCGATTTTCTCTACATCCTGTTTTATGTGTGGTTAGATCAGCTGATGAATCCTGTGATGTTTTGCTGCTTCAAATGACAGAAATAGAGACTTCAAATAACCATGCAGAGGAGCACCTTGAATGTTTACCAAACACGTTGCTCAAAAACATGCTTTGCTACGGTTCAAATGCTTTTTATGAAAGAGCCAGATGAGGGCCGTGTGTGAGGATGGCTGTCTACAGAAGGCAGGCCCGGGCGGCTGGTGTTAGGGAATTGGCTGCAGGAGTAACTCAGACGTCTCAACAGTTACGGATTGCCACATCGTATAAAGCCCTGCTCACTGCAATTTTGGTTATTAAAAAGAAGAAAAAAAAGGTCAGGACTCAGAATGTAAAAGGACCCATTTGCTGGACTGTGCATTGCCTTGATTGATGAAGACTTCATCCAAGTTTAGAGGTCAGCTCACCTGCAAAGTAGGAGGCCTGAAGGTGTGGCTGGTGGGTCCACACCAGCACGGGCTGTCCTGGGCACTGGTTTGCTTACAGATTTACAGAAGTAGAAAGATTCTTAAATACAAGGAAATATTTTTCAGGGTAATGTAATTTAATTACAATATAAATACTTCCTATTTTGCAACACAGGTTCTCACGCTCTCTCCCACTCATTTGAATAAGAAAAAAAATCCAGAGCCAGCCCCGTGGCTCAGCAGTTAAGTGTGTGCGCTCCGCTACTGGTGGCCTGGGTTCGGATCCCGCGCGCGCACCGACGCACTGCTCCTCCGGCCATGCTGAGGCCGCGTCCCACATACAGCAACTAGAAGGATGTGCAATTATGACATACAACTATCTATTGGGTCTTTGGGGGGAAAAAGAGGAGGATTGGCAATAGATGTTAGCTCAGGGCCGGTCTTCCTCCACAAAAAGAAGAGGATTGGCATGGATGTTAGGTCAGGGCTGATCTTCCTCACACACACACACAAAAAAAAAAACAAAGAAAAAAAAATCCAGAGTCTTTAAATTGATGTGTTTCTAGAAACTAAGGGTACGAAAGAAGTTGGTCTCCCCCTGCCCCTTCCTTCTAGAAGAAAAGATCCCCAAACGAGGAACAATTACGAGGGTAGGGAGCTATTGACTTTTTTCACTTCTTACTCTAAAGCATCATTGCATAACTTTTTTTTTTTTTTGTGAGGAAGATCAGCCCTGAGCTAACATCAATGCCAATCCTCCTCTTTTTGCTGAGGAAGACCGGCCCTGAGCTAACATCTATTGCCAATCCTCCTCCTTTTCCCCCCAAAGCCCCAGTAGATAGTTGTATGTCATAGTTGCACATCCTTCTAGTTGCTGTATGTGGGACACAGCCTCAGCATGGCCGGACAAGCGGTGCATCAGTGTGCGCCCGGGATCTGAACCCAGGCCGCCAGTAGCAGAGCGCGCACACTTAACCGCTAAGCCACGGGGCTGGCCCTTGTATAACTTTTTTGTTATTTATTTGGGAAATGAATGACTATCCCAACCCCAGGAGAGATCCCGAAAAGGCTGCTCATGAGGACTTCAGAGGTGGCCCCTGGTTGGGATGTGCCCTGGGGCCTGGAAACGGCCCAGCTGGATGGAGCTGGACTAGGGTGGAGCCCCCGGGCCTCCCGCCTCCTGGGCCTCCCACCTTTTGCCCCTCCCAAGGTTATTTATTGGGAAGACTCAGAGAGTGAAAAATGAAAGGTATTTACTACCGTAATGAAGCCTACTTGGCCCATCCAATATATCCTAAACCAACACTAAAAGTTTTCATTTCTGAGTGTACCGGCCATCCATGGACATTTCCAAAGCCAACCCATCTTCTTGCTAAAACACAGAGGACAAACACAAACACGAAGACAGAGAAGAGGACCTTTGGCACAAGAAAAGCCCAACGCAGGCAGCCAGGGGGTGTGCCTGGCCGTCACCAAGTGATGCAAACCAGCAGCCTTCCATGCCCAAATTAAAGAATCCCAAACAGGTGAGGGATTCTGGCCAACTTGCCAACCTCTCACCATGCCCTGAGCCCCGTGGCCGGCAGGTCCATCCCAATCATTCTTTCTGCTCAAGTCTTGGGTGTCTCACTGATCCCTAGTGCCACCAAGATCCCGCAAATGGGGGGCAGAGCACACAGCAGCTGCACATTTAGAATGACCTTGCACAGGCCCCTCAAGAAAGCAAAAAGAGAGGCCACAGAAGAAGCTGCCCTGACCTGGGCTTGCGCAGAGAAAACCCTCAGTTTAGAAAGACTGCTTTGAGCTGCCCATACTCACTTCTCAGCATTTAAATTAAAATCGGCCTTTGGCCCCTGGAGTTTTAGATTCTATTTGTCTACAAGCAGTCACTCAACATTGAGAAAGTCATGCCTGAGCTTTTCACGGTCCTTGACATGAGACTCTCACAGGCATGGTGCCCTTCTAACTAACTATATCTACCAGCTGAGCGACTTGCAATAAAAAAGAAACCTGTGGTGGGGGGACGTTTCTTTGGTTGGCAAAGGAGTGCCCCTCCTTACTCTGCAAAGTGGGAAGAAGAAGGTCCCCCCCTTCTCTGGTTCAGCCTCCTTTCTCATCTGTGTCGGTTAGAACAGATGCTGAAGAATCCGCCAGTGATAGGTTTTGCTTTAGGAGTTAGTTAAGGTGTGTTAGGCCATGACTTACTTAAGCAGCCCAGGTGGAGGAACTGTATGAGGGATCGTGTGCTTCAAGGAAAGGTTCTGGATTCTGGACACGTTGTGCACAATTGCAGTTCTGTCGTTGTGGTCTGGGTCTGGGTCCTCTGAAACTCACAAAATACCGTGGCCCATGAATCTTTATCACCGACAGTATCTCTGAAGTTGTTATAATGATATGTTCTAGTTGCATAATGAAGAGTCTAGTTGCTCTTTCCCCGAATTAGAGGGAAAGAATTTGCTTTTTCTTCTTTTTTTTTGGCTGGGAAAGACTTGCCCTGAGCTAACGTCTATTGCCAATCATCCTCTCTCTTTTTTTTTCTTCCCCAAAGCCCCAGGACATAGTTGTATATTCTAGTTGTAAGTCCTTCTATGTGAGCCGCTGCCACAGCATGGCTACCGACAGCTGAGTGGTGTGATTCTGCAACCGGGACCAAACCCGGGCTGCCGAAGCAGTGCGAGTGCCGAACTTTAACCACTAGGCCATCAGGGCTGGCTCAGAATTTGCTTTTTCAATTTGCTCTTTAAGCTCCAACCCCACAAGCATGAAATAGTCACACATGTTAAAAAATACTGCTGTTTAATTTTCTAGTCATGTACTTTAAAAAAGCCGATACAATTAGATTTTATCCCCATCTTCTCAGATCTGCCCCTGAGACCACCCCAAAGCTATGCATCTTAATTTTCAGCACTCATATATATGGAGGAGAAACTGCTCAGAGGAAGCACGTGAGGATTTGTCCCGGTGGTGGGCACACCCGAGGGTCCCTGGGTGTCCAGAAAAGTGAATGCAACCCTGTGACGTTCATGGCTGACTTTCTGCCCTTACATTCTTTTTCTGTGAGGAACAATATGATTACATAGCACTGAAAACAATAAACAGAAAAACTTGCCCTTTTCTTTCTTGCTCTTTCCATGTATATTTCCATTCTTACTATTGTCCACACCAGCCGACCCATTTATACCCATTACCCATAATGGAAAATGGTTCTCTTGCCATTTACTGATCCTTACATTTAAATACAAATGACAGACTCTGTAAAACAGCTGCAAATAAGATACAATGTTCATCGATACAATACGTTCCAACCACAGGTATGTTGAGCACACTAGCAATCCCTGTATTTTATTGGAGACATTTTATTGAAAATGCGAAAATAGGAAATGTATTATAGCCTAAAATAAATTACATAACATATACAGTACATATTTATATCTTTAAAATATTTTTTGTGTTTAGGTTCTTTCAGTCTAGGATTTTTGACTAAATCAAGAATTTAGTGAACCGTGTCCATGATTTTTTTAAAGAAAAAACCCGCTTTCCAAAACTTAGAAAAATATACTGCACTAAATGGATTTCAAATGTGTCATTTCAGGGAATATCATATAGTGACTTTGCTCTTGTTTATAAAATGTCTTGCTTTGTTGTGTGGCGTGAGAGGGGAGTACCGAAATTCACTCTGGATTACCTGTACCGCATGGTTAGGACTAAGAACGGCAGACCAGGTAATAAATCTACTTCAACAGTTACGATACGGCAACCTGGCGTTAGAATGCTAGATTATGACTTAAAGCTTCAGTTCCCTTTAAAAACTAAAATGTAAAGTTAGAATGCTCCATTTCACTTGCTCTAGTGCCATCTTCAGGAAAGGTGAGCAAAAAACAAGCCTTCAGGGGAAGTCATGCCAAGGAGGCTGAGGTGTGGAGATGCGCTTTTGGGACAACTTTAAAAAGTTAGCTCATGTATGTATACGGCAGGGCATGAAAAGCAAGCGCTCGCTCAAATCTAGGAACATGTGAGGCGAGGTGAAATGCTAGCGTTCGAGCGTGTCCGTGCGCTACTCCCATGGCATCTCAAACCTTCCTACGGGAGATTATTTCCATCCGCCCGTCCAGCACGTTCCCAAAGCCATTCCTCAGTGTGAACGGCCACTTCGGGCTGTAGCCTGTCGCTGACCCACGGCACATGGGTAGCAGACAGTTTGTGACTCCAGGGTGGAAGGCCACTGGGGTTACATCTCTTTGTACAGCCATGTTACCGGGAAGCCAATCAAAGAAAGCTGAGTTGATTCTTAAGAGATGCAAGGGGACCGGGTAAAGTCCGTGGCCTGATGGGCAGTGGTGGCCGAGGAGTGGTGGATGGCACAGCCTAGTCCTTTGGTTCCAAGTGGAGATTGTCCGAGGGAGGAGGAGACAACCTGGACTATGAGGCAGCGATGTCTTCTGAGATTTCATGAAGCAGGGGCATGAAGTCAATTGTTCTGTTTGTTTTTACAAAGCGATGGCAAAGACCATTCTTTAGGTCCCCACATCAGTGTGAGCATACCCAGTATGCCAGAGAGTTTACCTGAAACCTTTAGATCAAGGCCTCTTTCATCACCAAAACAGAAACAAAACCAGAAACAGAACAAAACACGATGGGAGAGGAGATGATGCTAAGTGTCATCTCAACGTCCCTGCAGTGCCCAGGCGTCCCGTGCCTTATTCATTTTCCTCTCTCATTTCCACGACGTCTGTCCCCTCCTCCGCTGGAGGTATGTCTGTCATCGCAGAGTCTTCCCCCTCAGCGGCTGTCTCGTTCTCCTTCTTCTTTTTCTAGACCAAAGAAGACTCATCAGCATGGGGCTGTGACAGCAACACAGCATAGTGGAGCCAAGAGCAGGCAGAGGCTCCTCGGGTCTCAGGGGGCCTCTGCAGACCTGGGTCTCGTTTATGGTTGGGGTGACCTCACTGAGGCTGCATCTTAGTTCAGCAGATGCCTTTCAGATCTGTTACTCAAGCACTGGCTGTGCGCCTGGGACTGTGTTAGGCACTTTGGGGGATGCCGTCTCCCACCTCCTGCCTGACAACCCTCCCACATGCCCTCTGGAATGCACGGTGGGCTGATGGAAACCTGCCTCTACCTGAAGACACCACTTCCCTGCAGCCCTTTCCAGCGGTGGCTGTGCTCTCGCCCCCCTCCCATCCCCATCCCTCCTCCTCAGGGCCCAGAGCATTCCTTGGGATCTCCTGTTATCGGATCTTCTTCCCCACTAGGCCAGCCCCAGGTTTGCCGTCATTCTCTCCCAACCCGCTTGTCGCCTGTCCTAGTTCCTGGTGCCTGCACTGCCACGTTGGCTGGCCTGCTGTAACTGGCCTCTCCATGCTCGGACCTCTTCTCCTTCGGGAATCAGGTTCTCCAGTACCACCCCCGCCGCTCGTGGGCTCCCTGGAGACCTTGTCATATCAACACCTCAGCACCACCCACAGGCCAACTCAGGGACACCATCCTCCACCTCTAGTGGTCTGGCCCCGCTCCAGGACCCTGCCCCCACAATCCATGGACCATCTTGTCCCCTCTCCCCTCATCCATCAGCTTAAATGAAATGCTCAATAATTATACTCACTTCCTTGCTCCTCTTTTCTTTCATCCCATTTGCCAGGCAAAATCCCAACCGTGGTGAGGTCCAAATCTTGCCCATTTCAGCCCCTCCACCCCCGACCCGGCGGCCACGGCTGGGGGAGCCCACACTGGTGCACCCCAGAAATCCATGCTTGGACCTCTTCTCTTCTCTGCCTCCACCCACTCCCTGGTTAATCTCATGCCTTCTCTGTTGAAGTAAGCAAGATGGGGCTCCTGCTCCCTGAGTATTCATAATCTTAGAAAGGAAAGAAATATATCCCCCAGTAATTAGATAACCCTGCAGGATAAACTAATTACATGCTAACAGGTATGGGGTACGTACATACTGTGTGTGTGTGTGTGTCTGTGTGGTGGGGGGTTAGGAAAGGCTTCCTGGAATGGGGTGGGACCTGGGGCAGAAGGGGGAAAGGATTTCCAGAGGCAAAGAGTGGGGAGAGAGTGTCCTGATCACCCAGTATTTTCTAGATTGTTTATTCCTTAGCAATAAGTCTGAGTTTTTAAGGACTTAGGGGAGGAATTTGGTTGCAAGGGGAATCACCTTTTCAGGATTTTCTTAACACGGTCAAAACTATTATTTAGTTTCTACATTTTTTTTAACTCTCTAGAGGCAACAATAGGAGACAGAATGGTAGACATGTATCCTTTCAGTTGTCTCTCCTGAGAAATACGACTGCCTTTTGAAGCAAAGCAGAGTGTAAGGAATAAGCTACGTGATAACCATAAGGGATCCCCTTGTTATTAACCCTGACCAAGGGCTGAGCAACTTCGGCTGTGAGGATTGCGTGATGTGGAGTCATGGTGAGCAGTGCAAGTCCAGCTGAAGGACGAGATGAATGTGGGGTATCACCACCATCATCCCCCACTGGGGGCCCTCAGGGAGCCGCTCAGGTCTCCCCACACCTGGGATGGGGCTTTGCAGCCACGGCAGGTGTGCGGTTCTGTTGCCACATCTTACCTGTTTCCGATAGACGTAGCATGCTGCTATTGCGACCATGGTGGATTCCCCCACAAACCCCGCGAGGAGGGAGCCCACGCCCAGGGTGGCTCCGTGTACCCTGGGGATAGGAACACAAAGGCCATTTGTCTGTGAAAGCCACACCGAGACACAAATAGAGTCAAAACCCAGCTAAAATCCAGGAAAGGTGTAGACACCAGAGGGACCAGACAATCGCATTCGAGATCTGCTGGCGAGCACTGCACCTAATGGTCCACCTGCACGGGGAGGGGACCTGGACTCTGAGCTGAGCCATCTCCCACACCCGCTCCAGGTCTCAGCTCAGCTCAGAGGACACTGGGAGCTCCTGTAAACAAGGGTGACGCCCTTCCTCCCTCTTATTTTTCACTTTCCCATGCCTGCCAGGCCTGGAAGGTGCTCAATGAATATTGTATATGGGCATCACCTTGAAAGTACTTTTCTAGAATGGATCTCAACAGCCTCCCACCTAGTGCTGGGGAGAGAAACGAGATGTCACCCTGCATTCCTAATTCTCGACATGCTTGAGGATTTCACAGGAAGAAGCAGGTTTAAACTTCTGGACAGAGTACTCAAGTGTCAGAAAGACCCACAGCCCCACACCCCCCGACGACATACCCCAGGTAGGGCAGGACCACGAGGCTGGTGATGAGGACGATGATCCGCAGCACAGAGCTGGGGGCCAGGACAAAGGTCTTCTTCAGTGTCATCAGCCACCCGGTGAGATGGGCCCTCACAGTGACTGAGGGGAGAGCAGAAGGCTCGTCAGGCAACATCCTGCTTCTCTTGCCCTGCAGCCTCTGGCCCCTGGGGCCCTGGGCCACACATCGAGGTCCCGGGTTGGCTGGCTGGGACCCAGGCCTTGCTGCTGCTGCCCCAGGCTGCTCACCTCATCTTCCTGCCAGAGCTCCTGATCCCTGCGTTTGGGCCTGGGGTAGCCCCATCCCCACCTGGGCTCCTACCTCATCACAGCCCTTAGGGTCTAGATGGTAGGTTGTGGCAGCTTCCTTTCTCCACTGTGACCACCTGCTCCTGGGACAGTCCTGTCCACTCCCGCCACCTCCACCCCCAGCCTCAAGCTCTATCATTCCTCGCTAGCAGAGAAAACTCTGAGAGAAGCAATCCAGTTTGACTCTGGGTGAGGAGAAAAGCTGGACTGGAAGCCCAGTCTTCCCCGCTGACAGCCTGGGGGAGGCCAGGAGACTCGAGGCGTCGGTGAAGAGAACGGAGCTGCTCTGCTCTCACTTCTCTATTTCCTCCCCAGCAGTCCCTGACCACCGGACAGCGGTCACCTCCCTCTCTCCTTCCCCGCAGAGCGCCCGCCCTTGTTTTGATATGTCGACATTTCACAAAGACCTCGTAACATATTCTCTGTACCGGGCTCCCCGTCCTGATCTGTGGACCACAGGAGGGCGGGGCGCCCGGCCTGAGCGCAGAGGAGGGGCTCAAGGGACGGAGTGTGAGTTACTGACTGACTCTGGTTTTGGGGGGCAGGACACCCGGTCAGTAGGAAGTGCCCTGAATGTTTAGATGTGATCTGAAATGGGGAGGGGTTTAAAGAAACGTGAGGCCAAGTCCTTTATCCCACGTGGGGCAGCCCCAGGCAAAGACCTTTGGAGGGAGAGGAAGCGCTCCCTCCTGGGGTAAAAACATGTGTCCAGGGTGCATTTGGAGGAGAATCTGCTGTCTTCCTGGTCTAACAGTATGCCCTGCCTGCCCCAGGGTGGAAGCATGGTATGTATGAGACACAGACACACACTGGAGTTTGGCCAAGGGAGAGGGTGAGGGCACACAGGTGGAATGCTAATCTGATTGGCCCAAACCCAGCAAGCTGCCAAGATAGATGGGGCCTGATGGCTGTCTTAGTCTGTCAGGCGAGGAATGGGAGTGCAGAGTAGATTAAAGGCGAGTCCCATCCTAGTCCTAGCTGGAGTCCTCTGAGACCTCCAGCCTCTCCTCTGAGTCGAGACTGGGGAATGAATGACATGTGCCCTAATCTCCAGAGAGTGCAGCCTACTCTAGGCGGCGTCACTTCCAAAGCTTGGCCCCTCCAGTGCTCCCCGACAAAGACCAGACACCACCCCATGGCTGTGATCTTCCGATCCTCCATTTCTGCCACAGCCGGGAAAGCGACACCCGAGAGACCCAGCCTCCAGCAATGCTCGGTGTCTAAGAGCAGGGGCGGCTGTGACTCAACTGGGGGTGGCACGGGGCTGGCGATGCACCACTGGCCTGGCCTTGACTAGCTCCATGGCCCCTTTCTTAACCTAATTGTGGTTTTGTAGCTTCTGGCTTCTCAGCTGAACAATTTAGGTGGATTGTTCTGGCAATAATGTTTTGAATAGGCAATGACATGCACTTGGTACAGAATTTAAAAAGTGCAAAAGGGAATCCAGGACAAAGATCCTCTTCCCAGGCCTGACTCTCCAGGCCCTGGTCCTGCCTCCCAGAGGCAACCAGTCTGGTTACCAGTTTGGTGAGTTACTTCTAGAAACAGTACATAGACATGCAAGCACTTACCATAGACTTATATAAATAAATATCATATACAGATATACATATATATGTGTGATACATTTGTTATAGAAAAGGGAGTATACTAATTAACCATTCGGCAGCCTACTTTTCTCATTTAATCCAGAACCACCTCATTCTTGTATAGAACACCTCATACTACTCTATCAGTTTGGGAATTTTCAAACTGGCTTCTATTCTGGCTATGGGCCTTTTCCTTTCTGGCCATTGCCATCTGGCCTCACCTCTGCCCTCGGATTCCCCTTTTCTCTATCAGTCCTTCTCCTTCCTTGTTTTAGCAGTCTACTTTCTTTTTTATTTTTCATTTTACTTTTTAAATTAACATACCATAAAATTGACTTCTAAGTGTACAGTTCTAAGAATTTCAGTACATGCACAGATTTGTGTAACCACCACTACAATCAGGATACAGAACAGTCCTATTCTCCCCCAAACTTCTCATGCTGTCCCTTTGGGTCTACTTTCTTTTTACTGTGTTTGCAACCGTTGTCCTTTAAGAAACAAATTATGCCTGTTTGATTCATTTCTTGAATTTACAACCTACTGGATAATGTCTTTGCATCTTTCTAATATTGTGAAATTTTACATTTTTGCTTGGGACGGGATTGCAAACATTTCCAAAGAAAGAAGACTGAATTGGGCGTGAGAGTAAATAGGGAATTTTTCTTTCATTCTGTTTTTCCTTACCTGGAACCGGGAAGAAGGAGAAGATACGCAAGGGGACGACACAGAGTTCTGCGAAGGCAAAGTCCACTCCAATGATGTCTATCAAGATTTTCTCAGAAACGTTAGGGGTCCAGAACATGACAAAACAGAGCTGGGGGTGGGAAACAGTTGGCAGGTTGTTAGGAAAAGGCATAAATGAGTGAAATGAGAAAGTCAGGTGTTTCATGATCCTGAGGAGCTAGGGAGAAGGCTGAAACTGCCCCATGGGGGGGTGGCACACTTGTCCTCAAGCTGCCACCACCCTGCTTCGCTCTCACCTGCCAACACAGGCCCTGGCCCATTTGCCACATGTGCCCCAAAGGGACGCCGGCAGTGGGGCAGATGTGGCACACTTCTGAGCGGGTAACCGGGCCAGTGAGGGAGACCACTGTGCTCTCGTGGAAGGCTTCACTAGACTGCTAAACAGCTCAGTCAGTTCAAGGTGAACGTGTTTATTAATGTAATTTTTACAGCTTTAGTCAAATAATAAAAAGTGACCTGAAAGCATTTGGAAGTATGTAGAACCACGCTGCATCAGCACATCTCATGAAAAAGGAAATAGTAATACTTAGATTAATTACAGGCCTGGAAGCTTTTCAAGGTCTAGTTAAGAGAATGAGAGACAACAGCCACAAAATGTGGAACTTTGGAAAGCAGATGAGCCAGTGGTGAACTGATGTAACAGACTCAAGAAAATGGAATCTGAAACTGACAGGGGAAGGTGGAGCTGCCTCCCACCCTTCCCCTCCACACAGATCAGGGAAGGTGGCGACAGGCCTTTCTGGAAGTGGAGGTGGAGGCAGGGCCAGAAGCAGGCAGGTGGAAACTCTAGCTAGTAAGCACTTTGTCCACCGTTCCCCTCGCACAGCTGGTGACTATGCCTCCTCGAACTGGGCAGGGTGGTGGAGTTTAGTCTCTGGACAAAGTAAAACCAGCACAGTTGAGGGCAGAGTTACTACAAAGAACATGGGGAGGATTAAGGGGAGGATAACATATCCAAGGTCCCAGCCATCTTCCTCTATTCAGCTCCTGGTACACAGGAAACTAGTTGATTCCCCCTCAGGCAGGATACCCAGAGTGGTCTTTGAGGAATCTCACCAGCACAAAAGAGAAGACCTGAAGTTCCTGAAATTAGAGGCTCCTAATGAGGCAGCCCTGCTAGACGAGCCACCAGCGAGGCCCACAGGGGATAAACCTCACCCACATGTGCACAGCTGCCCGTCAGCTTCTAGTGCCCCACCTATAAAAATGAGGAGGCAACCAGGGATCACCAGACTTTGAGGAAGGCCTCTAAGATGAAGAGGCTAAAACAAACAAAGAGAAAAAAGCTTGGAGGAAAGAGAGACAATGCAGAGAGAGAGAGAGAAAGAAAACTTTTTCCCATTGATTTCTCAGAGTGATGGGAGAAGATACTGCATCCGTGAAACAAGAACCGAATGGAAATGTTATAAAAAAGACATTTAAAGAACAAGAAAGTACTTTTGGGAATTAAAAAGATTAAATCAGAAATGAAAAATTCACTAAATGACAGTAAGATAAAGTTGAGGAAATCAACAACAAAGATAGAGCAGAAGGACAAAGATATGGGAATTACACGAGAATGGATTTAAAAACTATAAATAAAGGATGAGTCTAGGAGGTCCAACATTCTAATAACAGGAGATCCAGAAAAAGAGAACAGTGAACATCTGAGAGCTGAAAGATACAAGTTTTAAGACTAAAAGGGTCCATCATGTGGACGTGGCATAGTGGATGAAAAAAGACCCATTGGGCATGGGGTTGAACAATACTGGGGGCAGAGACAAGCTTCTAAGAGCTCCCGGCTTTAGACAGCTAGAAAGCCAGCATTGAGAGAAGACATTGAGCAATAGGTTAGGAGGGAAAATGATTTCTATCCTAGAACTTGAAACCAAACCGTTAATCAAGTGTTTAGAAAAAAGACATCTTCAGATGTTCAAGGCCTCAAAAAATTTACCTCCCATGCACACCTTTTAAGATACCATTGGCGGTATAACTCTGCCAAAGCAGGGAAGTCAGATGAAGAAAAAGGAAGATATAGGATTAATCATGAGAAAAATGCACAGGGAATTTCTGGGGTGGGGGTAAGGGGAGATCCCAGGAGGGCCGGGACAGGCTCATAGGTCAGCTGATCCACACTGGAGCTGGTCGGAAGGCTCTGCGGGACACTTCTTTGAGAAGGTGAAACAGACAGGATACCTAATGTGTTTGAACACATGAAAAGGGATTTCTGCATGAAGTGAAAATGTGGGAATAAATTAGTGGTAAGTACACAGAAGCTAAAATAATTATAATTAAGACAATGATTAAGTCCAGGGAAAACGAAACATTTTTTAAGAAAGTAAGGGAATGAAGGCTCAGCTGTCAGAGTTTACTATAGTCAGAATCCATCAAGAGTTGAAGAGGGTGACTCTCGGAGCAGGGAAAGGAGAGAGGGCAGGTTGGGAGAATGGCTATTGTTGGTAACGATCCTTAGAAAACTAACTTTTTAAACTTTGCGCATGTATAATTGATTAAAAAACCCTGAATTTAAAAATGAAATGATACCACTTTGGAAGAGAATCTTAAAAACATGCCAGTTCCATCATATGTTTCTCTCCCTCTCTTAGGATGCAAGTGACTTTTCTCTAAAATGAAAGTGAATACATTATAAAATGATTTACAGTTGTGTAAAAACAGAACGCTGACATTTTAGAATATAACATCCTTTAGGCTTTGGGTCAATTAAGTTTCATGGAATTTGGCTGGTCCTATCTACTCTGCCATGTTGAAATATTTTTTAAAATACCTTGGAGGATCCATTATAAATATGTTTCACTTTATAAATGTGATGGAGCTTTTATTCTATCATGAACTTTTCAGCATCTGGGAGCAGTATCCCACTGGTTTTCAAAAATGACAGAGGTACTATCATGAACCCTAATGCCTGATGCCACTACTCACACCCCATCTTTGACATGAAGAGAACAATATTTCTTTAGATCTAGCAACTCAGAGCTCAGAGACTTTATCACCTAGTGGCCAGGACAAGTGGCCCTGTCATCTTTTCCCACTGCAAAGCTGCCGGCCTGAAAGGGTGAGACATCACTCACACCTATAGCCCAGGTATGGTTGCAATTTCATATCATGACTTTAAAAGGACACTGAGCATGGCACTGGGACACAATGGATTTCCTGGACAAAGAGATCGATCATCCCTCCTTCCAAATATTTTCCATAACAGTAAAACTAAAGAATGAAGATAAGTGAGCACTGCCCCAAGTCTGGACTTGATTGGGGCCTTAGGACCTATGGAGGGTAAGTCATCCTGTGTTTCCTCAATGGTTGGAGTACGAAACCTGGGCCACATTCCACTAAAAACTGAAGCTTCCTGGAGAATCACTGGCATGCTTTATTTATTTGTAGCCAGCGATTATCTGAATGTGAGATAATGTCTCATGCTGCAATCTCTCTGTGCTTTGCAACATCACTGTACAATGGCTTTTAAATTATAACAAACCAAGGAAAAAGGAGGGTATAATTGCATGTCAGAGAGGATGGTGCAAGTCAGCAAAGCCAAATTGTCCCTTCTGGCTTCTCCACGTGGATAAGGTTCACCTGGAGGGTTTTTCCTGCCTTGGAGAAGATGATGACTGACCTTCGGAGGAGGGAGTCTGATATGAGGACACAAGGATAGTGAGCATGCACAAATCATTGAAACATTTACATACATATCAATTAACCTGGGTGGATGACCACAGTTATGGTCCCTTGAAAACAAAATGCTCAGGTTTGGTGGATCTCTAATAGAGGTTCCCCAGAGGATGGCTCGATGTTCCATTGCTGAAATTCCACAGAACAATTTGACTTGGCACCACTAAACCACCCTGTTCTCTGTCTGCTCTGTCTGTGCCCAGCGGACCCGAAATGCTCCTGTCAAGGCCACAGGCCACTGAGGAGCTTCTTCGGAGTCTTCAGCCACGCACACCTAGTACCTAGATTGGGTCTTCCGCAACAATGAAAGTGGAAGCTGTCAGTCTGGTCTGGGGCTTGAGCATCACAGGTAACTATTTAAAGGGAAGGAATACCACAGGTATTGAAGCCTCCTTTCTTTTTCTCCTTAAAGTTTCTGAATTCGACTCTTTGCCTTTGCCATGCTTCCAGTATGAAAATGCTCCTCGCCTTCCAGCAAGTTCCGAAAAAGATGACTATTTCCTGCGTTGCCCAGAAAGGAATACATGCAACTTAGAAGGAAGTATATGGTGTTGGTTAAAAGCTGCAAAACGTATTTGCAGGTCGACGTTCCCTAAGAAAAGTATTGAGCCCTCACATAAAAATCAGACCAAATTTAACCAGTCTGTTTCAGAAAACAAGAAGCTTTAGAAATTAACCTAACAAAGAATATTTCAGGAAAAGTGTCATCTAATGAGTTCACCCAGAGTAGTCTTGACTCAGAACATGCCCTCCCGGTTGACCATGACATGCTGTGTTCTTCAAATATTTGCAGAGCCTAATGATATTGACTTTTCCAAACCAGAACACAAACCTAATAAACTACTGACAATGAACATGATTTGTTCCTCGGAGCAGCTGCAGGGTTGGGTTTTCTGCTGCAGAGCCTGCTGTCAATATTATCTCATTAGGAAGCAGCCAGCAAAACAGAACAACCCACTCGGTGTCCAGATCTTGGTTTTTCTATTTATTCTCTAATGAAAGAGCCCAGGGCTTCTTGGAGAAATGGCTTATTCTAGGACTAGGGCAGGAAATATATAAGATGATCAGCCTGGGGTAATATGTCAGAGGATGCAAGAGCCCAGCAGAAAGAGCTCCCAATGGCCAAAGCTGGAACAATTTGAGCAAGTAGTAGTGAATTGTGACCCACAGTATACAATCAATACCCCTGAATTCATACTGATACAAATAAACAAATAGGGAGAAATCTCTTACACAGAATTCCAACTAATTTATGTAGATACTCCCATCTCAGGGAAGTGGAACACAGCTCCCCACTGCTGAAGTGTGGGCTGACTTCCTTCCAAAGAGCCCACAGTATGGAAAGGGGGAAAAGTACCTTTATGGTGGAGAAACCCGGCAAACATCATCTCGGCCAGGTGATCAAGGTCAACATCATCAGTGATTAAGTCATGCTGATGGCATTACTCTTGATAAGATGCAATGAGAAGGGCACTTGACCTATGTGGTCTTCCCCTCCAAAATCCATAAGCCAGCCTAACCACGAGAAGAACCTCAGACAAACCCAAATTGAGGGACAGTCTATGCAATACCTAACGAGTATTCCTTAAAACTGGCAAGGCCACAAAAACATGCAAAGTCTGAGAAACTCTCCCAGACCAGAGGAGGCCAAGGAGACAGGATGACTCACTGTAAAGTGGTAATGTGGATGGGATCCTAGCACAGAAATGGGACATGAAGAAAAAGCTAGTGAAACCTGAATAAACTATGGGGTTTAGTTCACAGAACCGTACCAGCGTTGGTTCCTTAGTTGTGATGAACGTACCACAGTAAAGTAAGATGTGAGTGAGGGGTGAAGGGTGTGTGGGAACTCGGCAGTCTCTTCACAATGTTTCTGTAAATCTAAAATAATTCTAAAACAACAAGGTTATTAAAAAAAGACGACGACAACCCATGACCCGCTCCTCTTTTGTTTGACAGACTGTTTCTTCTTCTTCTGAGGACCAGAGCTGACCATGAAATTTCTACTTTGAACTTTGAAATGCTTATTTGTATTTCAAGATATATGCATCTCTAGGAGAGTGTAGATCACGCCAGACAAACCTGCATTTGCGATCATTGGTATTCTCTTTTCTTTAATTGTATTAGCCTCTTTAGAAACCTTTTCTTCACAATCTTAATATGCAGTTTCCGGTCAGTATATGTGCCCCAGTCACATTTCTCATGATGGTTTGGTTGGGCAGATCAATACATGATTTAACATCTTCCTTAGAGGCAATCGTTAAGCAGGCTTCAACCCTATGCAGCGGTTCTGCGTTGGGGGCAGTATTTAACCTTTCATTTCTAAATCCCTATAACAATGAACTAAGTTACAACAGTTTCACCATATATTAGAATCCCCAAATAGGATTATAGTGTGCAGAAAGGAGGAAGGAAGCCCCAAACCTTACAGAAATAACATCCCTGCGTCTAAGATGCTACAGTCTGAGTCAGTGAGACTAGAACCACAGAAAGGGCTATCTTTCCCAAGACTTGCTTCCTCACCCACAGAGTCTGTTCCTGACCCACCCTGGGACAATCCAAGTCTCTTTCCCAAGAGTTTGGGATTGGAATTTGAAGAAGCCAGTCGTCTCCGTCAGCATTTGAACTCAGAGACGTGCAAACCCAGCCACAGTGAGACAGCCATTTCTGCATGTCCTGAGAGGATTCCATTCCACAAAGGAACATTGACTAGAGCTCTGGTTTTGACTTAATTTCCAGAAGCTGTTGACCATGCTTTTGAGGAACTCACAAAGCTGTCTCCATTATCCTGAATAATCAGGCTTAGCAGTAAGTCAGAGATTCTAATCCCCTGCAGTTACAAAAAGTAAAATACATACAGTCGGCCCTGGGCATCATTTTTATTTGGAGCTTTTACTTAGAAAGAAAAGTTCAATATATGTTTAATGGGTTTAAGTCTCCACTGGGTAAACCAGTAGTTAACCCTCAACAATACCACATACAGGAAGATGGTTACGAGCTTGGCTCTGGACCGTGACCTTGGTGAATACACTGATTGACATTGTGGTGCCAGCTCCTTAGTGCATCTTGGGTGACCACACCACTGGCACATCTGTGGCCCATGATGTGGAGCCCGAGCTCTGTACAAAATGCTTCTACCGGGCTGGGCACAGTGATTGTGATCCATCAATCTTAGCTATCATTATCGTAAAGGTTTCCTGGGGCTGTAATAAAATGTCAACAGTGGAGTCATCTATCTGTAAGTGGTGAGATGAGGACTGATTTTATTTTCCTCTTTGTACTTTTCCCTGTTTTCCATAAAGAGCATGTATTCTTTTTTCTTTATCAGAAAAACATTTTAAAATAAAAAGGACCCCTGTATCTGTCTTCCCAGATAAAGTCAATCTTAATATGTGTTTACGATAGGGATGTGAGAAGTCTTGTTTCAGAGGGAAGACCAGCTTTCAGAAGGTGATTAACAGCTCCGTTTTCACAGCCAGCGTCTTGGGAAACCGAATCCCATGTCACTCCTGAGGAAGGCACACTGATTTGATTTGTGTTGGGGTGCAGGGGCCAAAACAAGGCAGGACATTATCAGCTAACATGCACGCCTATCTTTCTGGAGTTTTCAGAGAGAGCTGATGTAGACCTAAGGAACCTTTCGGCCTTTTGATTCTCAGCATCAAATTGCGCTGGCACTACTTATGTGGTGGGGGGAATTCACGAAGTTTTGTGGGTGATGGTCAAGACTGCGGCTTTTACTCCGAGAGAGACGGGCGCCATTGGAGGTTGTAGGTGGAGGAGTCACGTGGTCAGATTGCCATTTTGACAGGCTCTCCCAGGCGGTGTGAGAACGGACTGTGGCGGGCAAGGGCAGAAGCAGGGAGCCCGGTGAGGAGGCTACTGTAACAATCTGGGTGAGAAACGCTCTTAGACCAGCGGGACGTGAGAAATGGTCAAATCTGGAGGTGTTTGCTTTTAGCACTAACAGGAGGTGCTGAGGGACCAGCGTGCGGCATGGAGGAGAGAGAGGGATGCCATGTGAGTGAGTGAGCATTTCTCTCCCCTCAGGCTGGAGGCCGGGCTGCTCTCTGGGGACCCTTCTGGCCTGTCTTCCCCACAGGTTCTCACTCTCACTTGCTAGCTCCCACCTGAGCTAGATGGGGTCATTTCTAAGAGCCTTCCCAATGCTAGCAGTGGTTCATGAGAAGTCACCACATCCCAAATGGAATGGCACAGCATTCCATCACGACTGACTCTTAGAACCCTGGTGATTCCTAATTTTAAAGAAAAAAAAGTATGCCGTTCTATGAGAGTGGAAATGCCAAAAACACAGACATAATATATAAAAGTGGCCAGTGAGCCCAGTTTCTGGGGATCAGCATTGAAGAGGGCGACAGGGAGCAAGCCTGTAGTAACTGCCAGAAGAAATGGGCTGTTGTCCTGCAGAGCTGCCACTCTTGGGGACTCTGACTCAGCCTCTGAAGGGTGGCTGAGAGAAAAGCCACGTGGGCGGCCACAAAAACCAAGGGACAGCCCGTGAGAGGGTGATGGGAGAGGACCACATCTGTGTAGGACAAAGTCAGAGGTAGGGAAAACCTTGTGAGGAAGGATCAGGATATTAGGATAATACACAGTGAGGCGATGCGGGGGACTTATGTGAGGTCAGGTGCGCAAACATTTTAGTCGGCTGAAAGGGATGGAGTACACTACCTCTGTTACTGAGAGAAACAAAGCTTGGTGTTCTGTTAAGCTAGGCAGCTTGGAAAAGCACATTACAAAGTGTTTATGTGGCACCTGATATTCTCAATGTGGCTTGTTGACAGTCATAATCATTGCTACACATCTATCTGGAATGCTTCCATAAGGGAGTTGATGCAACCATCAACTGTTATGGCACATTCATGGTAAAAAATGAACATTTTCAGATGTAGTTTTTAAAATCAGATTTTTTTTAAGAATATGAAAACTGAATCATCCCTGCTATCATTTAGATTCAATGAAACTGCCCCAAACACACCCTTCATGAGAGCACTCAGTGCGTCCTTCAGATCTAAGGAGACTAAATTCTTAGCAAGGCACAAAGGGTTGATTGAAAGAAACAATATACTTCCAACAGCAGAGGGCGCCACACTCCAAGCCCGTAGAGGTGCTGCGGGTGTCCAACTTCTGCCAATTCCATCTCTCTGCACAATGTTTCTTTCCTAGTCTTACTTACCCGATTTGAAGAACATTTGGAAAGTTCCAACCCCAGCTTACGTTTAGCCTTTACTTTTCTTGACTGTTAATAGTCAAATTGGAACTTGCTGGAGGCTGGGGACGGGGGGGATGGGAAGTTACTGTTTAATGGGTACAGAGTTTCAGTTTTGCAAGATGAAAAGAGTTCTGCAGATGGATGGTGGTGATGGTAGCACAACAATGTGAATGTACTGAACTGTACTCTTAAAAATGGTTGAGATGCTAATTTTTATGTCAGGCGTATTTACCACAATTTAAAAAAATTGGAACCTGCTCATAACACAATACGCTTATTCATTTGCTAACTGTTTTAAGACTGCACATGTGGATTTGGACTGTCATTCTGAGGGCTTAGGTGGAGTTTGGGGGACCAGTCTTAATTGTTTTAATCTCCCTCGCATTGTCCCGAACAAACCAATCGACCCCTCAGATCTACAACATGGACTACTGCGTGATGACTTAAAAGCAAGTGCGGGATTACTGAAACTTTGGGGGGAAGTGAGAGGGGAGGGCAGAGGGGCAGTAGGAAGGAACTGACTCTCATCAGTTACTTTTTATACACCAAGAGCTTTCCATAGGTTATTTCATTTAATCTTCCTGATGACCCCGGGAAAGTGGCATTATTTTTTGCTCCTCCACCGAGGAGGACACGAGGGCCTCGAGGAGCTGTGATTTTCCCCAGGTCACCCCATCGGTAAAGAGTGGGGCCAGGATTTCAAAGCCAGCCTTGGGGACTCAGAAGCCCTGCTCCCCATATATCCCTGGGACGTCTAAAGGGGCGGTTTCTTGGTACGCAGCACACTGGCACTGTGAGGGGCGCCAAATGAGCAAGTTTTGAACTCAGTTTATTCACCTTTGGTGCTTTTGTCTCCCCCCATGCACAAGAGAGTCATTTTCTTCTCCTGGAGACTGTGAACAATGGGAGGGCAGTCTGGGGCGCGGGGGTGGGACAGCCCTGCAGAAACAAAGCCACAATCAGGCCGTTCTTGTTGAGACACAGGGTCAGCGTGGTACCGCGGCCGGAATAAGGCCTGTAGTGTCCGCCGCTGAGTGACAGCTCGTGGGTAAGTTCAGCCACAGAAGGCGAGACTGGGTCTCCATTCTCAAGAAGCAAACTTTAAACTCTGAAAACAGGGCCGCCCAGACAAGGCCCCGTGGGATAGCAGCTTCTTACTATTCATCAGCTCAGATTTTGCAGCTTTCTAGCACACAACTGAAGGACTCAGGACTGACTCGCCTTACTGAGCTGCAGCTCTGAATAATGGGACACAACAAAAGAAAAAGGAATTCTTGATGTGCGTATCAGATGTTGAAACACTAACCCATGAAGCAGCAATAGAGGAGAACTGACGTGCTGACTACAGCAATTGAGACACTATCCATTACATGTGGAGAGTAGATGGGGATGGGAGCAGAGGAGCTCATCCTGAATGGCAAGATGCAAAACTGGCCCTTAACTGATGAAGAAGTCTCCTAACTGGGGAAACTGAGGCAGTGACAGGCAGTGCTGGACCAGACTCTACCTGCAACTTGTAGGCAGGCATTTTCCTTCCCTGAGACTCTACCTTTTTCTGCCAGCGGCGCCTCAGACAGCTGCTCAGACCTTGAGAGGAGCAGGTGGCCGGAGCCTGGGCGCTGGTGGGGATCAGGGGCCTCATAAATACTGACCTTGTCAGTAACCTCGCTGTCCTTCAAAGGTGGTGCTGGCTCGGGGTGGGGGGAGGGGGAGAGGCAGAGCGGAGTTCCTGTTTATATCTTTGGGAAGGACTTATCTAGTGTGAACAGCATAAAAAGTATTTTAAGATTAGCTGAACCTCATCGAGAGAGATTATCTCAGCGTGTCACAGAGAAATCAGGTGACCGTGCAGTTGTTTCTGACTGCTTCCTTCTCTGATGCTGCCAGTATTTGCTTTCTTTGCCTCCTGGGAGGGTCCCTCTGAGGCCTGAAGTTCTGAAGCTTTAGGACTAAAGTATTTTAGATACCAAACATTTTCACCTTAAATTCTGCAGTGGCCTCCACTCCTCGATAGCTTGTATTTTCCTCCTGGCCTCGAGGGCTCTGGCAGGCAAGGTGCCACGGAGATATCCAGCTGTGTTGCAATTCCATGCCTGATTTCTCCAGATCACTCAGTTACCCTCTCCACTTTCCAGCAGCCTCCAGCCTAATCCCTCCCAGACAAGGCTTATCTCAGGAAGCTGGGGACCAAGATGAAGGAAAGCCTCATTGGATGGAATTCTGATGGTCTAGGAGGAGGTGGTCGTTCACAAGCAAGAGAGTGACCAGGTCCTCATCGAGTTCAGGGGGTACTCATGGTGAACTCGATGTACTCACTGGGTTCATGGTAACCAGGGAAATGAGAAAAAAAAAAAGGATTAAAGAAAACGGATTTCAAAATTTGTGGAAAAAAGGCGAGTATGATCTAATAGCATCAGAGATTCTGGAAAGCTCTCAAAAGAGAAATTCTCCCTCTACAACTAGAACAGAGGAGGAGCACAGAAGGCACCTGAAGATGTCATGGTGGGTCCCCGGCGGCTAGCAGAGGGCAGGCGGAAGAGAAACGTGCCTGGGAGTGAGGGGGTGTCTGTGGTCTCCCCGCCTTCGTTTGCCGGCTCACAGGCTCTCTCTTACTGAGTTCCCGGTAAGCCCGGAGGAAGTCTAAGAACTGCCTGAACTCAAAGGCTTGAAACCTCATGGACAAATAAGATCAGGAAGACGAAGCCCGAATATACTGAATGGGTGAAACTGCTAAGATCAAGAGAAAGAGCTTTAAAAAAATATGCTCAAAATAAGAGGAAAAAAAGGCAAGAACCGCCAGGGGCCGGGGGTACATTCCAAACCCTCCTCTGCAGCTGCCTTCTCCATGAAGGAGGGTCATCCTAAAACTGGGGTGGGTGAGCAAACACGGTTAAGAGGGATTTGAAGACCAAAACTGATGAGAGGGAGCAAACCATTTTGTTATAACTTGAAATGTGTGGAAGGCTCAGATCACTACCTTGTCTGTAGGGAAAACAGGCATAGATGTGGCGGAGAAAGCAGAGAGAACTGGGGAGATGCCAGGAGCCTCAGGGTTGACAAGTATCCTGAAGATGGATTCTAGAAGGGGCCAGACCCTGACTGTCATGAGAACATGGCCAGCTGGATCTTAGGGTCCTGTGTTTCACATACTAACAGTGCCATGTGGCTAATTTAAAAAGCCAGTGTAACCTTAGGCTGCATTAATGAAAATTATGAAGTCAAAATTGGACAATTCTAGTCCACTAGATTCAGCTGAGGTCAGAGCTGGTGGGCAGTTTGTGCCCCACATTCTCAGAGGAGCATTGAGAAACTGGAACAATTTCAAGGAGCAGAACCAAAACCCCACAGGCTCTGGAAGCTAGGCTGTTAAAAAGCTATAAAAATGGGGCCGGCCCCGTGGCTTAGTGGTTAAGTGCGTGCGCTCCGCTGCTGGCGGCCCGGGGTTCGGATCCCGGGTGCACACAAGCTGCACCGCTTCTCCGGCCATGCTGAGGCCACGTCCCACGTACAGCAACTAGAAGGATGTGCAGCTATGACACACAACTATCTACTGGGGCTTTGGGGGAAAAATAAATAAATAAATAATTAAAAAAAAAAAAAAAGCTATAAAAATGGGCTTCAGTTCTTTGAAGGGCTGCCATGTGGAAGAGGGATTAGATTGACTCCATAGCAAAGAACATAGATGAGGATGCCCACCTCATCATCCCTCGGTCTACGAGATGTTACATTCTATCTTAACCTCCTCTTCCTCTCCCCAGGAGTCCAATTTTAATTGCTTCTATAGTTTTGATTCTACAGTGACGTGCTGATTCCTGCAGCAATCTGTTATTAGTCTGTTACTAAAAGAACATGCTTTATAAATGTATTCATTCAAAAAATAATTACTGAGCACCTGTCCCATGCCAGGCACCATGCCAGATGCTGGGCATACAAGGGTGAACAGGGCAGAGATGACGTCTGCCCTGATGGAGCCCCCATTACTATAGAGCGCTACATGTCATGATGGGAGACTTGGGCATGGCAGGGCAGCTGGGTTGGGGAAGGAGGCTGACAACATCTAAGTTGGTATCTGAAAGTAAGTCAGAGTCACATAAGCTGGACAAGGAGGGCAGGGAGAGGGTTTCAGGCAGAAGGGACAACATAGGCAGAGGCCTGGGCTGAGAGAACAAAATGGTCCCTCAACTCCAGGTGCTTTGTGTGGCTGGAATGGAGAGAGGGAGGACACTTGACAGGCCTTGTACTACTTGTTAAGGGTTTGGGTTTACACTGGCACTGGAGAGCCAGTGAAGGTCCTTACACTGGCTGCACTGGAAGGATTGGTTTGGAGAAGTGTGTGGAGACCCATGAGGGGCTGTGGTGCCAATTGAAGGGGGAAGCTATAGAGGCCTGAAATACGGACATGATGGTGAGGAATGGAGAAGTAAGAGGTCTGAGAGGATTTAGGAGGTGGCTGAATAGGACTTTGCTATTGAGTGGACATCAGGGCGAGAAAGAAGGCCGGGCCAAGGATGACACCCAGCCTTCTGGCTTTGGCAACACCAGGCAGATGTCTGTGCTAGTCATTGAAATAGGGAATGGGGAGGAGAAAGAGCTTGGGGGGGGGGGGGCGCAGGTCATGAGCCCCATTTAGGACAGGTTGAGTTGTCCATGCCTGTGGGAAACTGAAGTGCATCTGTGCAGTAGACAGTTAGATGTTTGGGCCTGAAGCCCAGGAGAGAGAACTGAGTCAAAGATACTGCTGTGAGAATCAGCCAAACATGGCAAGGGAAGCCATGGCCCTGCAGGAAGACGGTGTCGGGAGGGAGATGGGAGGTGGCTAGGACAGAATTCTGAGGCGCACTTGTAGTCAGGAAGAGGGACCTCCCACCAAGAAGCCTGTGAAGGAATACTCAGAAGGGAAGAAGGAAAACCAGCTGAGGATGGTGTCACAGAAGCCCAGGGAAATGAGCATCAAACAGGTGAGATAAGAACGGGATGGTGCCCACTGGAGTTGGGGCAGCGAGCCAGTGGGGACCAGGGCAAGCTCTATAAGGAGGTAACAGGTAATGGTGGCAAGAAGGCAGATCAAAAGAATGATTTTGGGAAGAAGCTGGGCCCCTCCCTCCCCGAGAAAGGAGGCTATAGGCCTGGAGTGGGGGCAACAGATGGCCGTGGTGAACCGTGCAGGAAGGGGGGTGCTTTCAGGTAATTCTCTCAAGAAGTTTGGATGGCAACGAGAGGAGACATGTAGGGGGCCTGCCAGACTAAGACATGATTTTTATGTTTTCTTTAAGGCTGGGAGCCTTGAGCGTACTTAAAGACAGACAGGAATGAGCGAGTCAGGAGAGGTAGATACCAGAGAGAGAAAGAGAAACTGAGGCAGTCCCTGAGCGGAAAGGATGGATAAAGCAGCACAGGTGGATACACACTGAGATCTACTTAAACACGGAGGGGTGTGTCCACCACAGGCCATGGCTACACACGCACAGGGAGCCCTGGGCTGCTGGACATTCTGCTGACATGTGACTGTGTCCCCTCAGAGGGGCCTTCCCTGATCGTCCCGCCCAAAATGGCATCTCCCACCCTCCTTCCCTTTACTTTATTTTTCTCCAAAGCACCTGTGACTACTTGTATCAGGGTCATAATGGCCACCCAAAGATATATTCACTCCCTAATCCCCAGAAAAAGTAAATATTTATTACTTTATATGATAACAGGTGTGATTAGATTAAGGATCTTGAGATAAGGTTATCTGGGGTTGTCTGGGTGCGTCCTAACTACCATCACAAGCATCCTTATAAGAGAGATGCAAAGGGAGACTGACGCAGAGCACAGAGGAGGAGGAGATAGAGAGAGAGATCGGAGTGATGTGGCCTGGGAATGCCCGCAGCCGCTGCAGCTGAAGAGGCAAGGGGCAGATTCCCCTCTAAAGCCACTGGAGGGAGCACGCCCTGCTGGCACCATGATTTCAGCCCAGCGGACCGAATTTCCACTTCTGGCCTCTAGAACTGTGAGAGAATAAACTTCTGTTGTTTTAAGCCAGCAGGTTTGTGGTAATTTGTTACAGCAGCCACAGGAAACTAATACGCTACCCAACACCACAGTATGTTTATCGCCTGCCTTCTCTATGAGATTATAAATTCCGTAAGAAAAGAGACTCTGTGTGTTTGTTTCACTGTGGTAGGCCCAGAACCTGGTCCCTAGCAGGGGCTCAAGCATTTGCTGACTGACTGCGTGAATAAATATGCACGTGCTCTCTCTGGGGAGCTGTGCCTGTAAATTGAGAATCCCTACGCATCATCAACGCCCCTGAAAGTGTCTGTTCCATTGCCCAGGCTTTAGATAATTTTGGCAATGCATACAAGTGTGGTTTAAAATCTTTCCTTACTGGCATTTCCAAGATTTGGTTGGTGTGTATAGAGATATCAGATGTCTAAGGCAGAGGACTAAATATATCAATTTCTCTTTCTGTGCTCTCTGCAGTTTGTGAGTAACCGACATCTCCGAATTAGCAAGACAACTGAGGGCTGGAGTGAGTGCTGTCTGCACCTGGGGGTGGGGGCTATAAACAGGAGGGTGTACGGGACATCTGAAGAGCTTTCCCAAGCCTCTGGGAGAAAAATGGTGCACACATCTGTGTCTTGTGTATGCATGAGGTCCATCTATAGAAGGTATGTATAAATCTATCAAAAGACTGATATTTTAAAACACTAAAAAAAAATCCCACGGAAAGTTGGAAGGATATTTTATATATACATAAAACTAGAAAAATTCATAAAATTATTCATTGGCATCAAATATACCAATGGCCGTTTATTCACACAGCCAGCCATCTTTTTCTCACTTGGAATCCCGCGTGTCTGGGGACTACCCAACGACGAGAGCTGGCATTCTTTGCTTACAGCATGCCAGGCACCAGACTAAGCTCCTGTCCCTTTGAAAAGTCTTATACGGTGGGTATTCTTAGCATGCCTGTGTGGCAGCTGGAGAAGCTGAGGTTGACAGTTTTAAGTGACCTTCCCAAAGCTACTTCCCAGGTGGGGAGTGGTGGAGCCAGGACTTGAACCCAGGCCCCGTGGCTTCAGGGCCCACGTCCATTAGCACCATGCTGTGTGGCCCTGAATTCAAGCTTGAGCTAAATCTCTTTCCCTCGCCCCTCCCCTCCCCTCTCAAATCAAAAACCACGCAGAGGACAGTCAAGTGCCATGAAAGCCCCACGGCCATTCGGTGCATCAGAACCGTCTCCAGTTCAGAGGGGTCGGCTCCAGCGTGGGCACCATGGCTCTCTGGAAACTTCTTGGTTTTGTTCTGTTTTGGTAAGGGCCAATTCATTCTTTAAGCCACATGGGCTAAGAGCTATCTCTCAGGGAGGATGAAAGACAGGCCCTTGAAAACGGTCTGGCACCTGACTAATGGGGAGTAGGTGGTCCAGGCGCCACTATTTGCCACACGTGCTTTTTCTCAACGTCACACTGTGCTTCTTTCAGGCTTGCCCTGGGCTCGAAGGCATGAAAAGATCCCCAAAAACTCTTATGGCACAATTCAAACGTGTTTAGTTCACTGTGCCTGAACGAGTGGGCCGTCTGACCCAGAGCAGGAAATGCGGTAATAAGATCAAGAACGTTTTGAGCAAAGGCCATGTATCCGTTGGCTAAAGGCACCTTTACTTTCCAGGTCACTTTCTAAGTCTGCCTGCAGGTGCAGGAGACACCTCAGTGCTGGGAGAGCTAAACTACTTCCGTGTGACCAGTGTATTTTTGATGGTATTTTTTGTTCCTGGGTCCGATGGTCTCCGGCTTCACTAAACATACAAAATGACCATTTAGCATACCAATCGGTGTTTTATGTCCTCACTGTGCTCATTTCCACACTGCTTCATCTATTTAGTTTTTCTTGAGATAATTTACAAAAAATGGGATGTTTTGCATGGGCTTTGCTGGACTCCCGACATGTCGTAACAACGTAAGCCAACAGGACATCAAGAGTTTCAGGCCACCAGGAAGGTGCTCAGGTTCAGAGCCCAAAGACCGTGGGAGGTATGAGCAGGTGTGGAAACGGGAAAGCCAGGAAGCCACGAACGCCACAGCCTTTGGTCCACGCGTCTTACCGTGACTGCTGTCGGGAGGGTCTGGACTACGCATCTGGTCAAGCTGGTGTCTGGGTCCTACACACTGTAACGTGCCCTCCGGGTAAGAAGAAAAATGCTCCCCAGACTGGTTCTGTCTTTAGGCTGAGACTAATAAAAATGATTTAAAAAAAAAACCCACAGAGAATCATAAAATATAACTCCTGGAAGTCTAGGATTTAATCCCCACTGAGTTACTTTGCCATTGTGTGGAACAACAGTTCGTGACTGCCATCTCCCTCCGACAGATCTGCTTTCACACAAGAGCCTCAGGGTGGAGCCTGGGACCCACAGCTTCGATGCCAGACTGTGGTCTGGCAGCACTTTGCACGTGCAGGATCCATGATCACACTTAACTTCCCTAAGTGGCAATCAGGCCTCTTCAGCAGGCCCCAGGGAAGAATACGGTGTCTTCCCTGTGGTTCTCTACCTTGTTCAGGTGGCAGCCCCACACGTGTTCTTTGTAGAACGCAGGTGTGTACTGACACATTAAACTGAAGCTACATAATTTTTATAATTTTGTGCCAAATCAGATACCATTTATAAGGCTCAAGTAAGAAGCAGTAGATGGGATCAAGGTTTTGAGACAATTTGGGGGATAAAGACAACTGGATGAAATACTAGCAACCTAATTTGTTCCCTGAAAATCGGGGACATGTTTTGGCCTTTCAGTGTTAGTAGTGACCGTGGGCTCTGCAAGGGCCTGGCTGAGATGCATTGGATTATTCAACTAATGGGAAGCAGAACAAAATCAAAAAGTAAAGTAACCTAAATCTAACACCGGTACTTCCAATGGATGCTATGAGGCCAATAACCTCCTCACACACACACACAAAAACCCCATCAGCAAAGATATAATTAAGCACATACATTCAGGTACAGTGCTGACCTGCACAAACAATATTTCTAAGCAAATCCTACACTCAGATTCTCACATGGAGAATCTGGAAATAGTATAATAGAGACGTTTTATGGAATCACTAAATGGAGAATTTAAAAAGAAAGTCAGGGGCCGGCCCGGTGGCGCAAGCGGTTAAGTGCACGCGCTCCGCTGCGGCGGCCCGGGGTTCGCTGGTTCGGATCCCGGGCGCGCACCGACGCACTGCTTGGCAAGCCATGCTGTGGCGGCGTCCCATATAAAGTGGAGGAAGATGGGCACAGATGTTAGCCCAGGGCCGTCTTCCTCAGCAAAAAAAGAGGAGGATTGGCGGATGTTAGCACAGGGCTGATCTCCTCACAAAAAAAAAAAAAAAAAAAGAAAGTCAGTCAGTTGAATAGTTAGGTCTGGTTAATCAATCCATGTGGCCTTAAATGATGACACGAAGATGCTTTCTTTCAGAAACATCAGTGTATGAGTTTGCTGGGGCTGCTGTAACAAAGTACCACAAATTGGGTGGCTTAGAACAACAGACAGTCATCATCTCACAGGTCTGGAGTCCAGATCAGGCTGTAGGCAAAGCCATGCTCCCTCTGAAGACTCTAGGGAAGGATCTGGCTTCCAGTCCTCATAGGGCGTTCTCCCTGTGTGCTTGTCTGTGTCCAAATTTACTCCTCTTATAAGAGCACCAGTCATACAGGATTAGGGGTCCACCTTACCCAGCGGGACCTCATCCTAACCCTATTTCCACATAAGGCCACATTCTGAGGTACTGGGGGTTAGGACTTCAACCCATAACAATCAGAATAGAAGATTCACGATTGAGTGCAGATTCATAATTTCCCTTTTTACCACCCATTGACATCAAAAAGCAAGGCTCAGAAAGATCCAGAGTTAAAAACTATTTTAACTTTTTTTAAAAGGACATGGCATAAACTGAATCTGGGAGTGTGAAGCCAATTCTGGAGAAGCCTGGCGAGACTCCTGCCCCACACCCTCTTCCTGAACAGGCCAGTTCACCAAAACCAACCTGTGGAATGGCCTATTTGGCCAAGTAACAATTTGTCAAATTTACTGATTTCTTAAAAACTTGTCTCTTTTTAACTCTTCTAAAGTTTACAGCAATTTGTACTAGGAGGACTGGCAGGGCCTCGGAGGGCTGTGAGGGCTCCAGGGGTCTCTGGGGCCTTCACATTCTCCCATCTGTCTGTACCCACCTCTGCATCTTTCTCTGACTCTCAACCTCCTGTTTCTTTTGCTGACCCAGTGTCTCTCCCCTTCTCGTCTGAACTGCATTCTATTCTACTCCACCTTTCTGACATCCAGTCTCTCCTCTTTCCCTGATCCTTGCTCCTCCCCTCCTGACTCTCTCTGAGTTCAGCATCCAGAGGGCGCTGGGTATGACTGTGTAGGTTGTTCACTGCACAAAAGTGTCCTGCCAGCTCTGCCTGCCAAGATCCATCTGGATGGATGCCCATTTCCATTTGTAAAAAGGGGACTGACAAGGCCTCAGCAGCAGCCAAGCCTGTGCTTTGCATGGATTCTTCTCCACCTCTCTTGCAGCTGAGGGGCCCCTCTCTTGGCACCAGCTCCCCAAAATTAGAATAGCAGGGAGCTTAAGAAAACACCAAATGTTCTTACAATGCCATAGTGAAGTGAAAATGGAAATTGGTCAACTAAAATCATCCAAAGCTGTTAAAAGCTCCCTGTTTAATATGATTTTCTATGAACTTTAGAAAGAGTTAAAAAAAAAAACATGTTTGGCCTAAGTTGAAAGGTTGGTAGATTTAGTAAGCTGATCCACTGGTTTCACCAAACTGGGCTAGCATCCAGGAATAGGGAGGTCCATTATCTTTTGGGACACTTCTTCCTCACCAAAAGGACTGTCGAAAGACACATCCCACCCCGGCTGGTGGTTTCTATTTTACCACCAAATCTACAATACAGGAGGGAGGGAATCATGATAAATCCCAAGGGGTGTGCAAGACGCTGAGTTTCTGTACATTTAGTGTTACCAGTTCCTTTCCCCAAGAGGAAGGAATGCTGTTCCTGTGCCCTTATTACAAGCTCATCGCCTCCACCCTCCCGTCCGTGATCACCACGATCGTCTACTAGACAAACGCAGTCTT
Organism: Ceratotherium simum simum; assembly: GCF_057802395.1. Taxonomy (NCBI): domain Eukaryota; kingdom Metazoa; phylum Chordata; class Mammalia; order Perissodactyla; family Rhinocerotidae; genus Ceratotherium; species Ceratotherium simum. The sequence goes on from NC_141917.1 coordinate 12,645,914, forward strand.
TTAGAACATACTATCATTGTGCTTTACAGTCGGTCACATAAATCATGGAGACCATGCTGTTTGCTTCTGCCCCCAGCACCAGCCACAGCCTTGTTCTCTGCGGTCCCGCCTTCTCCCGCACAGTTCTGATGGCCGCACAGTTCTGATCGCTGGTTGGCTACGTTTTCTCCTCTGCATGGCCACTGATGCAAGCTTCCATGATGCAGCACACCCTTTGAAGCTGTTCTTCCAAATCCATTTAAACTGTATCTATTTTCGAACTGCGTGATCCTTCACCCCAAATAGCAGCTTGTCAGGCTGCAGTCACCTTGCTAACCCTGGTTTGCATTATGTCTGCTCCCTTGTTGCTATTAAGGGGATTAATTTTTTTTTTTTTGGTGAGGAATATTGGCCCTGAGTTAACACCTGTCACCAATCTTCCTCTTTTTGCTTGAGGTAGATTGTTGCTGAGCTAACATCTGTGCCAATCTTCCTCTACTTTATATGTGGGACGCTGCCACAGCATGGCTTGATAAGCGGTGTGTAGGTCCACACCTGGGATCTGAACCTATGAACCCCAGGTCACCGAAGCAGAGCACGCGAACTTAACCACTACACCACGGGGCTGGCCCCGCAGGGATTAATTTTTATCTGACAATTCTCCCATTTTGAAGCTCATCTTTTGGATGGACTAAAGCTCCCCCTTTTCTCAGCCTCACTCCCATGAGATGGTCTAAGGAAATCAGTCCGTGCTTCCCTGAGCATTCGTAAAGGCAGCTCTGAAGGAGGGAAGGCAAGATGCTAACAGGAAAATACTTCTACTTTTCTACTCTGCGCTCCTCCTAAACCCATCTCCTCTTCCAACTGGGTAGAAGACATTTGCTTCTTTTCTTGAAGCCCAGTGGTTCAAAAAAACTCCTGGATAAAAGCGTGAGGAAAGAACCAACTTTTGGAGTAGGAGATATTCTAAATTTAAATTGAAAGTCTATACTAGAAAATAAATAAATATGTGCACTGTAGCATGCTGAAATATTAGTCTCTTATAAACTGTCCAAGGTGACACAGCCGGATCCAAGGCAGATGCTGAACCCAAAATGTCAGGACCTGAAGAGTGAGCCCACTCTGATGGAAAGATGAATTTTTGTTCTGGACAGTACACGTTTTCCTTTGAAAAGCAGTTAGCATCGTTGGGTCATTGAGTGTTTGCAGGATCCGTGGCGTCAGCTCTTCTGAAAGACCCAGGGAGAATAGCTAGCTTGCCCCAAGCAGCTGGATGCAGGACAGTGCTCCAATCCTAGACCATGCAGAGAAAACTGTGGAACCACCAAAAGCTCGTACTTTGTATGTAATATCATCCACTGGAATGGATGATATAAACACGAAGCGTGCTGCTCTTGACTGTTTCCATGACCTCTGCTATGTTGATTTCCTGACGCTAAGAAGTTTTAAAATTAAAAAAAAAAATGAAAATAGTCAAGAGATTTACTCTTAAAAGCTTTGAAAGTAGGATAAACTGAGCGTAAATAAGAAGATTCTCTCTCACGGGGTGGGGGGTGTCATTGGTGGCGCCATTTCTGATCCTTATCTCATAGTTAAGAATAACTGATTCACATGTTTATTAACCATTTATTGTGCACCTTCTGTGTCAGGCAGGATGCTAGGTCCTGGAGATAAAAGGTGACTAAGTACATTCCCTGCCTTGAGAAGTTCAGAGCCTACGAGGAGCAGCAGATGTAAAGAAGGAATACGAGAAGTGCCATGGAAAGGTATGTACATATTACAGTGACAGCTTAACATCTAATTTAGAAGAAAAAAACAACACTTACATTTTTTCTATGCATCTTTTTTTTAAAAATTTTATTTATTTTTTCCCCAAAGCTCCAGTAGATAGTTGTATGTCATAGCTGCACATCCTTCTAGTTGCTGCATGTGGGACGCAGCCTCAGCATGGCCAGAGAAGCGGTGCGTCGGTGCGTGCCCGGGATCCGAACCCAGGCCGCCAGCAGCGGAGTGCGTGCACTTAACCACTAAGCCACGGGACCGGCCCTCTATGCATCTTTTAATGACAATTCCTCTAGCCAAGATGTTGGACCAATCGATTGAATCATGATAAGGATAATGTATGGGAGACACTTCATACACAGCATACTCAAATACTACTGTTTTTCGTGTTGAAGAAACCCCTGTTTCAAGCATGGCAGCAAGGGCTCCAGGATGGGGGCCTCAGGGCCAGATAGCCTACTGGCTGGAAACAGGGCAGTTCAGAGGAAAAGGCCCTGGAGAATGAGCCCAGAAGGCTGGCTTCCAGCTGGTTCCATTACTGGGTGCTTGGGCAAGTCACCTATCCTCTCTGAGTCATTTCCTTTTCTAAAAAATTATGGGTTTTGACTAGTTCAACCTCAAGTTCCTTTCCAACAAAGGATTCTGAGTCTCAGTTTCTATGGTGATAATCTACCCTGAGACAGTTCTAGTTCCAGATGGTTTTTAGATCTAGGATTAGAATAATTAAACAAACAAAACCTCTACATGGGAAATCAAAGCATTTTTCTAGATCTTAAGTGGTTATCATTTCAAATAAACTTGTTGCTCTTGTTTTAGAGGTACAGAGTATTGCCTGTTAGCTGAAGGAGAGAAGGAATATCCTGAAACCCAATCTGGTGAAGTTCTCTATTGGACTCAACTATAGCTGTGGGAAGATGTTTAAATGGAGCAAAGGAGATAGAGGAGGTCAGACCCCAGGGTGCAGAGCCAGCAACAACCCAAAGCTTCTAGCTTTCCACGCTGATGAGGTCCAAGTCACAGAACCTGGCATCTGAATCAACTCGACTTTCACCTTCCAGTCATTTAACACAGTCTCCAAAAGCTGAGGTCTATTCTTGGAATAGAAGCCTTCTCTGTTTTTCCTAAAATCCTCTTAAACAGTTTCAAGGTTGTTCAGGGTTTTGTTAATATTTTAGGGAACTATGGAAAAACCATAGAGAGAAATAATGCAAACAGGGGAGCAGAGTTGCCTGGGGTAACCTGTTCTGACTCAAAAAGGCATGCGATCAGCAATTCCTCCCCCGTGAGGTGGCGCCCAGTTTCATGAGGGACGGACTGGTCAGAAGGGCTGGGTTGGGGTGACGGGGTGGCTGAGGACACAAGGTCATGACTCGGGTGGCAGAGGTGTTCTGTGATGGACTATTTGTCTCGTGCTGCTCTTGTTACAATCTATTCAGGTGTTGGATCATTGGATCAAATATTAAGCTGTGGGCTTTGAAAAAATATCCATTAAAAGTTTAAAACAAGTGTAGGGCTTGATTTTAAAGGACCGATACCAGGACGCATCAAGCTGAATGGTTCTTGTGATCCTGGCAGGAAGGACAACAATTGCTGTGTTTCTGTCATCAGCATAACCCAACACCTTTCACTGCCTCAGGTCCTTGTGATCGGTCATTATGATGGGAACTGCACACACCCAGTCATTTCTGTAACATGCTTATACTGTATTATATAAACGGAGAATTTCTACAGGACCCAACAGGAAATGTGTGGCCACAGCAAACAATGAAAACTGAACTGAGTTCAAAAGACCCATATTTCTTTTTATCCTCTTCTCATCTCTATCTTTAGAATCCAAAGGGCACAGTCTATAACGTAAGGGTGTTTATAAATTTTATAAACAACCTTAAATTATATACCATGTGCTTTGGATCATAGAGCATGTATTTTCTCCATGTTTTTTGAACATTATCTTGTGCATGTGAATTACCCATGGGAGTGGATAAAGGAAGGATGGTGCTGTTTATTTAAGGCTGTGCATGGAGTCACCGATGGCATTGTCAATGCCGCTGTGTTATCCACTTGTGTTCACAGCTGTATCCTTGAAGAGGGCCCAGGGCTTGGGATGTAGTAGGTGTTCGATAAGTATGTGTTGAATGATGAATAAATAAGTGGATACATCAGCCAGATGTAATTAGCAAAGGAACTTTTACCGGGGAAAAGGAAATATCACCAATTGAATTTGGAAAAGGGGCAGGGATGGTTGTACAGTTGACTCTGGATATTTAAAAATGGGCTGGAAATTATCTAGCAAGACAAGAGTATTATTAAATTTGAAGGCAAAGTCTGCCATTCTTCAGCATTTAAGAAGTCCCAAGGAAACTTGACCCTTTATTCTTAGATTCAATGACCTCCTCGAATAACAACCGTTCATATTTTGGGAAGAAAATGTGTTGAAGAGGCTGTTCCTTAATCTAGTATAACATCACATTTTGCAATACCAGACCTCTCCCTTTAAAATGACTTTCCCCTCCTTTCCAAAAACAAAAACAGAGAGAGAATGAGAAAAAGGGAGAGATGGCGAGAGCGAGCGTGTGTGTTGGTCCGTCTCCTTACCGTCAGCGATAAGGCCATGCAGATGAATGTGAACTTCTTGATGTGGGCTGCTGCGACTGTGCTGCTGCTGTTGGCCAGCTTATTGCTGGGGTTATTCTAGAGGGAAAGAAAAGGACAACGATGACTGGCCTCCGGTTACCCTTGGCTGACCACATGAGCATCTCGTTTCTGTTTTACATGATGCGTCAGAAGTCAAGATGTCAAGTGACAGCCTGGAAGACGGCTGTCACGTTAAGTGTCTCTCAGACAGCTGTCAGGTTTCTGGACGTGAACATTAACCAGAGGGAGCTCCGGAGTGAACGCCCGGCAGTGTCTCCTGAATCCTCCCCTCCCCTTCGGGCTGGGCGCCCACCCAGCCCAGTTTAGGGCCTCAGCCCGGGTGCTCCCCCCTGCGCACCACAGACATCTCCCTGAATACCATGGCCCTGCTCGTTGACCTACAGGGCCCTCTCCTCCCCCTAAATGGACTATAAGCTCGACTGGGCATTCAAGGCCTATTGCCCTGACCCCGACTCACTTCCCCGCCATACCTTCTTGACCTGTATCCCAAAGGGAAGCTCTTGCTCTTCCCCTGGCACACTTAGAGCTTTCCCGTTTCTGTGCTTTTGTGTATTCTTCTCTCGTTGGATCTTCTGATCTCAAAAACACCCCTCTCTTCAAGGCCCACCATCCTCACAGCCCATCTGTTCCTTAAAGTCTCTCTGATCTTATACTTCCAAACTGCCCCCGGGCCCCCGTTCCTGTACGGTCCACCACCCGGGAGCTCTCTGCAGGCAGGTAGGGTATCCTGTACTCAGGGGGCCTGTGTCAAAGCCCCTGTGAGGTGTGCTCACTCTCTGAGATAAAGGACTGAGTGTTGCACCCTTCTCTTTAGCTCCTGCAACTTGGCACAACACTTCTTGCGTAGAGAAGGTGCTCAAAAAGCCTTTGTTAAATCAAGTTTTAAGCAAATTGGCTTGGCTGTCCTCCTACACATCCCTGAACCTGAGGCTTTGCTGAAGCCATCCTGGTGTCACTGCTAAGTATGCCCATCACCCAATCAAAACAAGTGCCAGGCTCTTGCCTGTGACAACCAGCAGAGAAAAATAACCCCAGCCTTGTTATGGATCCAATTAGTCCCAGAGATGACTAACAAAAATCACCCCTGAGTACCTGGCTCCTCATCCAGTCTAAGGAGAGCCACCCAAGCAGAGCTATTAGAGGTTCCACTTGGAAAAGAGCTTTGATGGTTCCTTTACTTCAGAGGCCAAAGAAATCTCTTAAATCCCTTCCCCTTATAGATGCCACCAGCACAAACCTCTGAATGGGTTTACCTTTTCTTAATTCCAGTCTCTGAAACATATCTGCTTTTCTGAGTAACAGGCTGCCATAGCAAAGTGCAGATCACAGGGAGTGGGACATCTCCCCCTCTGTACCCACCCTGAGATCTGTGAGAGTGGCGCCCTGGTGGGCTGAGTGACAAGGCGGCCAGGCTGCAAAGAATCAGGCAACCTCAAAATGCAACCGTCACCTCTGGTGACAACAATGTGCCATAGCGCCTTCAGGTGCACTTTTATTTTTAAAATACCAAATATTTCTGCAAGTATGGTGGGAATAAACTAGCTTGTATCATTAGATTAGCATCTGGGTTTTGTTTTGTGTGCCCAATCTGCTTAGAAACATACTCTTTTGCAGATGAGAACTGAACATTAGAGAGATCTGGTACTTGTAGAAAACTCTCCCAGTCCAATATTTAGCTAGAACCCTCAGAGTTATGCAAGAAATTTTGAATCTCTTCTTCTGGAACCCACAAAGAGGCTAAGGATTTCAACTGTCAATGCAGCAAATTCTGGAAGTCCACACGGAGGTGTCTAAGATTTGGGTGAATAGATGGCATTCATATAAATGGCCTGGAGCAGCTCAGTGGAATGCTTGGAAGCAGTGGGTGAGGTTTCAAAAGGATTCTGAGTAACTCCAGCTTCCGGCTAGAGATATGTTCGTTAAAGGAATTTTTTCGTAGCAGCTAACCTCTGTGATCACGAATAAAACAATGTTTTTCTTGGATGCTCCTGTTGAAACTGTATAGGGTAGTATTGTTAAGTTTTATTATTTCAAGGTAGCCAAAAACAATTTCAGAGGAGACTTTCATAGCCAGGAGGTTCTGAAACTTTAGTATCTGCTATTCTCATCAAGTTTTCTTATATAATCTGGCATATTATATATGCCAGAAATTTAGCAGGAAGACTTATATCCATTTTGGTTTTCTAGGATTTACTTCTATATACACGTTCCTTGAAATGAAAACAATGATTTCTATCAGTAGATTGGATTAAACCCATTCAAACACAGACCGTCAGCTGTCTCCTGGGAGTGACTCACGACTTCTGAAGTCCACTCTCCAAGTTCTGTGAAGCAGGACTCAAATGCATTTTTCAGGAGATGCTCTGCATCCTGATGTTGCAAGTGAATGTTTGAAGTAGGTGGTAGGTCCAACTAACAGCCTATTGGGGAAGTTCCACACTCAGTAAAGAGTTCTGGGCACCACCACTCTCTCTCACGTTAGGCTGTGTGGTGGGAATCCTTGAAGGGTTTCGAGGTGAGGTGCTGAGCATGGGTGTGGGAAAAGAGGAAGGTGACGGTGACACAGAATAGCATGGGGGATGGGTGGGTGTGGAAGGATGCCGTGGACGGGGAGGTGTGAGCAGAGGGGTTTGTGCTTGCAATGAGCATGCACACTAACACGTAAATTCCGCCTATGGGCCGCAGGTGTAGAGAAGGAGGTGGACCCACAGTGGACGATGTCTTTCCAGCCTTTATCCTCCATCTGCACCTCATCCCTGTCAGAGATGCTCAGGGGGTGCCCTCAGGTCAGGGCGCTGGGTGGAGGGAAAACCTCTCCCGGGCCCCCACTCCACAGGTCTTGCCCCCTCCCAGGAGCCCACAGACAGTTTAAAGGGGAGCATTTCAGAAGCTGGCAGGTGTGAAGGAGTAAGATAAGCTTACAGCCTGTGGCCTGGCCTTGCTTTGTATAGTTTCCCTGGGTTTCCTATACCCGTGGGGTCTGGGTGGGGGTGGGGAGAAGGAGGGAGGAGGGAGGCCAGCCTTAGCCAGCCAGAACCCAACTGCCCATGCTGCCAGACTTGATCTGCTGGGACCCCGGCAAAGAGGCTTCCTCTTCTCTCCTCCCAGGGCTCTTGTTGGGATAAGATAAAATGGCATTGGTGATGGCTTTGAGCTAGTTCTATAGCAATTCGAGACCAAACTTGTCTTCTATCAAGAGTACAAGTGGCAGGTTGGGTGCTTCTTTCCTATTTTTCATTTAAAAACACTGCACACTATCTGTTTTGGGGTCTCTCTTACTACTTATTTGTTTTAGGATAAAAGTCTACAGGTTCAAATAATTAAGAATTAATCAAATTGACATTTATGGAATGATCGGTGGGACAGCCCTGACCCAGCCATAGGCTACAGGTCTGAGGGGTTACGTGCCTCCCTCGGCCGTGTGAGCAGCTGCAGGAGGACAGAGCAGCTGTTAGCAGAGGCTTTCAGCTGGAACAAGTCTGCTGCACCCAAACCAACCTGGACCCGAGCCTGCGGCACAGACAACTAGAGCGTGCACGTACCACAGCACACAGGAAGAGGGCCGTAAGCTCGTTAGCTCATGTACACAACTTCCTGTCTGTACCTTCACCTCTGCCATGAGGTGAGGAAAGTATTAGTTTAATTTAAAAAAAAAACAAACCACAGAAACAAAATCCAACGTATTAAAAATTTTTGAGAGTATATTTTCCCTTTTGCAAATAAATACTGTCTCAGTAGGAATAACCTAAAGGTGAATATCAGTTTGGAGAAACATTTTAGAATCAGCATCAAGGTGAGCTTCAGTCGCCTCTGCTATTTTCTGAGGGAAGTGTTCCACAGTTAGCTGCAACATCCCCAACACCACATTAACCTTACAAAGGGAGGGGAGATGGAGGAACACAAAGTGCTCCTCACCGGAGATGCCTGTCTATCAAACGCTCATTTTCAAAAGTGTGTTTAAGACACCACGACGCACAGGTTCTCACCTTGTCAAAAGCAGGGTAGACAGCGCGGATTTCCGTCAACCAACCATATGGCATGTGGCCCACGGGGTACGTGGCTGTCAAAATTGCCACTGCCTACAAGAGGAAGAGCCAGCAGAGTGAGCGTCGGCATCCGCAGAGAGCATTTCCAGTAGCTGCCGCTGGCCGCGTGGCAGAGCAAGCTGTCTCAGGTGCGGCCCCCACTGACAGATCACTCCACACTGGGTGACAAGCATTGGCCAGCCACAGGATGGCCTGGGAGTGGGAGAAAGGGGCAGCACTCCACCGCGCCCCTGGGAGTGGGTTGTGTGGGCCCAGGGAGGACACCTGAGACCAGGAAGCTATGGCTTGTTTTACACGAATCCGAGAAACAGGTTCAGGTGGCTGGCTCAGAAGCCAAGATTCCAACCAGGTCCACCAGACTCCAGAATCTTTGCTCTTTCCATCGAGCCAAACCCAACCCTCTCGTCTGGCCCAATTCTTGAGGCTCAAAATGTGCTTTTGAGCCCTCTCTCCTCTCCGGAGGGTCTTCCCTCAGGATCCACCTCTACGTCTGCATGCTGTCCCTCAGGGTGGCTGACGGTATGGGTTTGTCGATGGCTTTATAGTACCATCCTTCTAACTCAACTCATGTCCAATCTGTTCCATCAGCATAGCCCAATTTTGATTTTTAATTTAAGAAAGCTAAATAAAGATTTCTTACAGGAAGCCAAAAATGTTCTTTCATGAAAATGAGAGTTTCTTTTCTTATGTGAATGCAAGGAAGGAAAAGGAAAACAAGGCATCTAACCCTACATTTTGGCAGAGTTCAACTCCCTAACTAGCTAGTAAAGGAGGAGTACAGGCTTCATCTATTTTAATTAACGTAACAGTGATGCCAGGAACATGAGATAAGTCCCCAGCTGGGTGAAGACACTACTGTGAGGAGTGGGGTGGAACAAAAGAGAGTGCTGGAATCAGGTGCACACGGACTCAGACCTCCCCTTCATCACCTACCAGCTGTGTGAAGCATGAGCCCTCTCAGCCCTCCCTTCCCCTTCTCCAGCAGAGCCGTGAGACTAACAATACCTACCTTGCAGGGTTGGTGGGAGTCAATGAAATGTGCATTAAGGCCGACACATTAGACGATTGATAAATGCCAGTTCTGTACCCCACATGCTGTGTCTCTATGCCACTGAGGTCGATTTAGAAACATTCCTAATACATAATTTGCCTTGTTTTTCTAAGGGGAAGATGGAGTTCTAGCACACGGGTGATAGGGGTCACATACTTTTTATTGGGCAACATAAACTGACGTGGGTAAGTGAAAAAGCTGTGGTATTATAGAAGCCATGCAAAATGACATTCATGAGTCAAAAAACAAAATCCAGGAACAAACTGAGGCAAGAAGGAAGCATTCTGCTCGTGATTTATGGGCCTCTTTTTCCCAGCCAACATGAGCTGCTTCCCAGGACGTGGAAACTGGCAGGAGACCCCAGGCAGGAGACATGCTGACAGCGCAGTCCAGAGCCATGTGTAAACAGGAGGCCCTAACGAGCAGCCACCAGCCTTCCTGAAGGATCAGCAGTTCCAGAGACAGAATTAATTCTCCAGAGGGCAGCGGGGGAGGCAACAAATGAAGTAATTCTATTTGTTCATACCATACTTGAAAGATGGAAAAGATGATTCAACTCTTTCTTTGGAGTAACTGCCAGTTTCCAGATAAATTTCTGGAGTTGTGAGTGAGTAAATAATGGGGATCCTCATTTGGAGGAGGCAGATTGCCAAAAATCACAAAGCCATGATGGGTTGCGTGGTATATGCAGAGGTGAGAAGAAAGAACAGGTGAGAGTAGGTGGATCAAAATGGAGGCACCTGCCCTTCCCCCTCTGGGTATTTCCACTTCTGCTGCTGCCCCGTGGCACATTCCATCGTCCTCTGCAGCTACAAGGAGGAGGCATCATGCTGACTCCATGGACAAATGGAAAGGCTGTTGGGCGGATTAAAGAAAATCTGTGTTCTAATTTTAGCCCAGCTTCTTGCTGGTTTTGTGCCCCTAACCTTGTGGTTTTGCCTCAGTTTCCTAATATGATCAATGAGAAGGATGAATGAGATGTTTTCTTCCATACTCATAAAGATACAAAATTACATGATTATAAGTCACTGAATGAGAGCCTCATGGCTTCCTAGTGTGAATGCGTCACATAATTTAATATCACAGCATTACTTGAGCCCTCAGGATGAATTGGAAAAAAATTTGTAATCTACCTCCCCCATCCCCAATCTTTACAAGGTGACTATGAGTGTCTACATGCCCGGAAACTGCCCTACCTCCGTAGCTGCAGAACTGCCACCAAGGTCCCGGGAAACAAAGAGGTTGACAATAGGCCTACTGATTCTCTGTGTAGCCAAGATGAGAGCCAAAGGCCACCAGAAGCTCAGCATCTTTCTTACTGTTGCATCTCCCTGCATCAAAAAATGGAGATAAAAGTTCACTGAACTTGAGAAGCAGAATAGAAAAACGAATTCAGAGCCAAAGCCTTTCCTTTTGATGTCAATCATGAGTCAATTTACTATACTTAAAAATAATATAGGGAAAGTCTTTGTAGACAAGCCAAGTTGAATTAAAGTAAAATGTACAGTCTTATTAGAAATTAACTAGGACAGTTGGCAAGCTACTGTGAAATCAAAACACACATTTAAGCTTGATGGATCCAATTATTTTCCAAAAAGGACAACTCTAACCAAGGCAGAACCCAACTCCATGGCCTGAGAAACAGGTTGGAAATTAGTTTTTGTTTAAGTCATCAAACTGACTGGCTAGAAGCCAGGCCAGTAAGAGGTAACTCTTAGAAGTAAAGAATTATTATAATTTATTTTGGAATCAGTCAGCACACAAATGAGCTTAATTATTTGGGCACTGTACAAATCTACTATAGCGGTTCTTACTCTCAAAGCTCTAACAGAAGTCATGTAAATGTTTAGAAGCATAAGCAAAATAAAAGCATGGTAAAGAAAAGGCAATTTACTAAGAATTCTACAGCAAAGATGTGTGCTATCTTTAAAGCCTATCTTTAAAGGCTTTCATTATTTAACTATGCTTTTGATTCTTCATGAAGGTAAGAGTTCCACTGTGGAACCTTCTCAGCCACCTTAACTTATTTCTCTTTGCTGGTGGCTGAATGTTAAGAGATGGATTTTTATCATCAAGACCAATATGATGTGGTTGTCCTAGTGATGGAAATAACTAGATCAGATTTTATCGATGGCCTGACCTTGGATCGAGGTGTGTGGTCAATACAATTATTGCTGTGACATGATTAAAGTAGCATATGGTCAAAGGTGGGATCAGGGGGTGAAGTGTGGTGATTTATTCAGACATTATCATGTACATCTGCCTTATAGCTAGATGGAAACAAACCCAAATGATGTCTAATACCCAAGGGTAGAAAAGATTAGCATACATATAAATCAGACTACTTATACTTATGATGAAAAGGATGCTTTGGTCATTTGCGTAAGATTATACCTTGCTTGCGTCTTATTCAACATTCGATGCACCTGCCAAGCTCTGCCTCCATCAAGGAGGCATTTCAGACCACATCACTATCTTCCTTCCAGCTTCAATGGCTCTTGTGTTCTCACAGCAGTCTATGTGTGTCTTGGATTCATGTCTAACTGTTGCTTCTGTGTTGGTCTTATCTGCCAAATGGGATGTAAAGCTGCTGGAGGGTGGAAACCATATCAAAATTTTCTGCGTCGCCCTATGGTACCTAAATGCTCTGCTCACTCCATAGAAAGTACCTGAATGAGCAATTGAGATTGGCTAGTACAGAAAGTATGAACAAAGCCTGGATCACTGCTGTGAAATTAAAAATAATCAAATGTGAATTCAAAGGAATCATGGGTCCTAAAATCTTTGTTGACTTATAGAATAACTAATTTTCGGACAATAGAGAGTAAAAAGAGCCATACATATTGCATCTACTCCTCGGCCTGACATGACTCACCGTGCCTCAGTCTCCTCCTCTGGAGATAAGGAGGCTGGATGGAGACCTCTAAGATCTTTTCCATCTCCAGAGTTCATTAATTCTCCAACTGTCTTTCCCTGTGGACAGTACTTGGCACTTGGCTTTTGGGTACGACATCCTAGAGCACCTGCTGATTATAGTGACTTCTCATTTCACATGGGGTGGGGTAAAACTTTACTCCACTGGAATGTACAGACAGGCTGTCAGTGAGTTCTAAGGACATACCCCCAGCTCTGGTCCACTCCTGTCGGGGATGATGTCGTGGATGTTCTTGTAGTAGCCCAGGCACAGGGTGGTGCAGCGCACAAGGGCACCCATGTACAAGGAAAGGATCGGGATGAGCAGGGGCTCTCGGCATTCCAGGTGACTGTGAAGCAAAATGGCTACAAAAACGACCTGAGAGATGGGAAAACAAGAACAAGTCAGAGGGGAGAAGATGGAACCCATCGATAGAAGCACAGCTCGACCTCTTGCACCTGGATAAGACAGATCTCTGAGCGAAAACCTCACGGCTGATGAGAAAGAGAACAGAGACTTGGGCTACAGCTCAATGCTGCTCTCGTAGAATTCAGGGTCATTTGAAATTCACTGGAAGAGCACACAATCATTTCGTTATATCCACCACTAAGATTATTTTAAGGCAACTGCACATGTGGCTAAGGTTATCATTAAAAAATATCTAGAAACTTTGCCTCCCCAGACCCCAAAATATGCAAAAAAAGTTTTTCCCTTTTGAGGCTGGATACTGACGAGCATATGAAATCCACACCTGAGGACCTAAATTACCTTCCACAAAGGAAAAAACAGTGGTGATCAATGACGGTATAGAGAAAAATGGACATTAACATCTAGAAGATGGAATTCACTAAAAATGCTGCAAAAGGCACAAATGTTAATTATTATAAAACGAGCTAAATTAAAGATATTAACTTATAAAAGTGGAATAGGTCGAAAAAATACGTAGTCAAGAGGGATTGAAATAATAAATTGTCAATCTCCATTGAACAGTACAGTCTCTAAAGCAAAATTAACAATGTATTTGACCTCCTGTCCTGTAGAAATAAGAGAATCAGCCCAGCCGCAGAGTCCTCCTGGGATTTACACATCCAGAAGACATTGAGGTGTACTGAGTGCAAAAGCAAGGTAATAGGGAAGGGGGATATTCTCTGAGCTACATCGACCTTTATAGCCAAATATCCATGGAATGAGAGAGAGGCATTCAAAATATACCACCACTGAGTGATCCTGACTAAAGGAGGCTTATCTTGATCACTGCACCATCAAGCAATCAGTGATGTGAGAAAGTTGAAAGAGAAGCTGGAGACTCACTGAATGAGTACATTCCATTGCTGCAGGGGACACAGAAAAGCAGGGCCATCCAGAGAGACTCTTCTGAATGAAATAAAAGTATTTGATGCCAGAGGAGGTTCGCTTTTAGCACAGACTGACATCTGTGCCTGGCTGTCATTCTCAAAGCCAGGAAATGAGACTGACCCTGTCACAGATGTCTTCAGGGGAATGCAGAGGACAGAGGTACTGCTCGGCTGTGTGGACACAACCAGGCTGCCCGGAGCACAGGCGACACTGAGTGGACACAAGTTGTGTGGTGCTCACACTAATGCTCACTGAGGATAAAGTGGAGCCCAGTGATGGAAGCAAAGGTGCAGGAGTGTCTCTATGCCTGTTGCTTCCCAGGGGTACAACTGGAATGTATTAACTCAAGGATCTGGAGACCAGCTGGGGGAAGCCTTGTTAAGAACACACTGTGTTTGGAACAGAAGATTGAGAGTTTCGTGATGGAGCCAAGATGCCCATTTATTTCACTAACTAATTAGAGGCCTCCAAGGTACCCTAATGTGCAAACCCAGATTAGTATGTCGGCAGCAAGCTTAACATTTGACATCAACAACCTATGGTGTAAACTAAGATGATCATGTTTAGAGACCGAAAACTCGTTGTAGGAAAAATGAATAAGTGAAGACCAACTCCTCCTCTGCCAAGTCCAGGAAGGCTGCCGGGGCTTCAGGACAGCTATGCAAGATGAACAGGACTAAGGAGGAGAATCTGGACTTGAAGGGAAAGAGAGACACGGGCAAAAGAAGAGCAGGTGTGGAGATGACAAGGAGATGGCCTGATTTGCAGAGTGGGCTATGGCGGGATGGAGGGAGGGCAGGATGTGTTCAGCCAGCAGTGCTCCCAAGGCCAAAGTGAAGATTTTGTCAGCTTCCCCTGTATTTTTAAAAGCTTGATGCTATGTGGTCCAATACTTATGATAGATCTTACATCTTCATTGTGGATTGTATCATTTATCAATTTAAAATAACACCTGGGCCTTTTGCATTTCAATCCAGAATTATGATTTCAAATCTGATATAGCCATCAAAAACGTTGGATTCTTTTCTGAAAGGAACCTACTATCTCAGTGGTGAGGACCAGGCTTGTGAAGGAAAGAGGGTGGTGGCTCTGGGAGAGCCAGGCTGTGGGGTGAGGGAGGGTCCCCCATGCGGAGTGCTGTCTGAGCTGGGACCTACAGGCTTGGCAGGAGCCAGCAGCGGGTGGCAGGAGTTGCTGGTAGGTGGGGAGAACTGTGGCAGAGCATTTCCTTCTGGGCAAAGGGATCCAGGCCAAGACCCCTAGCGGGAGGGGGCTTGGCCACCGAGGCCCTGAAAGGAGGCCCTGTGGCTGGAGACCAGAGGGCGAGGGGACGAGAGGAGAGTGCAGGGCTGGGCAGGAAGCAGGACCCACAGGTCTTCAGCACCTTGCAGGCCATCACCTCGCAGGATTGTGGCTTTTTATCTCAACAACATCAGGAAGAAAGGTTTTTAGGCAGGGGGTGAAATTCTGAGAATTTCACTGAGAACAGATCACCGTGGCTGCAGTGGGGAGGGACGGAGGAGAGCTAGTGCAGACTGGTGAGGCGAATCAGGAGGCAAATCTAGTTCCAGGTGGGAAGGGTGATCCCTTGGACCAGCGCGGGGGGGCAGCAGAGGTGGGGAGAAGACGACAGATGAAAGATGTATTTAGGATTAAAATCTACATGGCTGGTGACGAAGAGGGACGCTCCTAGGGTGGTTCCCAAGTTTCTGATCAGAAGGTAGTGCCAGTGATTCATTCAGAAATGCAACCATTAAGATCATGAAGATCATGGACTGAGGCTTAAGATGCCTTTGAAGGATCTGAGGGGAAATATCACAGAGACATTTAGAGAGCTCAGAGGAGAGGGCCAGACTATAGATAATAACTTGGGGACCATCAATCATGTTATAGATGGTATAAAGCTAGGACATGAATTAGATTCTTCATGAATAGAATACAGAGTGAGGAGAGGGATGGGTCTTCAACATTTACATGTCAACAGAGGAGGCTGAGCCTTCAGAATTAGAAGAAAAACCAGGACTGTGGTGGTGAGAGCCAGCAGGAAGGAGCATGTCACTGAGGAGGGAGCAGTCAACAGCGTGAAGAGATGCTGCGACAGCCAACAACTTAACTGAAACTGTCCCCTGGACTTAATGGCACGAAGGTCACTAGTGAGAACTAGTTGGGTGAACTGATGGGGGTAGAAGTCAGCCTGGAGTAGGTAAAAGAATGAAAAAGAAGTGGAAAAATGGAGACTGTGAATGGAAACCACACTTCCAAATGTCTGGCTGTCAAGTAATGAGAGAGAGTATTGTAGCTAGAGAGTTGCGTGGGAGCCAGAAAAAGCTTCTTGTTGTGCTAAGATGGCAGATATTTGAGCATGTTTACATGTCAAAAGAAATGACCCAGGGAACAGAGAATGGATCACTGATGACTTACTGAATAACGTTCCCGAGAAAGCGGGACAGGACAGGATCCAAGGCACAGGGTGAAGAAGTGGCCCTGGACAGAGGAGGTACACCTCCTCTCCTATAATGGGGGGAAACAGAGATGACGCAAGAGTGTGAAGGTAGGCCTGTAGGTTTGGTGGCCAGAAGTTGAAGAATTCGGTTGCTTCAATTTTCTCAGTGAAGTGGGAAATGAGGTCGTGTGTTGGGAAGAGTGAGGTGGGTGGAGACCCTCTGAGATCCGTAGCTACCAGAGTCAGGGAGGTGAGTGATGAGACTATAAATTCATAGCTTGATCAGTTTGTCCTGTTGCGTAACTTTTTGCAGGAGCACTTGCTCCCTGGGTCCAGGTTGGTGAAGGGGGCACCCCATGGGGTGGGTCAGGATTGGGATCTTGCCAGAAGGCTGAGGTGAAAAGGTGGGAGACCAGGGGATTTACAGTAGAGCAGTAAGATCACTGGACTGGGATCTTGGGTCCCATACCTGGGATCAACTGACTTCAAAGGCAAGAGCTGATGACAGCAGAAAGGTTAAAGGACTGGGGGTCCCGGTGAGGTCCAACAACCTCAAGAGAATTCTCATTTTGATATTGAGCAAGCTAAGAAAGTCCAGGTGATCATGAAATAAAACAAAAACAGCACTATTTTTCATAAATCCCTTGGCAATCTGATTGGAATACATGGCTATTAACAGTAACGGTGGCAAACAAAAGCATTGCACGTTTGAACCAAACCAAGAGCTTTTTTGTAGTACTGTGTGAAATCAACTTGCTTAGTAAAACTTTTAAAAAATGAGAGTTGCCACTAAAACTCAAGGCATTATAAACAATTTTCATTTTATCATTGGTGATTACTTGCTAGCTTTCTATGCCAAGGTGGTATATCAAAGGACTGCCTAGGATCTACTCCTCGTTACCAAATTTGGTAATTCACAAATGCTCTCAAGTAATGAGAGGAATGAAGATGGGGTGGGGGTGGGGTAAAAGACTTAAGAATAAAAATCGAATTTATTCCCCCAACCAAACTGTGGTAGGAACTCAGAATGGAAGGTTTAAAATAACTGCTTCACCAGGAATAGCCCCAGGCCAGATGGCATCTAAGTCTAGCTGCCATCACTCCCACTAACCAGATATGCTTAGCGTGAATTTGCGAGTTCTCCCAACAGGCAGGGGCCAGGACCAGGTTTAAAACTGAGAAGGAAAATGGCTGTAGGAGTACTGGCAGAGCATTTTTTAAGGATATGGTTTCTTCTACCCTTGGATGCTTACTATATTTATTTTAGGCAAAGTTAAGTTTTTTTGCCTTTAAGAAAAACATGTATCTATAAATGCTCGCTGAGTTGCTGATGCCAACGCTGAAAATGAGAAGTGTTTCCTTAATTCCAAATTAACTGATTAGAGTGAATAAGGCAGTTTAGTTCATCTCTCAGAGGATGAATTAAAAGTAAGACCTGGACAAAAATCTCTAATAACTCACCAAGAAAATTAACAAAGATATACCAAAGAATGATATTAGCTAGTATTCAGCCACGTGTACGTGCACGCAGACACACATAGTGTTTGCAGGAATTAATTTAAATTACTTTTAATAGTGATCCATGGAGTAAATGCAATTAATTTGGAAATTTAATTCTTGGTCTTTAGGGAGGTACTAACAGTTTAACAGTAGATTATTTCAAAAAGGTGGCTAAAAGACTAGTGTGTACAATAGGAAAAAACTAGGAAGAAATGCATGGAAATGTTCACAAAATGGAAGTGAGAGTGGGGAAGGGAGCTTAGAAAACAGTCTAACTTCCTCCTCCATGAAGATTCTCCCCAATCCCTGAGTGTAGGGACTAAGTCTAATTTATAGACAAGAGGAATTAAATTAATTTTCTGCTGAAATTTTTCACATGGTGTCCTTGGTGGAAGAAAGGAAGGAAGGAGGATGGAAAACCAGGGCTGGTGCCAGACCGCAGGGAACTGGACTCAACAGAACGTGCAATGTAGCCCTTTCCAGACAGCATCCGACTTCCTGGTTCTTTTTAAATGTGGGGAAATGACGTGTGAATGGCAGCTTTGCATGGCAACAACATGAGAAACATTTAAGAATAATTCCTAAGAGCTCTCTCTAGAAGCGAGTGACAGACCATGTATTGTTAGGCCGCACGGAGGGCCAAGCGTATAGCCAGCCAAGTGCACATGACCTATGACCACCCAAAAATGTATTGGCTGTGACTTCATAGTCCTTTCACATGCAAGCTCTTTAAAAACAAAGGTCAAAACCTCTGATACTAAATTTAAATTCCTACAACCCTCATCCTAGCGAGATTATACATACTTGTACTGCAGGAGGTTTCGTTTTCTCATTCCTTTAAAAACTCTTATTGAAGTCCACATTGGATTTGGGTAGCACAGGAATGCACCGCAGAGTGAATGAATGCAAAGGAGGCAGAGTCGGTTCTGTCACTCACCAGAAAGGGGCTCTGAGGAGCTCTGACCGACACACAGACCATATTTACCTGAGCTATGACATCTGAGATGGAGGCACATCCCACCAGGAAGCTGTATTTGTGTTTTAAGAGAATGCCAGCATGGGTCCACGCCTGCCAGAAAGAAAATAATTTGGCATGAGATACACCTTCAGGATTATATAATGTCTGTCATTATGATTTACTGTGCATTCCTGAAATAGACTTTATACCTCCAAAAACCTGAGCACAGGTTTGATAAGTCTCTGGTTGGTAAAATTACTGTAACTTGGCTTGGTGACTAGATCCACGTTAGATTTTTGAGTGGAGTCAATGACTGCGCAGTATTTATTTAGTACCAATTATATGCAGACTGTGTAGTTGTTAGGTTCATGCGCCCGGCAGGAGATCTGGGTGAATACCAGAATGGAGGAAATCCACTCTCTTTCTCTTTGAGCAGTCTGCATCACACAGCAGCAGCGTCCTCCTTACACGAAGCAGGTTATAATGACTCTAATTTGGTTCTGAGTTATTAGTCATTAGAGGTTCTCAGTGACTGGCTAGGGCTCTACTATTTCCTTCTCTGACACTTTGTGCCTTTGAGGGAAATTAAGAGGGTGGTCCTATAAGGGGGGCAGACAATGAAGAGCCCAGGGGAGGGCAGGTTTGAAGTTCATGATAGGATCTGTTTAAGGATCAACCTTCTAACCTTTCAAGATCTGGACTGACGCAGCAATAACATTTCATCTGTGCTAACCACAATCAGCCAAGTATGATTTATTCCCTAGGTCTGTGTCAAGACTTTACATAGCAGCTGCTACCTCTGCTTCCGTCCTCAGCTCAGGTCTCCAGGTACCAAATGTGAAAAGAAATGCAAACTGTAGATAACACCTGCAGAGAGTGGCCTGTGGGCAGTCTCTGTTGACCAAAAGCCATCTGGATGATAAGCTCTGTGGTTTTCAAATATTGTCTCTCCAACCAGCATATCAGGGGCATGCTGCAGGGGTGTGTGTGTGTGCGTGCATGCAGGTGTATGTGTGCGTGCATGCATGTGTGTGTTTGCGTGTGTGTAGGTGTGTGTGTGCATGCAGGTGTGTGTGTGTGCATGCAAGTGTGTGTGTGGAGACGACCTGCTCTTTATAAATGTTCATTATTTTGGCTTTTATTAGTAATCTCTTACTACTGGGTCTTTGGGGAGTTGATAGATGAAACATGGAAGAAAAGGGTGCCACCACAAATGTTCCGGTGTTATATTGAGTTTTACAAATTCTCTCATGGCAAATAAACAAAGCTGAAGGGAAGTGGAATACAGGGCACTTAAGAGTCTGTGATTCACTTTCGGTCCTGAGGTCCCTGAATTCACTGTATAATTGTAATTCTTCTATGTGTTCACAGAGTCCCAATACAGATGGGAGGGCAGGCAGTAGAGCAATATCATGGACTCTGTCTAGGAAGCTGGGCTGTAACTTTTAGGATGTGAAAAAGCTTGCTTCATTCAGGTCTCTAACTGAGTTGAAGGCACTATGGTACCACCGCAGGCCAGCATGGGTACCGTGGGGAATCTGGTTCTATGGACTCCATGCCCTTTGCCTTTTTTGAGGTATGTGTCAATTACCACAGTAAATACACCCAGCGATAAGTAAGAAAAAGAAAACCCAGGTACAAGTGTCTAGATGGCCAAGTCTTCCCACCTAAAGTGATGTCATGACAATTGAGAACCAGAACCTTCGCATCAAAACCAAGAGTGTGATATTTAAGGCTACCATGCAAACCAGTAGAAAGCTGTCAGAGATTCAGTGAGGCCGCACCCCTAACCTAACTACAGGCAAACCGAGACTTCTGATTACATTTGAGAAGATGGACCACATATGTTTTTACCTTGCCTCATTCCTCCAGGGATTCAGGGCGGCTGCCTACCTCAATACAGACATTCACTTAGCTCACGTCTAACAGATATAACACTTGAGGTAAGGGGTGGTAAAAAACTGTACAGATTGACATATTTTTAAGTCTCCTTCCAAGGGTAATTTAAAATGGAGCCCAAATAAAGGGTTTATTTTCCAGCATTGGACATTAGAAGAAATATATATATATTTATTTATTTTTGTGTGAGGAGGACTAGCCCTGAGCTAACATCTGATGCAAATCCTCCCCTTTTTTCTTGAGGAAGATT
Organism: Ceratotherium simum simum; assembly: GCF_057802395.1. Taxonomy (NCBI): domain Eukaryota; kingdom Metazoa; phylum Chordata; class Mammalia; order Perissodactyla; family Rhinocerotidae; genus Ceratotherium; species Ceratotherium simum. The sequence continues at coordinate 12,666,747 of NC_141917.1, forward strand.
GGCCCTGGGCCAACATCCGTCCCCATCCTCCTCTGCTTTATACGGGATGCCGCCACAGCATGGCTTAGCAAGCAGTGCATGGGTGCGCACCCAGGATCCAAACCGGCGAACCCCGGGCTGCCGCAGCAGAGTGTGCACACTTAACTGCTGCGCCACCGGGCCGGCCCCATAAGAAATATTTTTTTGGCTAAATCTCTTTTATATCCATAACACAGATGAATAGAGAAAAAGCATTGTCTGAGAACTCTTCAGTATCATGACCAACAATTTAATCTATGGAAGTGAGCTACGCTTAGTTAATGTGGTAAAGCTGGTTATTAAAGTGATAAAATCCTAGCAGTATATTCTTTGGGTGCTTTTACCACACAAGTGGTAAGTTTATCAGAAAGCCATCCTGATCCCTTGATCCTGAATATATCAGAAAAGAACTTTATATTTGAATCAAAATGTTCAAATGGGCTCTCTTGCTTCCCACCACATCTTGTGGCAAATACAGACAATTCTCATAAATAAACTGACCAGATGGACTGGTTAAAAGTCAGTGGTCAATTGGAACCCTTCTGCACTGCTGGATGTAAAATGGCACAGCTGCTGTGGAAATCAGTATGATGGTTCCTCAAAAGGCTAAAAACAGAATTATCACATGATCCAGCACTCTACTTCTGGGTATATACCCAAAAGAATTAAAGCAGGGACTCAAAGAGATATTTTGTACATCCATGTTCATAGCAGCATTATTCACAATAGCCAAAAGGTGGAAGCAACCCAAGTGTCCATTGATGGATAAATGGATAAACAAAATGTGGTATATACATACAATGGAATATTACTCAGCCTTAAAAAGGAAGGACATTCTGACATATGCTACGGATGAACCTTAGAGACGTTATGTGAAGTGAAATAAGCCAGTCACGAAAAGATAAATACTGTATGATTCCACTCATATGAGGTCCCTAGAGTGGTCCAATGCATAGAGACAGAAAGTAGAATGGTGGTGGTGCCAGGGGCGGAGGGGAGGGGGAACAAGGAGTGTTTAATAGGGACAGAGTTTCAGTTTCACAAGATGAAAAGAGTTCTGAAGATTCAAAACAATGTGAATGTATTTCATGCCATTGAACCGTACACATAAAAATGGTTAAAATGGTAAATTTTGTTATGTATGTTTTAGCATAATTAAAAAAAAAGGCAACCATCTTCTCTACTCACCATTGCATCCATGAAAGGGAAGGCAGCAAGATACAGGAAGGCCCTTCTCGTTTTGTTCCCCACCGACTCATCCACATGGTGCAGTTTATTGATAATGTAGTAGCCTAAGTCACTATAAGCTGCAAAGGGTCAAAAAACACATATGGCTACACTTAGAAAAAGTTATCTTCATATGCTTTTTATCTCATGGTTTAAAAAACAATTTTAAATGCAATATGTGTCTTTTGTAGAAAAATTAGAAAATTTAGATGAACAAATAGAAGAAAATCATCTACAATCTCATCCTTCTATCCAGAGGGGGTCACGGTTAACACTCTGGGTTCTAATCACCCAGTTCTTTTATGGGGGGGGGTGTGGTGGGTGAATGTGGGGTATGCATGTGTGTCTTACCATAAAAATGGGATCACACTATAGATATACTCTTTTGTAAATCATGAACATCTTTCGATGATACGCTTCCACATTGTAATGGTTGCACTGAATTCCTTTTTGCAGGTTTACTCAGCATCAACTTACTCAATCTCCCATTATTGTCCATTTAGGTTATTTCCATTATTTTGATATCATAAAAGAATGCTTAATGGATAGGTTGGAAGCTAAATGTTTACACATATTCTTAATTATTTCACAGAAAATTTCTAGATGTTAATATCCCTTTTCAATAAAAATGTTAAAGCTAGCTTTTCACCACTTGACATTTCTTTTGTTTCATTTTTTGAAAGAAGGGTGGCAACTTTGGGTATAGTCCTGCCCAGTGGAAATATGATATCTCTGAGGTGCTTTTGAAGTCCCTCCAACATTGGGATTTGTGACCAGTGTGTGACTGGAACATAATGGCACTTACCCAAAATGTACCAAATGAATGTGTAGGTGCCGGATAATAAAAAGGAAGAAAGAGAAAGGTCTTCCTAACGAATTAGCTACATTAGGTATTATTAGCAAAGATTAAATAAAATATTAAGCTATTTTCTACCTCATTGGTACACGTTTAGACTATATAGGAAAATAATCATCTTTGTGTTTTTCATAGTGTTTTACATAGTGCTTTAACAGTAGTGTTCCTGCTGTTTTCATTCTTTTATAAATATAAATATTAATGTACTTGACAACTACAGGAACAGCTTTGAAATCAGAAAGGAGATAGAACACAGTGAGAGTCCCACTTTACGTGAAATAATAAGAATCCCTCCTCCCATTTCAAAGTTTGGGGATGACTTATTACCACATTAACTGGGAAAAAGAAATAACTCTCCATCCTTTGTTGGGATTAGTCTTGAATTGTGGGAATTTTGAATCAAGTGAGGTCTTCAGGATGACATCAGGGATATTTAAATGCACAAATGGGGGAATCTCAGTGGGGGCAGAGGTAAGTGATTTCCAAGGGAAGGGCGCTGGATGGGCTAAGACATCCAGAGAAGAAGGGGGTGGGGGAGGCAAATGCAGCAGGAGAGGTCCAGGTCCTCTGAGTGGGGGCAGAGGTGGAACCTAAAAGGTGAGGTGCCAGGTGAGAAACGGTG